>NC_051290.1:1051798-1414529 GCF_015220745.1 Sebastes umbrosus
AGCCCTATAAGTGGTCTATGCAAAGCACCTCATGAATGTTGATGCTTAAAAAGGAGCCTGCTGATCAATGTCAACTCTTCTGATAATCGATTAATCAGTTTGAGTATATTTTATAAGAAAAAAAAAAAATCAAAATTCTCTGATTCCAGCTCCTTAAATGTGAATGTTTTGTGGTTTCTTTACTCCTCTATGACAGTAAACTGAATATATTTTAGTTGTGGACAAAATAAGTCATCTGAGAACGTCATCTTGGGCTTTGGGAAACACTGAGTGACATTTAACACCATTTTATAGACCAAACAACTCAGACTGTCTCAGTAGAAACAACAACGTCTCTAGATGACTTTATGTCGAGTGTTGATGGAGCGGCTGCATAGCCTGGCACTGATCCATCCAAACTCCATTCAGAAAACAAGCATTTTAAAAGTTGTCTACTTGTTGTGTTGTGGAAAGATCTGACAAAGCATGAATTCAGACTTTTTTACAAATAAACATCATTATTTAGTTATTTTGGCTTCATTTTGATCCGTTTATTGCAATTAAATCAAAGCACAAACTGTTTATTTTGGGTTCAGCGACGTGCTAGATATGGTGAATACAGCTTGGTGAAATTCAGAGCGCCGTCGGCGGTTGATGTTATGAACCCAGACACAACGGTGTTTGGTTTTATGACGTATCTGAGACTTCCACAACATGTACAAAGTAGAAATAATGTTTATTTTGGTAGATGAAACGTTGTTGGTATCCATGGAGGAAAGCCCCTCCTCTGCATGTGATGCAAATGATCCCAGCGGTCAAACTCACGCTTGGTATCGGGGAAAGACGAGCCAGACTCTCCTGAATCCTGAGTGGCAGACATTTGGCCACATGGTGCATCCATTTCATATAACTTCCTGCTCTTTGAAACCGCCTCAGCGAATGAATGTGTGTGTCCTCAGACGACTTCTCGGCCCTCGCTCTGATGGCGCCGTCTGTCTGCTTGGTGGACTGCGTGAAATCTCCAGGACTGAGCGGGCAGGCGGTCCACGCGGCAGCAGAACGGAGTCACGCCGGGGTCCGGGTCGAGGTAAAGGAGGAGGAGGACGACGACGACGAGCAGTCGAAGGCAGGCGACCGCTTTGAGAATCCTCAGCAGATGAACCGGGACCCGGACTGGTGTGACGCTGACGACGGAGCAGAGATCAATTTATATAAAGAAGAAGACGAGGAGTTTGATTGTGATGACAAAGACCCCGACTGGGAGGACGACGGCGGCGGCTCAGACGGCGAGACGTGGCTCATACAGAACTATGAACTATCCCATAAAACAGCTACGCTCTGTGATGCAGGCGGTGAGGATGAAGAAGCTTCTGAGCCGGGAGGTGGAGGTAAACCTTTCTGTAAAGTTTAAAATGTATGCTGGTTTTATTAGGGACTTTTACTTCAAAAGAAAATGCAACTTAATTTCTTTTCAATCGATTAATCAAGCTCTATTTTGAATACTGTTAATTATACAGAATTATATATTGGAAGATGAGTTTATCTAAAATACAATACAGCTTTATTTATCCCTGTTAGGAAATTCCTGTCAATTCCTGTCATTTCCTGAACAGAAATAGTGACTGTGTATTTCTTCCTTTCTTTCTTTCTTTCTTTCTTTCTTTCTTTCTTTTGACTCGCCCAATGAAAACAAAGCGGAGAAGAACCAGCAGGAAGGTGCATCCAAACCCCGACCTCACCGCTGTGAGGATTGCGGGAAATCCTTCGCAAAGCGGAGCAACCTCACCAGACACCAGGGGCACAGCTGCAACGCGACCAGAGGCACGCCGAGCCTGCCGGCGTCGTCAGAACAGGCAGCGCAGCAGGAGACGTATTCGTGCAACGAATGCAGCCTGACTTTCCGGACCAAACGGCACTTAAAGCTGCATGCGCGCAGCGAAAATCACGACGGTAAAGAAGTTTCAGAAGCGGCTCCGCGACAGAGATGTCACGCCTGCAAGCAGTGCAGTAAGACCTTCTACATGTTGCGCACCCTCCGGCAGCACCTCCTCACACACAAGGGAGAGAAATGTTACCGCTGCGAGGTGTGCGGGAAGCAGTTTGGGAGGGAGGGCTCTCTGAAGCAGCACCGGCTGACCCACACGGGGGAGAAACCGTTCACATGCGAGCAATGTGGCAAGAACTGCGCCAGGAAGGGAGACCTCAAAACACACATGCTCAGCCACTCCGAGGAGCGGCCGCACGGCTGCAGCCACTGCTTGAAAAGCTTCAAGCAGCTGACAAAACTGAAGCAGCACCAACGGGTTCACACGGGCGAGAAGCCGTACCAGTGCAAGTTGTGTCCAAAGCGGTTCAGGATCCCGGCCTCGCTGGCGGCCCACCAGTTCACCCACTCGGGAGAGAAACCCTTCAAGTGCTCCCTGTGCCCCAAGGCCTTCAGCGTCCGGAGCAATCTGAAGAAGCACCAGATGATACACACCGGGGAGAAACCCTACCGCTGCTCATTCTGCGGCAAAGGCTGCCGACTCCTGCAGCACCTGATCGTCCACGAGCGCAGCCACACGGGGGAGACGCCGTACACTTGCGACAAGTGCGGGAAAGGATACGCCAATCAGTCGGCCCTGAAAACACACCGGTCCGCTCACGAGGAGAAACCGCCACGCTGCTCCCTGTGTGGGCTCATGGAGCTGGCCGGTCACGAGTGCAGCGAGGCGGCGGTGGCGGAGAAACCGCACCGCTGCTCCCAGTGCGACAAGCGCTTTACCCAGGCCGTGAGCTTGAAAACGCACCAGATGATCCATTCGGGGGAAAAACCCTACGGCTGTAAAGAGTGCGGGAAGCGATTCAACCACAAGAGCAACCTCACCAAACACATACGCATTCACACAGGCGAGAAGCCGTTTGAGTGTGAACACTGTCGGAGAGGCTTCAGGCTCCAACAGCACCTCACAAGTCATCGGTTAACACACAACAAGAAACATTAGACACTTTGGAGCTGAACTCACATGGCAGAGTGTCCTTGGGGCTGAGGGCTGGGTGTCAGTACTCAAAACAATGTAAGGTGGTCGCGCACATCCAAAACCGTAGTAGAAGAAGGTCCGCACACTGTAGCTCCTTTTTAAGTGCAGTTCATTGGCACATCTTAGTGACGTTTCGAGCACCAGCTCTTCTTCATACTCGACCGAAACAACCCAGTATCGAAACTTCTCCAGTCAAACGACACCTGCAATCAATCCTTTTTGTGCCCAGATCTAGAAAAATGACTGTCTCACCACGAGCGTTCTTTGATTGTTAACGCAACGTGTGATTGATCCTCTACTGCATCAGCTGCAACTAGGGATGTGACGGTGAGGACATTTTCCCACCGGTTACACTAGGGATGCACCAATACCGGTATCGGGTCCGATACTGTGCTCATGTACTCGTACTCTCAAAACGGCTCCGATACCACTTTACAACAGCGCAACGTTAACCTCTTGTTACCATCCGTGTGACAGAAATCTGACTCCTGCTGCTCTGAGATGCGTTCACTTTCTGTTTGTGGCGTCTGTCGTCCGACTACCTATTGATAAGACGGTGCTGATAAGCCAAAATGAGCGTAAGGGGTTTATTTCTGTAAAAATAAAAGCAAAACGACGGTGGCGGCGGTGGGTACGTGATGTAATCGGTGTGTGCCCGACCACCGTGTAACTAGCTGCAGCCCCAACAGCCGGGATCGCCCGCCTGCCTGCCTGCACACGTCTCTGAACACTGATCACAAGTCCTGTAGTAACCGAGCAAAGACCCACATAGTACAACAAACATCGATCGGTGTTGACATCGGAGGTCGCTGAACTCTGATCTGATCTGAACTGACAGACGTTTCCTGATGAGTCACAGGTTCATCGGACTGAACCATGAGGCTTCAAACGACCCGGCGGCAGCGCTAGAGAAGCATTCAGTCTTCACACAGAGCGGAGGACGACAGCAACAAAGATGGAGCGACTCAACTTACTCGTCTGTCTCAGTTTGATTACTGTGGCTTCAACTCTGGTGAGTCGCATCACATCATGGTGACAGTTTTAATACAATAAAACATTTTTTCAAACCGACAGAAATCAGTATTCTTTTACAAATAATTTTTAAAGCTGTTATTGTAATTCTTTTTTATGTTTTAGAATTTTACTTTAATTGTTTTTTGCCCCGTTTAGTTGTTTTTATGGAGAACGGAGCTTGCCAAAATAATAAATAAATAAATGACCCGTTAAATAAATTAATATGCCATTAAATGTGCTTAATTAATTAATTAATTAATCAATTAATTAATTAATTAATTAATTAATTGATCAAATGTGAAATTGAAATTTCTATTTTAATTTGCTTTTTTATTTATTTACCTTTGTATTAATTGTCGTATTTATTACTCTTCAATTTAATTTTCTCCTTTATTGATTTATTTTAAATTTAATTAAATTATTTTATTGTATTTATTGGTTATTATTTGTATATTTGTGTTATTTATATATTTATTTAGCAGTTAAATTAGTATTAGTAAGTTATCAAATTTATTTATTTATTTTAGTTCTGCAATAATAATAATAATGATAATAATATGTTAATAAATAATGTAGTTTTCAAAACAAAGTTCATTTGATTAAGTCATTTTCCTTTTCTCTGTGGCACAAGAGCTAATTTAATTTAATACATACATAATTCAACCTTCGTCTTACTTTATTATAATCATAATATAATTTTTTTTTGTTATTGTATTATTCTATAGTTACAGTCTAGCAGCTGCAGCTGACTCGTATTATTCAATTTCAACAGATGTATTTATGTACATATTACATATAATGGTGTTTAAATACATTATATACATATATTAATGCATTTTCTAGCATGTAAAATCTCCAGCTATTCATATGATCTGCACCTGTACTTATTTTTCATTGTGGGTCTGTCTCCAGGATCCCAGAGGAGCCCGTCCGGTGCAGCAAGGCACCAGATCTGATAAGTGTGACACAGTGAAGGAGTGGCCTTTCTGCACAGACGACCAATGGGTACAGCTTGTTCCTGATTTATCACTTCATCCAATCAGTTGCTTTTCTGGAGCTCAAATTTCATCCTCATGATTTCTTTCTTATCAGCAGCTGGAAATGATTAGATTTTTTTATTTTAAGATGTACCTTAAGATGCAGATGTTTTAATCCAGTATGAGACGTTGTGAGTGAGTTAACCTTTTCCACTCCAACCCTCTTTTTCATTGACCCGTTCTAGTCTTTTTTAGAGGGGTCCAGGGGGTCTTTAGGGGGAGATAGCAGGTCAACAGTAGATGTCACATAGAAGTGGTGTACATCATCTGAAAGCTGAGAACCTGAACCAGAAATAACAATCTATTAGTGAATTAAAATCAATTGTAAAAGTGTATAAGGGTTTAGAACATTATGATAGAAGTGTCTGATGGTCATCCCCATGCTCTGTTATGTCTCATAAGTTGTTGCAGCAGTTTTTGGGTTTGATACCATTTGTTACACAGATTTGGTGCTAAATTTAACCAGTTTTTTTAACACTAGAGAATTTATAAAATGATCAATAATCCCTCCGGAATACCACATTAAGACACCAAGACCTTGAGGAACACCAGAGAAAAAGACATGCTGTGATTTGGGATCAAAAACCTTTTGATATTTTGGAGATTTCTGCAACATTTTTCGGTGATTGGATGGTGAGCGCTTCTGTTTTGTAAGCTGCTGAGAAACCCCCTTTACTTCCACCTTTTTTCAGACATTTTTCAGCATTTTTTCTGAAATTCTTTGGAAATGTTTTTGGAATTTTTTTCCGGAAATTTTTCTGTCATTTTTCAGTCTTTTTTCAGACATTATTTTAATGTACATCATCCTCTGAATGCTCTAGGTCTCTAGTCTGATCCATCCATCCTCTGAATGCTCTAGGTCTCTAGTCTGATCCATCCATCCTCTGAATGCTCTAGGTCTCTAGTCTGATCCATCCATCCTCTGAATGCTCTAGGTCTCTAGTTTGATCCATCCATCCTCTGAATGCTCTAGGTCTCTAGTTTGTGGCTGTAAAGTTTCATGAGGCTGTGATTATCCTAGAGGTCACCACAGGTCATTTTATACAGTGAGGTCAATGAAATGTCTGTTTAGGGACTCCCAGTATGCAGAAATATTCAAACAGACCATTTTAGAATAGGATACAATAACACATTTATACTGCATGCAAAAGTTTTTCCTAACTTCGTATAGTTATTTAGCGTTCTTCCCGACATAACACTTGGAAAATCTAATGAACCCCTCTCCCGTCCTCCTTCAGGGCTCTAAATGCCCGTCGGGCTGCAGGATCCAGGGTCTGATAGATAAATACGACCACGGCGCGCTGAAGCAGATCGAGAAGATCCGCAGCCTCCTGGACCAGAACAAGGCCAAGCACCGCTCCGCCGACCAGGTGTCCAAACAGACCTACGACTACCTGAAGGACAAACTCACCGTCGATGCTGGTTAGTGTTTAGATACTTCGACTTTATCCACGTCTTTCCTCCATCAACCATGGAAGAAATAACCACTGCTGCTGCTTTCTACATGTTGGTGAAGTCCCAGATATGTCAGAAAACCAAACGCCGTCGTGTCTGGGTTCATAACGTCACCCGGCGGCGAGCTGTATTCACATACGGTGTCATCGCACTGGGACTGTATCTAGCAAGACACACGTCGCTACTGCGGTATGAACCCAAAAATAAACAGACTGTAGTGTGATTTAATATCAATAAACGGATCAAAATGATGCTGAAATAACTACATAATAATGCGGATTTGTAAAAAGTCTGAACTCAGGGCGCCTGGGTTAGCTCAGTTGGTAGAGCGGGCGTCCATGTATTAAGGCTTGGTCCTGACCGCGGCGGCCCGGGTTCGAATCCGGCCTGTGGCCCTTTCCGCATCCACTCTCTCTCTCCCCCCTTTCAAGACTCTATCCACTGTCCTGTCATAAAAATGGAAAATGCCCCCAAAAAAAAAATAATAAAAAAAAAAAAAAAAGTCTGAACTCATGCTATGTCAGGTCTGTTACCATGACGACAAGCAAACAACTTTTAAAATGCTTGTTTTCTGAATGGAGTTTGGATCGATCTGTGCCAGGCTAAAATATATGTTCATTTATTATCAAGTTCTCATCAAAGTCTGTGTATCATTCTGTCCATCTATTCATCCTCCTTTCCTCCACCAGGTCATGATAACACCTACTACGACCTGGCCCAGAGTCTGCGTCAGAGAATCACAGACATGAAGATTAAGATCGACCGACAGCTGAGTGCTCTGGCCGCCCTGAAGGAGCGAGTCAAGGACCAGGTCGTCGAGATGCAGAGGCTGGAGGTACGAAGACCCAACCGGGACAAAAATACAGAAATACATTGATCTATACTGAGGAGTACAGCTAACCATAGGTATATAAAAGTAGGTGCGGCCTTATTGGGGAGGTCAGGACTGGCCTGTAAACATACAAGTGAACATGGAGCTGCTGTGTTTCTGGATAGATAGTACTATAACGTTTACATTTCTCAACCGATTTGTTTTAATATTGAAGCGTTTATAATCTACGTGGAGTACTGTAGGTTAGATCCCAAACAGCAGTGACGTAACGTCATAGCTAATAGGACAAGCATCCGCCATCGTACCTGGATATTGTTTACTTAATTACTGCTCGTTTGCTAAACAGGAAGCATTTTATTTCCAACTTTTTGTCTCCTCTGTCAGATTGATATCGATATTAAGCTCCGTTCCTGCAAAGGATCCTGTGAAAGCTACAGCCAGTACCAGGTGGAGCAGGAGAGCTACGTGGCTCTGGAGAAGCAGGTAAGGACCTTAACATACCCCACACCCAGGACCATTTAAGGATGCTTCACATCCCGTATCCCACGGCAACATCATCCAAAAGTCTCACTCAGTTTTAATACAACTTGTTCCAAAAATCCTGTTTTGCATTGTTTTGGTTTTGGTCTGAAGCTGTCGTCTCTTTCTGTCCCAGGTCAACCAGCTGGACTCCCAGTCGGGTCGGAACATTGAGGCTGTCGGGACGATGTACGTGATGAAGAGCAGGCTGATGAAGGATGCCGTCGTGGACTCCATCTACAAGTCCGGGGACGGGGACGGTAGCAGGGCGGGACAGCAGACAGAAGACATGTTCTCTGATGTGAGTGTCTCTTTTTGTTGGTTTGGGTTCAAAATCTTTAAAAAACGATGTCTGCAAGGGTTAGCGGTATGCTACAGGCGTCTACTCTTCCAGAGGTTTAGGAAATAAATCAAGTGGGAAACACAAGCGGTCACACCTTAAACGGGATCATATATCCGCCTTCTACCACCGAGGGAAGGGGGGGCGGTCTATATTTTATTAGCAAACGCTACACTAACTTAGTCTGTTACTGCTAATCTCAAGCCACTTCTCCAGGTTGTCCTCCCATCCCCACTTCAGGTATGACAACTTGTGTTCCAACATCATTTATTTAACAAAAAGACTTGCAGATGCTGGTTCAGTGAAAGAAATAACTGGACGTCCAGCCCTTAATTCATACAAGATGTCGTGGGGAGAAGTAGAAATCTATAGTCTAGAGCCACACTCAAAGCTCTTCTTCCTTTTCGTTCTCAGGTGCCGACGGTCCAGTTGGTACTCGAGGATGAAGGCTCCGAAACATCCCCAGCAACCATCTCCAAGGTCCCAGGTACTTCCTACTCTCCATCTACATCCTCATCAACCTCTTCCTCCTCCTCCTCTACGTCATCTAAATCCATCACTGAGCTCGGAGGCGACGGTGATATCTTTGGTAACGGCGGAGGTTCCAGTACAAGCCACGCGTCCACCAAAAGCGTTACCTGCACCAAGAGCATCAGGACGACCGTCGTCCAAACGAAGAGCGGGCCGGTGGAACAGACGGAGGAGGTGATGGAGGGAGGCCCCGAGTGCCAGACCATGACAGACCTCACCAAGGGAGGGATGGGCCCTCTCTTCCCTGGCTTCACATCCTCATCATCATCATCGTCTTCTTCTTCTTCTGGGACAAAGACCGTCCACACCGGTGGCACCAAGGGAAGCCTCTTCGATTCCAAAGCTGGGTTTGAGGATCCATTTAGCGTTGACTTCGGGCTCGACCTCGGCCGGTTCCTGACGGACGCAGGAGAGGATGACTTTCCTGATTTCCAGGCCAGAAGTGTGAAGACCGCGCGTACTGAGCGGCACGCCGACTATATAGGAAAAGGTACCAAAATATCAGACGTGGAGTCAAATCTGCACAATCAGCTAGACAGCATGCATCAGCCAGCATGCTAGTTACCCTTATGCACCAAAAATATGAAATGACAGCATTAGCCATTTTGCAGGGAAAGTGACCGTCCTTATCCCTGCAGTAAGTTTCAGCCAGCCAAACTAACTCGCGGTCTGCGGTGTGCCCCTCTCTGTTCGCAGATTGTGTCGCAGCCCACCAGAACCACCTGAACGGGGAAACGAACGGCCTGTTTAAGATCAAACCCGGCGGCACGGACTCCACACAGGTAGTGGACGTTTACTGCCAGCAGGAGGGGCTAATGGGCGGGTGGTTGTTAGTCCAGCAAAGAGAGAGCGGCGCGCTCAGCTTCAACTGCACCTGGGCAGAATACCGTAACGGGTTCGGCTCGATAGACGCAAAGGGCAAGGGGGAGTACTGGCTGGGCAACCAGAACCTCCACCTGTTGAGTAACCAGGGCGAGACCATGCTGAAGGTGGAGCTGGAGGATTGGGAAGGGGGCGTAGCCAGTGCTGAGTACACAGTCAGGGTTGGGACGGAGGAGGAGGGGTACCCGCTGCACGTGTCTGGGTACATCGGGGTGGCCGGGGACGCTCTGGTGATGCCCAACTCTGACATGGCGTCTTACCTGTCCCACAACGGGATGAAATTTAGCACCTTCGATAAAGACAACGACAAGTGGGAGGAGAGTTGCGCGGAGATGTACGGAGGCGGGTGGTGGTACAACAACTGCCAGTCGGCTAACTTGAATGGGATTTATTATAAAGGCACGTACGACCCGGAGAAAAACACGCCATATGAGATTGAAAACGGAGTCGTGTGGGTGACGTATAAACCGGCCAATTACAGCCTGAAAACTGTTAGGATGTTTATCCGACCAGCTGCTTTTTAATAGATCATGGAGAAAATGTGATCAAATAAAATAGAATATACACATTTATTTAAACCCAAAGAAACAAGAGCCTGAAATAAGACGTAAAGATGTAACGCAACACTGAAGCTGCAGGTAAATATTTGAGGCCAAAAATCAAAGTTTCTTCATTCTGAGATTTCAAAATCATGTCAAACAGCGTGGGATGTTTGCACTTTGTGTAAATGTCATTGACCTGTTTATCTCACCAGTGCTCCTGGAACGAGACCTGATGCTCCCAAAGTGTGTACTGAACTCTGCTCAATCAATAAAGATTCAATGTTCACTTCAGCTACTCTGCTTTGTGGTGTCATTTAAGTCCAAATAACAAATCACCAAAAAAAAAAAGGTTGAAATCTTTTCCAACATACCAATGAAATGAATATTTTTATAATGTAACAAGGCATTAAAATACAAAAAAAAATATTAAGAAATCATCATCCTACAAATTGGTCTCCGACTATCAATCATAATTAATGCATAGTGCCATTGAAAGTTTCATGTTTTATACAATGAAAAATAAAATGTGGCTTTTGTGATCATCAGAAAAAAACACTTTATCATCAGCGTAAAAACGAATCTCTTCAAAGTGATCTGAGTTAATTATAGAGATTACCTCATATTGCTTTTATTTCTTTTATTGGGAAACACTTTGTGACATATAAATCAACTTTTAATTTGACATATTCAGCTTTTAATTTAGTCAAAAATCACCAGATTTGCTTGACTATGGAAATAAACCCCACATCAAACACGTCACCAAATGTTTAACTGAAGTTTGACCCTTCACATACTTATTCCAAGTCAATTATGGCTGGAAGTTTACATCATGTTGTCAATAAAGGTCCACCACAGAAAATGTACAAATGTACAAATGTACAATGTTTGTCACTGTTTGCTTTGAGAAAATATACTGGATCAAATACCAGTAAGTCCTGTAGTAACTGAGCAAAGACACACAGTACAACAAACATTAATCGGTGTTGACATCCGAGGTTACTGAACTCTGATCTGACCTGACAGACGTTTCCTGATGAGTCACAGGTTCGTCAGACTGAACCAGAAGGCTTCAAATGACCCGGCGGCAGCGCTAGAGAAGCATTCAGTCTTCACACAGAGCGGAGGACAACAGCAACAAAGATGGAGCGACTCAACTTACTCGTCTGTCTCAGTTTGATTACTGTGGCTTCAACTCTGGTGAGTCGCATCACATCATGATGACAGTTTTAATACAGTAAAACAGTTTACAAACTGACAGAAATCAGACACGTCTTGTTGAAATGATGAGACCTTTATTCACGAAAACATTTTTTACATGTAATTTTTAAAGCTCTTATAGTAATTATTTTTATGTTTTAGAATTGTATTTTAAAACTTGATTTGTTTTTATGGAGGACGGAATCTGTAAAAAATCAAACATAGATGAGTAAATGACTCAATAAATAAATTAATGTCATTAAATGTATCCTAAATTGTAATTTCTGTTTAAATCTGCTTCATACATTATATTTACTTTTGTATGAATTCCCCTACTTATCTACTCTTCAATTTAATTTTCCCTTTTATTTATTTATATGTTTTATTAACTTTTAAGTTAATTTATTTATTTTAGTTTTGTTTAAATTGTTTTATTGTATATATTATTATTATTTGTATATTTGTATTATTTATTAAATAAATAATGTTTAAATGTATCCATTCTTTATTACATTCATTTCTTTATTTCTGCAATGATTTAATACATACAAGCCGTTCTTTTCAACCTGGGTCTTACTATATTATAATATAATTATAATTTTTGTTATTATATTATTATATAACTAGAGTTTAGCATCTGTAGCTAACTCGTGAGATTCATTTTAACAGACGTAATCATAGATAGGTTAAGCCACCCTCCAAAAAAAGAAACAAAAAAGAACATGAACATTATTTATATATATACGAAATATAATGGTGTTTAAATGATATTTATATCAAATAAAAGACGTCTGAACTTATTTAGGAGACGTAAACTCTCCGTCTCTTTCTGTCTCCAGGACCCCAGAGGAGCCCGTCCGGTGGAACAAGGCACCAGATCTGAAAAATGTGACACTCAGAAGGAGTGGCCTTTCTGCACAGACGACCAATGGGTACAGCTTGTTCCTATCACTTCATCCCATCAGTTGTTTGTCTGGAGCCCAAGTTTTATTCTCATGATTTCTTTCTTGCTCTTATCAGCAGCCGAAAACACAAATTATAATCTTTTTTCTTTTAAGCTGTACCTTGAATCCTACTTGAAGCATAAACTAAGTAACAAGCCAAAGCTCGTCTTTCTCCCATGAACCATCCCTCATCTCCGTCTCTCCCGTCCTCCTTCAGGGCTCTAAATGCCCGTCGGGCTGCAGGATCCAGGGTCTGATAGATAAATACGACCACAGCGCGCTGAAGCAGATCGAGAAGATCCGCAGCCTCCTGGACCAGAACAAGGCCAAGCACCGCTCCGCCGACCAGGTGTCCATACAGACCTACAACTACCTGAAGGACAAACTCACCACTGACGCTGGTTAGTCTTTGTGTGTGTACTTCGTTTTAGAGTTAAACTTTGATAGGGCTCGATTCACCTATCTCCCGATTCGATACTATCACGATATTACGATTTATTGCGATTTTTGTTAATTTTTTTAACACTCGACTATGGGAAAAGTTGAATCATACACTTCTAGGGAAATTAATACAGTAAAAAGGTTTGGTTTTCAGCATGTTTGTAGTCAGAGATGAATAAAATTAATATTACAAAATTATCAATGTATAGTAATAATAACGAGGCACCAAATTATGTTGGTACATAAGCTCAAAAAGGCATTAGAATGGCTATCAAAAGTAATTAATCATTATCTAAATAATGATTAATTATGTTGAATAATATGATTTAATATATATTAAATTATCCTCGGGGCACCAATCTTTTAACTCTTAGGATTTTTTCGTAATGTTGACTCAGGCTGTAACACGTGTAAGTAACAGCTAAGTACAAAACTTGTATCACAGGGCTGGTAGCACACTGTGGCTCTATCTCAGGCTCTATTTAACTCACTCAGGCTGGAATGCAAGGCAGTAACAGCCAGGTACAAGCTCTCTATGTTGCACAGGGCCAGTGGCACGCTGTGTCTTAATTAAAGTAGCACTTGAATTAACAACAAATTAAGACAGATTGACTAGATTTCATTGAATAAACAGTATTCGAATGCTGAACTGAAATTCTTACAAGTTCTACAGAGTAGGTTAACTCGAATGGCTAGCAGCAATAGCAAGATCTTAAAATAACACTATGAAGGCTTAAAGTGTTGTCAATAACTAAATGTCTCAAATTGCTTAGAATAAATCAATTCTCACCACAATGTACTTGTTTATAAGTACAGCTCGACGTCTACTCCTGTGGAAGACTAGTGGTGTTGAATGTAAACACTTTTGGCTAATTTAGAAGTGGAATCAAAAATTTTGGTTTTGACCAAAAATTATACTGAAGATTAATATTACACAATTATGAATAATTGCCAACAATAATATGCCTCACACGGGGCACCAATATGTCGGGGACGCAAGTAGAAGCTAGTCTAGTTATTAGAAAATGTTAAAGATAATTATTATCAATATATATTAATAATAATGGGGCACCATATTATGTTGGTACATAAGCTCAAAAAAGCATTGAAATGGCTATCAAAAGTAATAAATAATTAGGAAAATAATGATGAATTAAACTGAATTATATGATTTAATTTATATTGTTTGAATCAACAGCAAATCAGAAAACAGCAAGCTTCTTACTAAAATATACGTTAAGTTAATAACAAGTTCTCATCAAAGTCTCAGTCAGTCTGCCTGTCTGTATATCATTCTGTCCATCTATTCATCCTCCCTTCCTCCACCAGGTCATGATAACACCTACTACGACCTGGCCCAGAGTCTGCGTCAGAGAATCACAGACATGAAGATTAAGATCGACCGACAGCTGAGTCTCCTAGCCGCCATGAAGGAGCGAGTCAAGGACCAGGTCGTCGAGATGCAGAGGCTGGAGGTACGAAGACCCAACCGGGACAAAAATACACGTTTAGATTGATTTATACTCAGGGGTACAGCTAACCATAGTTATATAAAGAAAAAAAAAGAGTAGATGCTGCATTGGCGCCGCCATATTGGGGAGGTCAGGACTGGCCTGTAAACATACAAGTGAACGGGGGATCTGCCATTTTTCTGGATAAAAAGCACTGTAATGTTGAAATTTCTCAAATGATTTCAATTAGTCGTCTGCACGATTTAGAAAAAAATATCTAATTGCGATTTATTTTGACTGATATTACAATTGCAATATGATTTGCGATATTGGAGGGAATAATAATTTTTACGTCATTATTTTCATTGAAAAAAAATGAAAATAATGTTTTCTTAAATCTGTAGAATATGATGTGTAGGCCAGGACATCTCTGCAACATAACAGTATTTGATTTAGAATGGTATTTTGACGCACATTTCGCCTTTAACAAATATTGCGATTTTAACAAATACTGCCATATTGCGATTTTGAAAAAATTTTGATTCATTGTGCAGCACTAATTAAAATGAGCTCCACCTTTAGCAGCTCCAACATTTAAAGGGACTATTTGTAACTTTCAGAAATGCTTCTTAACAGCGACACCTGTGGCCTTGAAATCAACGAAAGTCAGCGTCGGGCTCGCGCTTGCTCGCTCTCAATATACCTGAACGAGCATCACTCAAAACAGTGAGGCGACACAAGTCAGCTAAAACCACAATATCACTCTATATTTCAGCTGCTTGGCAGTAATGTTAGCTGACCAGACGAAGGTCTCTCCATGGACATGATTTAGATCTGATCCTAGTGTTGGCTTTTCCTGCCTAAGTGCAGGCTGAGGCAGCGGGGCTCTGCAGCGAGTCTCCTCTGCTCTCTCCGCCCGCAGCCGGAGAGAGCAGAGGAGACACCGGCACCCGGTCGGTAACGAGAAGACAACGTAAATCTCTGTAGAGCTCCGTCACTTCACAAGACACGGGAAACCTCTGTTGGTCTGGAGGAGCTGCAGCAGTTATTTCTGCACAAACGTCCCCTGTACATTCACTAGATATTCTCAGAGCTAAACTAACTCTTCTGCAGTGTGGAGTGAGCGCGCGTTCACGTCTAGAGGTGGAGCGAGCTGAGCTGTCTGAGTGAAAGCGAGCAGGCAGAGGAGGAGGGTACAGCAGGTACACGCGAACGCGCATATGCGAGCGCGCATGTGTGACGACCCGCTACATTTATGCGCGTACAAAGTTACAAATAGTCCCTTTAAGTGACAAACACACAAATGCATCAAAAATTATAATTCAATAATATAATACACGTGTATATTCTGCATAATGAGTACTTTTAGTTTTGGTACTTTAAGATTTTGAATGCAGGACTTTTAACAAACTTATCAAGTGAGTATTTTTACACTGTGATATTGGTGCTATTACTGTAGTACAAGATCTGAATACTTCTTCTACCATTGCTCATTTGCTAAACAGGAAGCATGTTATTTCCAACTCTTTGTCTCCTCTGTCAGATTGATATCGATATTAAGCTCCGTTCCTGCAAAGGATCCTGCGAAAGCTACACCCAGTACCAGGTGGACCAGGAGAGCTACGTGGCTTTGGAAAAACAGGTAAGGACCTTAACATACCCAACACCCAGGACCATTTCAAGAACAGTGTGTTGCATGATCGTTATGATGAAGCACGCGGTGCCCCATAATGGCTGCAGGAGATCGTTGTTTGCATGATCGTGTTTAAATCAATGTAAAATAAAGACCACAATAGCTAGAGCATTCATTGTTTTTGCAGCGGAAAGCTAAGGCTAATGTCTTCCACGCCATCACATCTTACGTTCGTGATGATGTCATTACGTTATGTTACATGCGGAACGTAACAGAGCTATCAGAACACCGTTGTACTCGCTCTGCTCGTAAAAATGTGCGTATCTTGGGCGCCCCGAAAGCTCAGTTGGTAGAGCGGGCGTCCATAAGGCTGTGTCCTAACCACAGCAGGCCCGGGTTCGAATACAATCCGGCCCTTTCCGCATGTCACCCCCCCTCTCTCCCCCTTTCTAGACTATCCACTGTCCTATAAATAAAGGCTTGAAAAATGCCACAAAAAAAAATTAAAAAAAATTGTTTTGCATATCTCAAAAACAAAAAAAAATGTACATAGTTCAAATGAACTGTGTTGAGAGATATTTTGTTGGCGTTTCTACATTTTAGAAATCTTTTGGATCAATATTATTAGTGTTTATTTAGAAACATTTTGTGAAATAAATGTCTTATTCAACGTTCGGTTGCACTTAGCTCCACCCTCTCGTGTCACTTCTGGTTGCAAAAATCCAAGATGGTGATGGCCAAAAACCAAGATGGCGACGGCCAAAATGCTTAACCCGAGGCTTTAAAACGGTAGTCCACAAACCAATGGGTGACATCACGGTGACTACGTCCACTTCTTTTATACAGTCTGTGGTTTCAGTCCAATTCTGTACAGCCAGAATATTTAAAGGAATAGTTCAACATTTTTTGTGATCACATGCTTCACATCCCGTATCCCACCTAGTTTCAACAAGAAAAACATCACACTAAGAAAGTGAAAATGGCATTTCACTGTACCCTTTCAAAATAAAACTTTTTGAATTTTATGCTCAAACCTGCCGAAAAGAATCACAATCACAAGCCAGTATTAGTACAACTTGTAATACACATCATGTTTTGCATTGTTTCGGTTTTGGTACGAAGCTGTCGTCTCTTTCTGTCCCAGGTCAACCAGCTGGACTCCCAGTCGGGTCGGAACGTTGAGGCTGTCGGGTCGATGTACGTGATGAAGAGCAGGCTGATGAAGGATGTCATTGTGGACTCCATCTACAAGTCCGGGGACAGCAACCGGGCGGGACAGAAGACAGAAGACATGTTCCCTGATGTGAGTGTCTCTTTTTGTTCATTGTTTCTGTTGCTTCCGACTGTGAAGTATTGGGAAATTGAACCTCCTCAAAGCAGACATAGTCAAAGTCACACATCTTTTAGCAAACACTACGCTAACTTAGGTCGTTACTGCTATCTCAAGCCACTTCTCCAGGTCGTTCTCCCATCCCCACTTCAGGTATGATAACTTGTGTTCCCTCATTATTCAGTTACCAAAAGAACACGCTAACTCTCCCAGATGCTGTCCAGCCCCTAATTCACACAAGATATCGTGGGGAGAAGTAGAAATAATGTGTCTTTTCTAGAGCCACAATCAAAGCTCTTCTTCCTTTTCGTTCTCAGGTGCCGACGGCCCAGTTGGTACTAGTGGTGGAAGGCTCCGAAACATCCCCAGCAACCATCTCCAAGGTACCAGGTACTTCCTACTCTCCATCAACCTCTTCCTCCGCTTCCTCCTCCTCCTCTACGTCATCTATCACTGAGCTCGGCGGTGGCAGTGATTTATTTGGCGGAGACCTCGGCCACTCCAGTACAAGCCACAGGTCCACCAAAAGCGTCACCTGCACCAAGAGCATCAGGACGACCATCGTCCAGTCGAAGAGCGGGCCGGTGGAACACACGGAGGAGGTGATGGAGGGAGGACCCGAGTGCCAGACCATGACACACCTCACCAATGGAGGGATGGACCACCTCTTCCCTGGCTTCACATCTTCATCATCATCGTCTTCTTCTTCTTCTGGGATCTTCCAAGTTGGTGGCGCCAAGGGAAGTCTCTTAGATTCCAAAACTGGGTTGGGGGATACATTGGGCGGGATCGACCTCGGCCTGTTCTTGACAGACACAGGAGACGATGACCATCCCGTTTCCAAATAATCGGGAAGGTTTAGATTAAGGTCCCAAATCAGGAGTAAAATCTTCACGAGCACATTCAGCTAGACAGCATGCGTTAGCATCAGCCAGCTTTCTAGCTAGCCTTATGCACCGAAATATGAAGTGAACACAGTAATTGTTATTGTTTGTTGCTAGAGCTTAAAGGTATTTAATTAGATGGATTTTGGGTCATTGTGTAATGCGATGATGAACTTTAAGGGCTGTTTTTTCTTTATAACAACACAAACTGTGGAGAGGAGTTCTTAGTCCGTCAGATATTTCAAATGCAGATTGACAAAAACAGGTTAAGTTTTTTGGGACAATTCATTAGCCATTTTGCAGTGAAAGTGACTGTTAGCACACTTATGACTTGAGTACATTGAAGCTAACCGAGACAAAGGGCAATAGCCACCAGTTTAGACACTGCGTTTAGGGACTTTGAGATCAATGTTTTTCGCGCATGGTCCTTGACAAATACATTTAATAAAGGTGACATTTAAACAAGTCGTAATTCACCGAACAGAACCCCACTCACCAAAAACATCAAGTAGCCACCAACCAATCTGCATTTGAAGCATCCTGCTGATGCTCCAAAACCGGCCAATTACAGCCTGAAAACTGTTTTTGAATAGGACACGGAGAAAGTGTGATCAAATAATATAGAATATACACATTTATTTAAACCCAAAGAAACAACAATGGCAAAAGAAACAAGAGCCTGAAATAAGATGTAAAGGTACGTAACGGCACACTGAAGCTGCAGGTAAATATTTGAGGCCAAAAATCAAAGTTTCAGACCTTCAGACTGTTGATCTGTTCGTAAATCATTCTGAGATTTCAAAATCAAGTCAAACGGCATCGGATCATTGACCTGTTTATCTCACCAGTGTTCTTGGAACAAGACCTGATGTTCCCAAAGTGTGTACTGAACTCTGCTCAATCAATAAAGATTCAATGTTCACTTCAGCTACTCTGCTTTGTGGTGTTATTTAAGTCCAAATACTAACTTATCACCAAAAAAAAGGTTGAAATCTCAGTATAATATATAGTAAAATAATATCAGTGAAAAAGATATTATTATAAAGTAGCAAGACATTAAATAAAAAAATATATATTAGAAAAGCCATCTTCCTACGAATAGTCTCTATCAATCATATTTAATGTAAAGTACCATTGAAAGTTTCATGTTTTATACATGGCTATTTTGATCATCAGAAAAAAGCACTTTATCATCAGCGTAAAAACAGATCTCTGAATTAAAATAGAGATTACCTCATCTTCCTTTTATTTTTTTTATTGTGAAATACTTTGTAACATTTAAATCAACTTTTAAATTAATAATAAAACATTTAATATATAATAAATAAATAATTATAATAATAAAAACATTGACAAAAATTTGAAAGTTTGCCAAAAAAAATGTCAAACACATCAGCAGATGTTTTATTTAAACTTGACCCTTCACATACTTATTCTAGGTCAATTATAGCTGGAAGTTTACATCATGTTGTCAATAAAGGTCCACCTTAATCATTTTAACAAATATTAGTTATTTTCCAGTCATTAGAAATATAAAAAGAATTCAAAAGCATCACATTGAAATAAACACTTGATGTAAGTTGTGAATTATCTTGCCTACAAATGTCTTTAGAATCAATTGTATTTTATGTGTCATATTTAACATAACATTTTTGTTTTTTTATTATTCAACATTATATATCCAGCAGCCACTTCAATACAAATACATCTTTCATGAAACTTATACATTTGTAAAGATTCACCAAATTTGTCCCAACATGGAAAAACAGTCTGTTACTGCAATCATTTTATATTATGTCACATTTTAACATATTTACATTGGAGTGTTTTTGGTCATAGGTACATTTGGAAGCATGCAATGAAATTGATTCCACTGCAGCTGTATGTTTAGTTTTTGTTGTCTGGTTGAATGTTTTGTTATGAATTGATTCACATTTCAGAGGAATCTGAGCCCACTCGGGGGCTCGAGTTATAACAGCGACTTCTCCTGTGAGGAAAAAGGTCATAAAATTAAATAAAAATCACAAGTAGAGGAAAGATTTATCCCATTTTGATGAGAACAGATCATTAAAAGCAGTTGAAGGGTAAGAGGTCAATGACTTTTAGGCCAGAACATATTCATGCTTGATTCAATTTGAGTTTGTTAAATCAAATTATTTGAGGTGTTTTTGTTCGAAATCTAATAAATCACAATGTTTCCAAGCTCTAAGACATTTACATGAGATCTTTGTCCTATTACAACACAACTGTCACATGACATTTTATATTTGCAAGTTGAAGGTGAACTGACCATAGTCCTGTTTTTGTTTGTTTGCAGTTTGTACGAGGCTGACGCAGCAGAATCAAGATGGCCGACAGCCCTCCAGTCACACCCAGACACACAGGAAGCAACGCTGTCGAGCAACATCAGACGTCGCTCTGTGTTCAGACGATGACTGGGTGAGAAACACACAATCATTTAGTTATATAACTCTGTTTTCTCGGCGTGTGAAAGTAATTTCAGAATATGTGAAGGGGGCATTTTCCATCTACAACAAAGTGTTAAGTTGCTCTGCCAGTAAATCAAGAATTAATCTACTAAAAACATGGAATAATTGAAAGCTGAAAACATAAAGTTATGGCAGATAAAAGAAAATCAATCACCTTTGACTTGAGCACAAAGGTGAGTTTGTGTCGAGGATATTTTAGTTCAAGGTGAGTGTCTAAAAAGTCTAAAAGACTGGGGGAGAGTAACTCTACAGTCTCCTACAAACAACTGGATTTATTCAAGTTTCTCGCCAAAAACTCATGATGACGTTGTAATTTACCTTCGCCCAATAGTAATTTTTGCTGAGCAGAGCATTAACGCCCCATAATAATAACTCAATGGCACCTCCGTTAACGTTAGTAGCTCCGCTATTTATCCAGTCAGGACTGTGCTGCCCACAGGCTGCTAACAGCTAACATTACTAACTCTCCTCCTGTTGATTTAAACACAGATTTGTCCACAGTGTTGCTTATCAGGGAAAAAATAAGGGTGCGTCCCCTCAGGTTTAGTAACAATAGCGCCATGCTTTCAAGCGCTTTTTTTTCTCTCCGCCTATATGTGCACCCACTCTCTCGGATACACTAGTAAACCCTGGTTTTCCTCTCCAAAGGTTTCCAAGTGCCCCTCTGGCTGCAGACTCCAGGCTTTGATCTCGCAGAGGGAGCGCAAGGTGGAGAGCAAACTGAGGACGGTGTGTAAGGCGGCAAACATGTACGATGAAGCGGCTGAGAAGTCCATGACGGAGATGACACGCATCTATGGCTACAACCGGAGAGTCATCATCACTGGACAAAGTAAGACTGACCGTTTGTTTTGGTATTCTGGACACAGTAAAGTAAAACTGTCTGATTAACGCTAGGGGTGGGGAGAAAAAATCGATTCACATATGTATCGCTATGTTTTTTTTTTATTCTAGTAGAAGGAAGTTACCGCTTTTATTGTTGTAGTCTGAATAACGTGACGTCATATCCGTTCCGTATCCGTCAATCAAAACAAACCGCAGCGAACCGAAACTAGAAAATAGAAAACGTTGGAGGGTCAGCGTGGATACGACCTGCACCTTCACATGTTAAATCCAGCGTGGTAAACACTACACATCCAGTAAAGGATTTTAATTTTTAAACACTTTGGGTTTCACACATTGACAGGAAAAGCACAGCTAGACATCATGGCTAAAGCTGCATGCTAACGTCTAAAAAATGCCAAAGTATGTCCGAAATATGGCCCAAACAAAATTTCCAAAAAGGCTGAAATATGTCTGCAAAATATCAGAAAAAAAAGTGCGAAAAAGTTAGCAGGGAACGTTATCGTATGGAAATAAGATTGAGGGATTATATTCACCAGAAGTATAAAACATTACATGTCATTTATAAATTAAAAAGAAAATCCCACTAATCTGTGAGGGAAATGTCTTTATTCTTTGATTTTTGAGTTAATGGAAAAAAAATCACAATAATATCATAATATCGAATATAATATCAAATCGACACCCAAGTATCGTGATAGTATCGAATCGGGATAAAGGTGTATCGGCCCAGCCCTCATTAACGCTGTATTCGTCTCCAGTGTCGGAGCTGAAGTTCGTGGAACACGCAGAAGGACTGGCCAGGAACCTCACGTCGCTACGGAAACGGTCGTCCCGGCTGTCGATGCAACTCGAGGAGCTTCGAGCCGACGTCCAGAAACAGATGGAGGACTTGTATCGGACAGAGGTGAGACCTGACGGGAGGCTGTTTTCAGCTTCAGAAGAACTCCTCTTTCAGCTTTTAAAATAAATAATCAATATGTTTATATTAGCAACTGATCAAACAACATCATATGTTGTAGAGAATTATCACCCGACTCTGCAGGTACCCCCTCTCAAAAAAGTAGTATACTTCAAGTTTATTTTATGAAGTAAAATTCTTCTTTAGGTTGAGGCAACAAAACTACAACTTCTTTAGGTTTAGGCAACAAAACTACAACTTCTTTAGGTTTAGGCAATAAATCTACAACTTATTTAGGTTGAGGCAACAAAACTACAACTTATTTAGGTTTAGACAATAAAACTACAACTTCTTTAGGTTAAGGCAACAAACCTACAACTTCTTTAGGTTTAGGCAACAAACCTACAACTTCTTTAGGTTTAGGCAACAAAACTACAACTTCTTTAGGTTGAGGCAACAAAACTACAACTTCTTTGGGGTTAGGGTTAGGGTTAGTTTGTTCTAATAGTAAAGAAGTCCACCACCTTAACTTTATAGGGGAATAATACAAGTGATGTTTTACGCCCCCAGGTGGACGTTGACATAAAGCTGCGAGCGTGCTATGGGTCCTGCCGGTTGGCATCACCGTTCAGTGTCGATCATCTCGGCTATCAAGCACTTCGAGCCGACACGGAGCAGATGGACAAGAAGGCCGCGACGCCTCCTGAAGACATCCCACGTGTGAAGCTGCAGCCCGTGGATGTCGGCCCGGCACCGGCCGCAGTGTACAAGACCATCCCGACGGTCCAGAGAGAACTGTTGACCGAGTTGGAGGACGTCGGACAGAACCGGGTCGTACTGGAGGAGCTCGATCCTGCGGAGCTGGAATGAAAGGGCTCGACGGAGGCAGGTGTGACTGGTCACAGAGAACGGGTGTTTCAGCACTTTGTCACTTGGTTCTGAATGGGTCCGTTCAAGGGTGTTTCTGCAACTACGCTCACTTTTGACTCTGAAAAATCAACCTCCATGAATTACATTTTTTTTAACCATTACCATACCATTTCAAAATGACATCAAGTGGTTAAGATTTGAATCTCTAACATGTGTATTTTGGGGTTTTTTATCACTTGTTCCTACTAGGGATGCACCGATCCAACTTTTTCAGTCCCGTTACCAAGTACCGATCCGATACCAGTGTTTAATTAATCAGCTGTATGCCTCACTGTGTGGGAGTGACTAGGATCATTCTTTTTTTTGTCTAGCTTGACCTTAATCATCACTTTCTTAATTTTGTAAAATAAAATGTAACAAATAAACACGTAGATATGCATTTATTTAATTGTTATTTATTATTAAAATAATAAACTATACACCAGAAACTCGATAAAAAAAACGTCACAATTAACAGGAATTACAGCTAACATGTAACCGTTTTAATCTTTTGAGCAAAACTTAAACGGGAATTAAAATTACAATATATAATGTATATAGTATATAAGCATAAAATTGCTATTTGAGTCAGTATCGGCCCAATATCCCATCCGGTTCTTACTAAATGTCCTAACTGCAATGTTACAATAATGTTCACTTTGTATATTTTTCTTTTTAAAATTTCTATAATTTCTAATTCATTCATTCATTTAAATAAAAAAAAAGAAAAGGAAAAATGTAAATATTAATATGAAAACATTTTTTTAAAATAGGGGATTTCATGATTTTCTCTAAGCCACTTAACAATGTAGACAGTAACCAAAAATATATAAAATATGTTGTGTTTTATGACAGATATTGCAATTTCCAATGTCTTTATGGGACATAACATTTTTGCTAATATTGCAGATAAATGTCAACTAGCAAAGTCTGCTACGTTAGCTTTGACTCTCAACATTATAATATACATGAATTCAACAGTATTATTAAGTTATTGTTTAAATGTTACTGGTAAGAAGAAGAAGAAGAAAAGGTGATTGGTAACCTTGTTTCTATTGATCTAGTCGGGTCACCATGTGCTCACCTGCTAACTTCTGTTTCCATGGAAACTACATTTGTTTGGCTTTGAATAAATATTGTGAGGAAAAGTGGTGTTTGGACCCATAAAACGCTTCATAAATTTTATTAAATCACAATTTTATGTCAAGATAATAAAAAAATAACACTGTGTATATATTTAACAAACATTTCACTGCAAATTTTTAACAGAAATCCAAAATTTCATTGCCGGGACTTCAGAATTTGCAGAAACGCCCTCAAATAAACACAATAACTGCTTTTATTTTTGTTTATTTTTACGTGCGCGTTAAACTGTTAAACGTCTGTCAGTTTGTCCAGTGGGTGAAATGCAACAGTTTTTAATTAACTTTTTAATTTAATGTAAAAATAATGTGTGAATTTGTTGGACTCATTTATTCATATGTATATATTTTTAAATATTATACCATACTTACTTTTGATTTCATAGTATACTATAGTAGTATCATTACTTTTAATATATATTATACTCTACCATATTACATTTGATATTCTGTCGTTCTGCTGCACTACACTATATCGTATACCTCACACTGTACTATATCATACTATATCATGTTATACTAACCACATCATACACTATATTATAATTCTATTTTGCTATATTAGTACAGACAACACTAAGTATCATTACTTATCACAGTATATATTATTCTGGTGTACACTGTTTACATAAATAGTTTTATTTATTCTTATATTTACTTCTCTATTTACCTTTACACTTATTTCCGTCTTTGTCTTTGGGGATCAATAAAGGTTTATCTCATCATTTAAATATTAATGCACGGAGAACACACTCCTCTTTTTTTCCTCTGTTATATTATTTATGTCACTGTCTCCACAATTCTGAGCACATTGTATTTGTATATATTCACAGATCAGTTAATAAAACACAGTTTTGCACAATTCTGTTACCTTTGCACGGTCTAATCCTATTTTTTTTCACGTGTTTGTTATCAAAGATGTTTCTCTCGTCACCAGGTTTGTGAATGAATATTAAAGGGATAGTTCGGCTGTTTTGAAGTGTGGTTGTATGATGCTTTATTTAGAATAGTTTCACCGCTTTACCGACGGGGAACTGAAGCCGTTATCTACGCTCTCTTCAAAGCCACCAGACTCCATTGAAAAACTGTTATTTTACAAAGCAGAACACTGCCTCGATCAGGTTAGTTTGTGTTATTGTGTGACTTTAATGTTTTTAAAGGGTTAGTTTGGATTCATCAAAGTCACACAATAACACAAACTAACTCGAGGCAGCGGTAGTACAGCAACTCGTGTTCTGCGAGGAAAAAAATACTGGGTCTTTTTGTCTGACGGCGAGGTAAAGCGGTGAAAATATTCGAAATATATAAATTTTTTTTTGGTGTTTACAATACGTCCACAGAACTACAACTTCTTTATGTTTAGGTAAAACAAACTCCAACTTCTTTAGGTTTAGGCAATAAAACTCCAACTTCTTTAGGTTTATGTAACAAAACTACAACTTCTTTAGGTTTAGGTAAAAAAAACTACAACTTCTTTAGGTTTAGGCAACAAAACTATAACTTCTTTAGGTTTAGGTAACAAAAGTACAACTTCTTTAGGTTTAGGTAACAAGTACAACTTCTTTAGGTTTAGGCAATAAAACTCCAACTTCTTTAGGTTTATGTAACAAAACTACAACTTCTTTAGGTTTAGGTAAAAAAAACTACAACTTGTTTATGTTTAGGCAACAAAACTATAACTTCTTTAGGTTTAGGCAACAAACTACAACTTCTTTAGGTTTAGACAACAAAACTATACCTTCTTTAGGTTTAGGCAACAAAACTACAACTTATTTAGGTTTAGACAAACAAACTACAACTTCTTTAGATTTAGGCAAGAAAACTACAACTTATTTAGGTTTAGACAAAAAAAACTACAACTTCTTTATGTTTAGGCAACAAAACTGGTAGTTTTTGACGGGGAACTGAAGCCTTATCCATCTGTGCTCATGCCAAAGCCACCGTACTCACTTGAAAAAAACTGTAATTTTACCTCGCAGAAATAGGAGTTGCTGGTCTACCACTGCCTCGAGTAAGTTTGTGTTTTTGTGTGACTTTGGTGAATCCGAACTAACCCCTTTTAAAACACTAAAGTCACACAATAACACAAACAACCAATCGATCGAGGCAGCGGTAGACCATCAACTCCCTTGTTCTGCTTTGTAAAATAACTGTTTTTTTTCAATGGAGTCTTGTGGCTTTGAAGAGAGCGTAGAGAACGGCTTCAGTTCCCCGTCAGAGAGGGCTGTCTTGACGACGAGGTAAAGTGGTGAAAATGTTCTAAAAATAATGTAGACTTATACTGATGATTTGTTTTAAGTTGTCTAAAATACATCCGCAGCAGTACATTGCTTTTCCCCCGTACTGTTGGTAATACACCGACTACGGACCTCATACAACCACACTTGAAGCATCCCTTTAAATGGTTATTTACGAAGGCTCAACGCACTGCATGTTAAGAAAACATCTTCACCAATCTGACAACACTAGAAGTGTCTCCATTTGCAGTGTTTTTTCCTGAATGCTGCATATTTGATCAACCATGTGGGGAGTTCTTGAAACCAAATTGGCTTCTTTGCATATTTCTCCACGATACGTTTCTGTGTTTTATTTTGACAGGCTGCAGCATCTGTTTCCTGTCCAAAGGCGTCAGCAGGGATGTAAACAGTGACTGCGGTGAGTACATTTCCTTTTCTGTAGTCCGCCCGTGCAGTGCAGTGAAATAACGACCACACCAGTCAGGAAATATGTTCCTCAATGTGTTTATTGAGTAGCGGAGGACAGTTGTGATCAACTCGTCCTAGCAGTGGACACTGAAGACACTGAATACATCACACATTACAAGAGAGATCACAGCACATTCACTCACAACCAATACGATGTTTCTCTTTATCTGTAGACTATTTCTTGTTTCACTTTATTTTTACGTTTTAATGGTGCATGTTATTTGTTTGTTTTTTAATAGCACAGGCCCAGACTCTGTTAGTTGTGTGTAAATGTGTGTGTCCATCAACATAAAGGTTACAGCTAAAATAAAGAACACACTTGAATATTAGTTCGGACGTTAGAAGCTACTTTGGTGTCTTTTATTTTGGCAGTTTCCTGTATGTGTTATGTGTGTGTTGACGCTCTCTCCGATGCGATTAGCTGGGAACGAAGAATGGCCTGATCTTCATGCTGATGGCCTTGAGCGAATACCAGCTCCCCTTCCAGTTCATCCACACCACGCCGTCGTCCGTGCCGTGCTTGGCCATTTGCTGCGTGTAGGCTCCACCCATGTAGTAGCGGCCGTTGGGATTGGCCGAGTGGCAGCGGTTGTACCACCAGCCGCCTCCGTCCTCCCTGGCGCACTGTTTGGTGGGATCCCCGGGGGTCCTGGTTCAGCGAAACGGAGAAAGGTGTTAAGATTGTGACCGCCTAGTGTTAGCATGTGACTAGCATCTTACCCGTTAGCTACAACTAGCCTTTGCGAGTAGTTCCTACATCGTCAAACTTTTTGCAATACCTATTTCGCACAAATAATCTTCACTAACACTACCTTTGACTGGAGAGAGCCACTGTGTTACGCAGACTTGAATGACGAATGTTGCATTATAGGTTGTTGGTTGCCTTAATGTTGCTAGGGTTTGTCACACGGTGTTACAGTAACCCTGAGAATGTCACCAACAACAGAACACTTACCAGTTGTCGTTGTCTCTGTCAAAGGTGCTGAACATCATGCTGTTGTGAATGGTCATCGTGCGGTTTTCACCGAACAATTCCGTGGATCCCTCCAGGAAACAGTTGCCGGCGTTGCCGGAGTAGCCGTCGACCGCCATCACGTAGTTGGACGTCTCCGATTGGATGGTGAACTGACTGTACTGGGCGTGGACCTAAAGGATAGCAGAAAACATGTGAGTTGAATTTCAAATGGAAACAACAGTAAATTTGAAATGCCATACTGTGTCATAAAATGTCTTGAAAAAAGACTTTGTATAGTGTGTTCAAAAAAAGTAAAAAAAAAAGTCATAGTATAGTGTGTCGAAAATAGGAAAAATGGTCTGACTTCTATTCGTCATATTGTACCTAAACTTTTTTCAACATACCATATTATGATTTTTTTCCGACATACTATACTATGAATTTTTTTATTTATCAACATACTATACTATGACTTTTCTTTTTTTTTAAATTGTTCTACATACTATTCTATGACTATTTTTCAAAAAAAAATTCAACATACTATACTATGATTTTTTTTCGACATGCTATACTTTAACCTTTTTTCACAACATTTTTCGACATACTATACTATGACTTTTTTTTTCAAAAATTGTTTGACATAATATATGTGACTATATACTATGACTTTTTCTTAGATGTACTATTTTATGACTTATTTTCTCAAAATTCTTTTTTAGTATGTCGAAAAAGATTCATAGTATAGTATGTCGAAAAAAATTCGACATACTATATATACCATGACTTTTTATCGACATACTATACTATGTTCTTTTTTATATGCTATACAATTACTTTTAATGACTTTTTTCGACTGCTGTAGGACTCACCTTGGTTCCTGTCCAGTCCTCCATCTCAATGAGAACCTCAGTTGGTCCCATCTTCGTCACCTGACTAATGTGGTCATTGCCCAGCCAGTACTCCCCTGTTATGTGATGAAGGACAAGTCAACGTCAAAGTCCTGCATTCAAGTATTTACTAAAGTAAACGTACTAATTATGCAGAATGTCCAATTTCAAAGTCTTACCTGGAGTCTGACAGTGACCTTTGCCAGAATCGGATGCGATGTTGCCGAAACCGCGTCGATATTCATCCCAGCGTCTGCCGAAGTCGACACTGCCATCGAGCCTGTTCTGGATGAGAAGCCATCCTGGGAAAATAAAAGAAGTTCTCTTGAAAACACAGATACCCTACCGAGGACCCTAAACATCCAAGGTATTAACAAACAAATCAAAAATGAAGTTTCAGGTAACTGAGTTATACTCTCACCTCCATTCTGAGTGGTCTGATCACAGAACACCCTGTACGAAGGGTAGAAGACGTCGGGCTGGATCATGTACATCTGGGAGTCTCTTCCTCCACGACGGAAGATGTCCTCACACTCCTTACCTGAATCGCACAGGGGAAGGGTTAAACAGAGAAAGTTAAGTTAAGTTACTTAGTAGAGATATTCATGGCCCACATAGAATCTTAATATTTCTTGTTGACCAAGGTCTGAAATTAGCACCGGCCGTCCGCCACTTTGGCAGGCAGGGAAAACACTAGAGATGGGAACAGAGAATTGGTTCTAGTTGTTTGAAGGAAATGTTTTCACAGCAATATAAAATAGATATTAGATAGAGAATTATGACCAGTTTAACTTAACACGACCTCTAAACAGCTTATAATACAATATTAAAACTACTGATGCAAAGATTTTTTTTTATCAATAAAAATGCAATCATTTATTTCCTAATCTTTTGAATTATTTTATATAAATACTTTCAATGACTTTTTTTTTTTTCGAGACTCGAACTATGAGTTTTTTTTTGTTTTTTTTCAACATACTATACTATGACTTTTTAATATTTTTTTCAAGATATTATACTATGACTTTTAAAAAAAAACAACTTTCGACATATTAAACTATGACTTTTAATTTTTCGACATACTATACTCTAACTTTTTTTTATTTTTTTCGACAAACTATATTATGACTTTTTTATTTTTTAGACATACTATACTATGACTTTTTTATTTTTTAGACATACTATACTATGACTTTTTTTCGACATACTATACTTATAGATGATTATAGCAAAGTACAGTACTGTGTATAGTACCCTCCCACCCCGAAAAATAGGGCTCCCCCAGAAGTTACGGTGTAATTCGAACACTGTATTTTACCATGCATATAATGTTTTTTTTATATAAAATATATCTACAAGTAATCGTCTAATCTGTATTTTAACATTTTCTGAGCACACTCATGCTCCCCATGGGTCCAATAATAAGTAAATAATTCAATCCTTTCATATTGTGGTGTATATTGTCACATCGCAGCCTCTAGGGGGCACCACACTCACCAGACACCACCGGTATGGGACATTTGGTCTTGCACGGTTCCTTGCACACCTCCGTCTGGCTCTGAACGGCCTTCTCCAGCTTCTGGATCTTCAGCCTGATCTTGTCCAGGACCCCCTGCAGCCACACAGCACAGTTTACATTACATCAGGGGCTGTTTGTTTGTTTTGTGTGCATTCCCGACCGACTTTCAGAAGCTGCAGCAGGTTCAGTTTTAGAGGTAGAGTAAAACGGGTCTATTGTGGGTCGCAGAGGGTTAAGGATGACTCTTATTCACCTGTAGCACTCTGATGTTGGAGGGGAAGAGGGTGTCCACCGTCTCCTTGATGTAGGCGTGTTGTTCCTCCACTCGATCGGTGTACCGACTGACCACTCTGTTGTTGTCTGAGAGGACGAAGACATGGAGAGGCAGAGAAACTACTTAGAGGAACGATCTTAAATGTTTACAACGAATAAAAACTATTTATATGCATAATAATTACATGTTGTTGTTTTTTTAAGGATTTGTGTGCATCAAAAGCTTCAATACAAGTTTGACTATGTCAAGTTGAAATATTTTCCCAAAATTGTAATATCTTTTTAAACACTTTGAAGAATTTGTCCACGGTTTAAATGGGTTAATCGTTCATGTGTTGTCAACAAATAAAACATTCTACTCGCAACTCACGATGCATTATTTCTCAATAACTGTACGGCTTGTATTTGATCAGCTGTTAAGTGAACAACAGGTTAACAAAATGGATTAAGGACTTTGTTCAAATTGATTGACAGTCGTCATTAATTTATTTTTTCGTTATTATTATTTATTATTTTTTTCTTTTTAAAAAATAAAATAAAATAATAATAATATTAATATTATTATTATTAATAATAATAATAATAATAATAATAATAATGATAATAATAATTAAAAAAATAAAAGACAACTACCATTCATTCATTTACTTAAATAAAAACTTTGGTTTGGAAATAAATAGATTTTTGAAGTCCCAGTAAACAGTCAATATAGAAACATGAACAAAACATGGAGTATATCTTTATAAATTGTATCACAGATGGTCGTATTTGAGTGTATTTTCATCAAATTTATAGTTACAGTTGTAGTCAAAGAGTAGCAGAATACATTCAGTTGGATCATTATCTTGGTTTTAATGGTGATATTACCTTTTAGACTAGGTGAGGATAAAACGTTTTTTTTTTTGTATTGCTTCTCCATTGTGATGTCCATGGTAATATAGTTTAGTTTAGTTAAAATGTATTCATGTTCCTCAGCTTCTTACCTTTCAAATGAGACCAAACATTTGCATCTAAGCATTGTGGTTGAGCAGCTAGTCCTGATGCATTTTGGGTAGTTATTTTAGGCGTTTTAAACAAAAATATACATTCGTTTAGGATTAAATCTGATCTGACTTCACGTGACTATTGACTCACGTGACTCACAGGAATAACGATACTTAACGACTCCCGCGACTTCATAAACCACAGTTCATCAACTTTACGTAGCATCTGACCGTGGAGATGTCATTTTTTGGTGCTTAGTGAAACAAAAGCCAGGAGGTTGTTTTCTCACCGTTGACGACTCTCTGCCTCTCCGTCAGAGAGTCGGATACTTTGGTGATGTAGGTGTAGATGCTGTTGGAGGATCGGGACAAATCGTCCACCTGAGGCTTGAGTTCACTAATGCTCTGTGAGGAATGGATGCACAAAGAGAGTAAATCTCAACATGACAACAATGCATTTAATTTAAATTTATAGCAATTTCCACGCATGTCGTGAAGGAGGTTAAATAATGTGTGATTCCTACAAATTCTCTCATTGCTCAGAAACATAAATAGTTCAGTATTTACCGTTCTGACGTTCCTCTCTTGCTTCAGCAGTGTGATCTTCAGGTCGCAGCCAGTGGGACACAAAACACCCTGGTGGACGGGAGAATCTCTGGTTAGTGCTTCAGCGACTAAAACACAGGCAGTCATTGATTTCCTCTAATTCATGAACAGATTTATGGCGAATCCTGCTTTTAAAAATGGTCAATAACCTATGTACTGAGCTAAAACAGGTCAAATCAGTGATTGGGTCCTTTAGTGGCATCGTGCTGGTGTCCTCCTACCATCTCCTCGGCAGCGTGAGTACATCCTCCTTCATCCGGCTGCTTCTCCTTCTCCTGCACCTGTTGTCCTCCGACTGGAGCTGGGACTGGGCGGCCGCGGTACCTGGCACCAAAAGCAATTCAAATAAGCAAGTAAGTTAACGTGATAATAACGCGTAGGAAACGGTTGTGGTTGATGTTAACTTCACTGACTAATGACTCATGTGACTCACAGTACTGACGTCAGTCGTTAGTATCGTCAGTCCTGTGAGTTGTGTGAGTCGTTAGTATCGTCAGTCCTGTGAGTTGTGTGAGTCGTAAGCATGACTCACGTGACTCACAGGGCTGACGATACTAACGACTCACACAACTCACAGGACTGACGATACTAACGACTCACAGGACTGACGATACTAACGACTCACAGGACTCACAGTACTGACGATACTAACGACTCACATGACTCACAGGTCTGACGATACTAACGATTCACATGACTCACAGTACTGACGATACTAATGACTTACATGACTCACAGTACTGACGATACTAACGACTCACATGACTCACAGGTCTGACGATACTAACGATTCACGTGACTCACAAGTCTGACGATACTAATGACTCACATGACTCACAGTACTGACGATACTAATGACTCACATGACTCACAGGTCTGACGATACTAATGACTCACATGACTCACAGTACTGACGATACTAACGACTCACATGACTCACAGTACTGACGATACTAACGACTCACATGACTCACAGGACTGACGATACTAACGAGTCCCGTGACTCACAGTACTGACGATACTAACGACTCACATGACTCACAGGACTGACGATACTAACGACTCACATGACTCACAGTACTGACGATACTAACGACTCACATGACTCACAGGACTGACGATACTAACGACTCACATGACTCACGGGACTGACGATACTAACGACTCACATGACTCACAGGACTGACGATACTAACGATACTAACGAGTCCCGTGACTAACAACACTCACTTTTCAGGCCCGAAGGTTGCTGCCTGATTAAAATACCGCTCACACAGTAATGCATCAGGAATAATAATCAAATAATATGTTATAACTCCGCCGCCTATTGAGAACAGTAACTTTTGATACTTTAAGTACATTTTGCTGCTGATTCTGTACTTGTACTTTTTGTTTTATGCTATTTTAACAATACGCTAAATGTAAAACATTAGAATACGTTTTAATTGGTGTCTGATGTTTGAATGTACCTGGCGCCGCCACTGATCGGGGGCGGGGCATAGCGGCTGGCGCTGTAGCTGTCTCTGCCCCTCGTTACTGGACGGTGACCACGAGCATCTACGGTCTGCGGGGAAACAAGAGGAAACAAGACGTGATGAAAGGAATAACTGTAATTCATGTTATTAATCAAATGGTTGAATGATATTCTACATACTGTCGCGTTAGTTGGTGATGCTCTATTGGTGTCCTGTGGAAGATAAAAGAGGGAAATATTGTGAATACAGCTGAAGATTCAAATCCTTTTTTTCTGTCACACATGTTTTTTGTTTAAAAGCTGCATTATCTATTGAAGACACTCAAAAAAAGGGAAAAAACAACTGAGATTTCCAGAATAAAGTCTTAATATTACGAGAAAAAAGTCATAATATTACGAGAAAAGTGATTCTATTACGAGAAAAAAATATTAACATTACGAGAATAAAGTCATAACTTTACGGGAAAAAACATGTCACATTTTATTTTTAACTATGGCCTTTTTTTAAATTGTATTTTACTGACAGAAGCGGTATCTTTCTAAACTTTTGGACGTTGACCATAATTATATTCAAGTGAACACACTCACCGAATAGTCGTCGTAATCCAGATTCTGAGCCCAGGTGGCGGTCACACACAGACACAGCAGCAGTAGCGTCTTCATCTTCCACTGTCGATAAAGTTACTCTTAAAATATCGTCGGTCAGTCAGTCCACTGACTTCAGCGTGTCTTTCCACTCCTTTATGTCCCTGAATCTGATTTGAACCAGGCATTTATCTTCTCTGTGTGTTCACGAGTGGGCGTCCTCCTCCTCCGCACTTTTTATTGATCTGCTAAAAAAATTGGTCAATAACTGCTGGGACAGTTTACCCAACCTGAGTCACTGCTGCACACGGTCAACCTGGAGCTTGTGAAGGAACAAAAGGGCAAAAGAGGACTGAAAGGTTTACTGATAAGTCTGAATTTGTTGATGTGATATGTGTTTTCAAGCCAACGCTGTCATCCAGAGAGAGACGACGTGTACAATATTTGCTGTTGCTCATCTCCGAAATGTTAAGAAACTAAGAAAAGGTGGTTTTAAAAGAAACGTTTTGAATTTATGTTGAGATGCTTTCACAAACCCGGTGGTTGCAGAATATCTTTAAACATTTACTCAGACACTTTACTCAAGTAAAAGTAACAAGACCTCGAATGTGAAATCAAAGTAACTAATAAATATGGCAGTTAAAAGTACAATATTTCCCTCCGAGATGTAGTAGGAGTAGAAGTAAAGAAGTGTAGCATAAATTGGATATACTTAAGTAAAGTACAAGTACCACAAAACTAAGTACTTAAGTTCAGTACTTGAGTAAATGTACTTAGTGACATTCCACCACTGAGTTTAGATCACATATCTTAATCTAAAAGAGTAACCCCCAAGTTGTGAAACTCTTGCGAGATGGTTGAGGTTAGGCATTGACCTCGAACGGTTGACGTTAGGCATTGACCTCAAACGGTTGAGGTTAGGCATCGACATCGAACGGTTGACGTTAGGCACTGACCTCAAACGGTTGAGGTTAGGCATTGACATCGAATGGTTGAAGTTCGGCATTGACCTTGAACAGTTGAGGTTAGGCATAGACATCGAACGGTTGAGGTTAGGCATAGACATCGAACGGTTGAAGTTCGGCATTGACCTAGAACGGTTGAGGTTAGGCATCGACATCAAACGGTTGAGGTTCGGCATTGACCTTGAACAGTTGAGGTTAGGAATTGACCTCGAACGGTTGAGCTTAGGCATCGACATCTAACGGTTGAGGTTCGGCATTGACCTTGAACAGTTGAGGTTAGGCATTGACCTCGAACGATTGAAGTTCGGCATCGACATCGAACGGTTGAGGTTAGCCATCGACCTCGAACGTTTGAAGTCCGGCATTGACCTCGAACGGTTGAGGTTCGGCATCGACCTCTAACGGTTGAGGTTCGGCACTGACCTCGAACGGTTGAGGTTCGGCATCGACCTCGAACGGTTGAAGTCCGGCATAGACATCGAACGGTTGGGGTTCGGCATTGACCTCGAACTGTTGAGGTTCGGCATCGACCTCCAACGGTTGAGGTTAGGCACTGACCTCCAATTGTAAAGGTTAGGCACTGACCTATGATTACCTATGATGGCATCTTTTGGAGATTTTGAACACTGGGTTTAGCTTGATTTATTATTAGCATTTTCAACTGAATGTACTACTATTATCAGAGTAATATTTTGTTTGTAAAGATACAGTGAAAACCTCACAGTCAAAGCTTTTATTGTGAAGGCGTTGCAGTGAGTCCATCAGTTTCGGGAAACTATTGAGCAACTGCTGTTTGTTTGTGAGTCCAAAAGGGTACGTGGTGCTGCGTTACGAAATCACAGGCCTAAACACACACACTGTATTTCCTTTTAGAATATGTTTGTGGTGTGTCCTGATTTAAACTTAACAGTGCTTTACGCAAGAAATTATTCTTTAATATTAATCCCATCGGGGACAGAAAGAAATATACTAAACATCTTAATTATGTACAAAACTATATATTTTGAGAGCACACATAATAAACACTTTTCCTCCTGACAGGCTTGGTACATTCATGTATTTTTGTTTTCATATTTTGCAATTACAATCTTTTAACACAATAGTTTTAGTGACATTACAATTCTTGGATTCTACTGACTTAATACAAAAGGAGGTCATATGCTGAGACAGATACGAGTTAAGACTGGTTGGTCCAGGACCTATAGGGAGTTCAGGTAGATAGACCCGGACCAGGTCTTTTCAGGTGGATTTAGCCGGACTCGAACTAAAAAAAACCAAAAAGGAAACATTGCTCCGGCTGTCGGATCCGACTTGTTCAGATCCTCTTGGCACAAACGAAAGGGAGGGCGTCGTCGCAGGAGGCGTAGTTCCACTTCCTGTGATCTGCAATGCGGAAGACAGAGAGAAACACTCGACTTCAAGGATTTCAAGCTGAACACGAAAAGAAAATGTTGACTGACGAAGTTAATTATAACATTTTGGTCGCCTAAAATTTCAGCTTTCGTTTGTATTCAGGTCCACGATGGCGACGGCAAAAAAACAAGATGGCGACGGCCAAACTCCAAGATGGCGACGGCCAAACACCAAGATGGCGACGGCCAAACACCAAGATGGCGAAGGCCAAACACCAAGATGGCGAAGGCCAAACACCAAGATGGCGAGCGCGAAACACCAAGATGGTGACGACCCAAAACCAAGATGGCGAAGGCCAAACACCAAGATGGCGACGGTCCACAACCAAGATGGCGACGGCCAAACACCAAAATGGCGATGCCCAAAAACCAAGACGGTGACGGCCAAACACCAAGATGGCGACGGCAAAAAACCAAGATGGCGACGGCAAAAAAACAAGATGGTGATGGCCAAAAACCAAGATGGCGACAGCCCAAAACCAAGATGGCGACGGCCAAAAAGTTATGATTTTATTCTCGTAATATTACGACTTTATTCTGTAAATCTCAGATGTTGGGAGATGGGAGATCGGTGAATCGTCCCAGCACTAACTGAAATAACTTGAATATTAAGAGTTTGTACAGTATGTGTGTGTTTGTGTAGTTAATTCTTACGCCCATAATTCATCATCAGACAGTGCTCATTTCTCTCCAGGTTGTAATCCTTGGCCCAGTTCTCGTAGCTAAACTTGGAGCCGTCACTCCACATCCAAAAACAGGACTACGGATAGAAAGACACAAATATTAGTAACAGTTAATAATGATCTCAAACCATAACAATTAGTAGAATGATTTAGCTAATTATTAATTCAGTTCAATCCCATTTACCACTTCTTAGTTTTGTTATAATTGAACCCAAACCAAAGGTTTTATTTTGTAGTTTATAACAAATTAAATTCCTGTTACTTTCACTGTTTTCTGTGGTCTTATATTTACTATATTAGTCTTCACTCAGTACATGTCTTTGCCAAAAACATGTTTATTATTAGTCTGGCTCTAGTTGAAACTGATAGGAAATTTGGGTATTCCCTACCATAGAAGTGTATGGTTAGATAATAATATCAATAAAAGCACTTCCATACATGCACGGCGTCATGGCCACCAATCCAGACATGGGGGAAGTCGTGGGTGTCTCCTCGGGTCAAAGCCTGGATGAAGTGCTCCTCCTCAGGACTCATGACCGACGCCAGATTGGCCACTTCGAACAAACAGTAACTCTGGAGGTGACGAGAGAGGAAAGACTTTTTCTCTACATTTCATTCATTCATTACAACGCGACCGGATGTACGAGCAGCTATACATCGGTCCTCACCTCGGCTTCGGACCAGGTCTTCGGGTTGTCGATGAAGACGAAACACTGATTTCCAAAGCGGGACCATTCGTGCGGGCAGTAGTACGCCCGTTCTACAAAAAACATTATATATATATATTTTACTGACCTGCTCGATTCTGATTTAAAGGTTTGTACAATCTGATGCAACTTTAGCCCGATTCATGTGATTACAGCATCTGTTAAACTATTTGTAGAAAATAAACAATGATATCTGTGAGATTGCTATGACGCTTTGTATTATTGTTTACGACCGTCTCGCGCTTCGTCCACACAGGGACCGTCAGGAGCGCGTACCGGCTGCGTGATTCACGCGTCGGGTGTCCACACCAGCTGCGTTTCTGCTGCTGCTGTCAGCTCTTTCTTTCTACATAGAGATTGCCTTTCATAATGGCCATTTCATTTCATTATAAATGTCATTTATATTTATTTTAGACAGAGAAAGGTTAAGAAACGTGTGGTAATTTGTAAATAATAGTAATAATCGACAATTAAAACTCTGTGCTATATTCATTCATGGAGCTCTGCAAGTCACTGCATGTTCTACAACACTGTCCGGCACATATTTCAGAATAAAAGCCTCGTCTTAACAAATGAAGGAATTCTGTCCAAAGAAAACAAAAATGGTTGAGGGCTTTTATTTTGAAATGAAAGCATGAAGCGTTGATTTAAAAATAAGTCTTAACTTTTTTTCAAGTCCGTAACATATTCTACAGATAGACATCAAAACTGTAGTAATGTTGCTGATATGACGTCAATATGCAGTCAATAGATCACTTTCACTGTCTGTTGTTGCTGTGAACCGCGCAGCTCTCGAATCTCTAGAAGAGACGCAGCCGTCTCACGTGACCAGTGTGGCTGCGAAATAAAAAAAACAACAGGTAACGCAGCCGCCACGCGCTGCTGACGTTCCCAGTGTGGACGAACCTTTATTTTTGTCCCGCAATACAAGATACATACTGCATATATAATTAACACAAATAATATGCTGTGAACACAATAAAACATCTATACACAAAGATTTATATAAAAGTGGCCGCAGTTGATACGAGATGACGGAATGAAATGTACATGGAAACACAAGTGTCCAAGAAGTCAGTGGTGACACCCAGCCACCAACCCGTCATCACTCACCACAGTCGACGGCCACGCTCCCCAGCGGCGTCCTGGTGTTAGGTATCTCCTCTCCGGTGACGACGTTGACGCACCAGCAGTAGCCGCTGTACGGCCAGCACTGCTGTGGGAGGAAGTCGCCGTAGGTGTCGCACTGCGGGACGAACATCTCGCTGTCGCTGAACTGGCCGAGCTGGCCGAGCTGGCCGAGCTGGCCCTGCTGGTTCGCGTACTCGCAGAGGCCCGAGCGCCCGGAGCCGTTGGTGGAGTTGGAGGGGATCTGGATGAACCGACTCAGACTCAGGCTCAGAAAGCTGCAGAGAGTCAGAGACACGCTGAGCGCCCTCATGGTGGCGTTGATGATGATGATGATGATGATGATGATGATGATGAAGGAGGAATGTGGCCTGTCAAAACAGGTTCAAAAAAAAAAAGAAAAAGAATTCAGATTTATTTTGATGTTTAGACATAAAAAATATAAAATGCTGCTATTATTGTAGCTCATATAAACCCTACAATAGGTATATTATTATTATTATTATTATTATTATTATATAATATTCTTTGCATGATGATAAATTCTATATATATATGTATATATATATACATATATACATATATATATGTATATGTATATATGTATATATATATATTATGTATATATATATATTAGGGCTGTCAAAGTCAAATTAATTTTAACGCCACTAATTTCTTTAACGTATTAACGCAACTTGTGATTTTTAATAATAATAATAAATATAATAATATATAAATATACACATACATTTGTCCACTTCCATGTTAAATAGTTGACAAATGTCCCTTTAAGGTACATTTTGAACAGATAAAACAAATGTACGATTCATTTGCGATTAACTACGGACAATTATAGAATTAATCGAGATTAAATATTTCAATCGATTGACAGCCCTAACATTAATATATACAGTATATATATATATATAAAATGAAATAAAGTAAGACTTGTAGTCTCACCTGCTTCAGGATCAGCCGGTGTGTTGAGCTCCTCTGCTGCTACGGGCCTTTTATCCTGAACAATCGCCGACACGTCTCATTCTTTTTCTCAATTTCCCACGACTTCACCGAAGCTTCGAGGTCAGACGTTACTCCAACAATGAGCTCCTATCAGCGGCAGAGACAGATAGTGCTTTGTCTTTATTTTATTTTATCCTATATGAGCAGATAATCCCCTGGTGTTATTCTCCCTCGGACTATTGGGATCACGGTGAGTTTTGGGTTGCACCCTTTTCATATATCAGCCTTTCATTTCATTGTTCGCGGCGTCTCGGCTTCCCGCACCGTCTCGTCTGGTTCTTATCTCATCGAAAGCCGCTCCTATTGTCCCCGACCTCGTATTGTGTAAATCTGGGTTACAATATTAAGTATTAAGTAAACACCGACACCACTTGAGACATGACTGGATCACATCACATCATATCCTCCAGCACAGACAACGTAAACTGCTGTAAAATCAGAATGAATCTTGAATATGTTCGTGTCTCGTTGCTCAAGAATCACAGATTAAAGGAACGGTGTGTAGGATTTCTATCTGCCAGGATGTCGTATTGATTTGGAAGAAATGTCCAGTCTGCATCGGACCGGTCGACCTCGCCTACTGTATCCCACAATGCAAAGCGCTGGACGCTACAGGCTACAGTTACAACAACAGCAGCCAAAAACGGCTCGTTTGTAGACGAGAGGCTTTTATTTCCTTGATGACGGATAGTTTGTTTTAATTTAATAATAAATAACAGGAAGCTGTAGTTATCTGTATCTTTAGAGTTGAAAAGCTCCACAATCGCCCGCAAGCGTAGCTCGCTCGCCAGCCGGCCGGCTCACGGATCGGCTACAGAGCAGCAGAGTGGCGAGGGAAAAGGAGACAGAAGAGAGAGAAGAGGAGAGAGAAGAGGAGAGAGAAGAGGAGACAGAAGAGAGAGAAGAAGAGAGAGAAGAGGAGAGGGAAGAGGAGAGAGAAGAGGAGAGGGAAGAGGAGAGAGAAGAGGAGAAAGAAGAGGAGAGAGAAGAGAGAAGAGAGAAGAGGAGAGGAGAGAAGAGAGGAGAGGGAAGAGGAGAGGAGAGAGAGGAGAGGAGAGAGAAGAGGAGAGAGGAGAGGAGAGGAGAGAGAAGAGGAGAGGAGAGAGGAGAGAGAAGAGGAGAGAGAGAAAGGAGAGAGAGAAGAGAGAAGAGAGGAGAGAGGAGAGAGGAGAGGAGAGGAGAGAGGAGAGAGAAGAGGAGAGAGAAGAGGAGAGAGAAGAGAAGAGAGAGAAGAGGACCTTCTGAATCATGCCTTTAAAAAAAGGTATAACTATTTTTAAGGTCACAATAATAAAAAGCGTATTGTTATTACCTGTAGGTTTGTGTCTTGTGTTTCAGGTAAACGTGAATCTGACACCAGACCAGCGTCGGTGTCAGTCTCCACTGTGGCTGCGGATAAAGACATATTATATCAGAACATATTTTGAATGGACACCTCTGTTGTTAATATCAATAAATAATACGTTAACTGCTTCTGGTTCATGGATCACCGGCCTGTCCTTCGATATGGTGGATTCAATCGCTCATTAGGTCATTATTAAAAACTAGTACTATCATATCACATTTTCCTTTAAGCATAAACCCTGAAATCGGTTGAGAAATGTAGACGTTTAGTGCTTTTTATCCAGAGAAATGGCAGCTCCCCCGTTCCCTTGTATAGGGTTACAGGCCAGTTTTGATATAAATAAGTAATATATACAAATCTAAGTTTGGTTATAAAGTCATAGCTTTACGAGAAAAAAATAAAATAACACGTAAAATTACTACTTCATAATATCATGACTTTATTCTCATAATATTACGACTTTTTTTCTCGTAAATTTCTGACTTTATTCTCATAATATTACGACTTTTTTTCTCTTAAACTTCTGACTTTATTCTCATAATATTACGACTTTTATTCTCGTAAATTTCTGACTTTATTCTCATAATATTATGACTTTTATTCTCGTAAATTTCTGACTTTATTCTCATAATATTACGACTTTTATTCTCTTAAACTTCTGACTTTATTCTCATATTACGACTTTTATTCTCGTAAATTTCTGACTTTATTCTCATATTACGACTTTTATTCTCGTAAATTTCTGACTTTATTCTCATAATATTACGACTTTTTTTCTCGTAAATTTCTGACTTTATTCTCATAATATTACGACTTTTATTCTCGTAAATTTCTGACTTTATTCTCATAATATTACGACTTTTATTCTCGTAAATTTCTGACTTTATTCTCATATTACGACTTTTATTCTCGTAAATTTCTGACTTTATTCTCATAATATTACGACTTTTTTTCTCGTAAATTTCTGACTTTATTCTCATAATATTACGACTTTTATTCTCGTAAATTTCTGACTTTATTCTCATAATATTACGACTTTTTTTCTCGTAAATTTCTGACTTTATTCTCATAATATTACGACTTTTATTCTCTTAAACTTCTGACTTTATTCTCATAATATTACGACTTTTATTCTCGTAAATTTCTGACTTTATTCTCATATTACGACTTTTTTTCTCGTAAACTTCTGACTTTATTCTCATAATATTACGACTTTTATTCTCTTAAACTTCTGACTTTATTCTCATAATATTACAACTTTTTTTCTCGTAAACCTATGACTTTATTCTCGTATATATATATATATATATATATATATATATATATATATATATATGCCTCTATATTTACCATATACCAAGTATTTCCTTTATTATTGTACTGTATATTATTTGTAAATACACTTTTTTTAAATTCTATAACTGTAAATTTATTTTGTTATTGTTGTGTCATTTATTATTATTTTATTATTATTTATTTTTTTGCTATTTACTGTTTTCTTAATGTAGCTTCACAGTAAAAAGTGTTTCATTCAGAGCTGCAGGTTGTGTTTCATTGCCGGACCTGATAATCATCTCAATCGTTCAAAAGTTGAATGGAGTTTGGCGCCGTCAGCTGGCGGAGTCTGGATGTGACCAGTAGGAGACAACAACACATATATTGACATTCAATTTCACTTACACGTTCCGTGGATGTCGTTACATTCAGTGTCCATCTCGAATAAACGTCAATAAATCCGTTTAGAAATCACAGGAGGGGAATAAAAAGACGCCGTGACTCACTACAGAACCTGCCTGAGAATCATCACGTTTTTAAGTTTTCTTCAGTATTAAACTAATGCAGTGATACTTGTCTGTACATTCACGGGTGCATTACAAACAGGAACTACTAATGGATAATTCGGCATACTTTTAATGGAGATAATTTGCCCGAAACGTAAAGAAATACATGTTTAAAGTACGGTTGTAGCTCGCAGCTCAGTCCACCAGTCCACGCAGCCGCCATTTTTTTTCCTGTTTACGGCCGTAAATTGTGTCAACTGTCGCGAAATCAGACCCAATGAAAATAAGACAAAATAATAATAATTAAAGTGACAAAATACATTCATATTAACTATTTTCATGTTGCACTACCATTATTTTTTTTATTTTTTTTACAGTATAAATATAAAGTTCATATGTACATACATTTAAATTAAAATAAGCAGTACAGTTATACAAGCTTGGCTCAGTATATCAGAGTATTTTTATTTGTTTTTTATTATTGTTTCTTTTACACAAACACTTAACAGAACTATTTTTAGTTATTAATCTAAATATTTCACTGATGACAGCTATAGCTATATAAGTACAATACTTATATATAAAATCCCTTATGAAAAAAATCACAAGTTTATTTTATGAAGTATACTTAAGCAAAGTTAAAGTATATTTTCCAAAGTATACTTTATGTAGTAAGTATACTAATTTCAATGTACTAGTAGTATACTTGTAAGTGTACTTCTTTAATACTAATTGGAACTAAATAGGCCTACTTTTTAGTTTCTGAAAGTATACTTTTAAGTGTAAGTATTGTACTGTTAGTTTTCTAGTTTTATACTTGTAGCCCACTTTATAGTTTACGAAAGTACTCTTTAAAGTATACTCTCTGTAAACTACTAGTTAAATAGTTTTTTATACTACAAGTATACTTACGTGTACTTTTCTTAAGTATATCTGGATCAAAAGATTACATGTATAAGTATAAGCCAAGTATACTTAGACTTTTATGTATACTTGTCAGTATAAGTATACAGTATTAAGTATACTTTTGTTAAGTATATCTCTGATAAGTGCATCAAAAATATACTCTCTTATTTTAAGTTTAAAAGTAGTACACTAATAGCACACTTGAATAAACTTCTTTTTGGTAAGGGAAGTTAACAAGTAGGCTACAAATAAAAGCCTGAATACAGGAACATATTTTAAAATTGTAACTTAAAGGTCCCATATTGTAAAAAGTGACATTTTCATGTCTTTTATATTATAAAGCAGGTTTAAATGCTATATAAATACTGTTAAACTATCAAAACGCTCAATATACGGAGAACACACACACAGCCCGTATTCAGAAATTGTGTGTTTGAAACAAGCCGTTTCAGATATCTGTCCATTTGTGATGTCACAAATATAGAATATATAGACCATTACACGGTTTTAAACATTCTAAATGTGTCCCAGTTTTACTTCCTGTTGCAGTGTATGTAAATAACATCGGCTGACAGGAAGTAAACATGGACCCAAACTGTTGCCAAGCAACGCAGTTCTGTTGCAATTCCGTTGCAATTCCGTTGCAATTTCATTGAAATGCACTAAAACGGAGCGTTTCAGACAGAGGGTGAATACAGGTATATTCAGACAGACAGTATGAGGAAAATAAAGTTTTTTTTAACATTACAGCATGTAAACATGTTCTAGTAGAAACACAAAATACAAGTATGAACCTGAAAATGAGCACGATATGGGACCTTTAAGTACAATTTTGACATACCTTACTTAAGTATTTCCATTTTCTGCATCTTTATACTTCTACTCTGCTGAATTTCACAGGGGAATATTGTACTCGTCGTCATGCACTGATACATTTTTTTTGCAGGTTTCCTCCGGAAAGTATTAATTTTCATGCTCACTACCTCTTTTCACATTTCCCGCTGTCCCCCCCCACCTCCGAGTTATTACTTCCTCTTTTCACAGTCATAAACTCTTTAACTTCTTCTTGTCTTTTCTCAGTTTACAGAGTTTCCCCCCTCGTTATCAAGAATCAGCTCTGCAAACTAAACCAGGTAAGGTGACTCAAGCTTACGATAGAATCGAAGAACAAAACATTAAATGTAAGTAAAATAAGAATTAATGTCCCATGAGGGGAGTTTGAAAGATTGACACGAAGCAGCGTCAGTTTCAATGGCGTTTTTTGCTGATTAAAAATTGCATGAATACGCTTTCAATCTTATTATTTTTTGCTTTGCAGGTAATGATTCTGGCAGGGTGTAGTATAGAGTCCTAGTTAATGAGTTTGTATTTTAGCACGTCTGGAAGTCGATGGGTTTTTAGTTATAGATGCCTGAAATAAGGTCTGTGGTTAACACAAGCTGAAGAGATTTTACGACATAAAATACCCCTTACCAGAGAGAAGCTTATTCAAGTGTGCTATTAGTGTACTTCTTTTAAACTTAAAAATAAGAGAGTATAATTTCAGTTTACATTTTATGTACTCATCAGAGATATACTTAACAAAAGTATACTTAAATATACTTTGCGCATTTGATAAGTATGCAGAAAAGTTGAAGTATATTTGGCTTATAGGCCAATACTTGTACTTAATCTTCTGATCGAGACATACAAGTAGTAGAGAGTATACTTTAAAGTGTACTTTCATAAACTATAAAGTGGGCTACAAGTATATACAAGTATACTATCAGTATACTTATATTATAGTTGCAGTACAAATTAAAAAGTTTTGGACTCAAAATTTACTACTCATACACTTAAAGTACACTCAAAAGTATACTTTTATAAATTAAAAAGTGGGCCAATATAATTCCAAGTATTTAAGTATTTATGTAATACTTACTACATAAAGTATACTTGGGAAATACATACTTGAACTTTACTTAAGTTTGCTGAAATAAAATAAACTTGAAGTATACTACTTTTTTGTAAGGGACATAAATAAATACCCCACTCGTGAATTTTGAAGTGTATTAAAAAAGGCGGTTGCTACCAAGCGGCTAAATGAGACTACTAAACGTCCCGTAAAAAATGTCTTATTCAGCATTTGGTTGTACTTAGCTCCACGCTCTCGTGACACTTCTGTTTGCAAAAAAACAAGATGGTGACGGCCAAAACCAAAATGGCGATGGACAAAATCAAGATGGAGACGGCAAAAATGACGAACTCAAGGCTTCAAAACGGCAGTTCACAAGTGACCACGTCCACTTCTTATATATTCTTAAATACAGTCTATGAAGGCAGCACGTTGTGGATGTATGACGTTCCAACGTGTTCTCATCCCTCCTCATTCTGAGGCCTTGTCAGAGCCCTCGGCGTCACCTTTCGGTCGCAGTAAACACGTGTTTAATGTTGTGAGATAAACAAAAACACTTGCTTAGATTCAGGTAATAAAACCACTATAGTTAGGTTTAAAGCCCACCCCCCATCCCCGCGTGTCTCTCTTCGCTCTTTAAACTACGTTAAAAAAAATAAATAATGAACAGTAAACATGTAGGAAAAAAATTCTCTTAAACAATATAATAAAGAGATGAATTTGATGCTGGTCTCTGAGGGAACAGAAAGCCGTAGAGGAAGCTACCGCAGCTTGTTACCTGTGTGTCGCCATCCTCTTTTATAGACCTTTATCTGACGGAGCCGTTCAATTTTACGTACAGGCTTTGTGAAAGTCGTAATAAAATGTTAAAGACTTCCTCTTTTGTCAAATCCCACTTCCTCCCTGAGTTTCTTTCACTTGTGTGGCCCCCTGTCTGACTCGCTCGCCCACTCGATCACTCTCTTCCTTCCTCCCCGACAGAATGGGACAGCCAAGCGACCTTTTCTTCACCCTCCTCCTCCTCGTCTCCCTGTGCTGGGGTCAGAGGTCAAACCCAGGCGGCGGCGAGAGGTCGTCCTGCGATCGCTGTGACCAGCGGCTCGCCTGTAACTGCTCCCACGGCGGATTCACCCGCGTTCCCACGGTGACAGGCCGCGCCGTGACTCTTGATCTCTCCTTCAACAACATCACCGTGGTGACCGGCGTCGACCTGACAGGACACGAGGAGCTGAGGACTCTGAGTCTCCACGGTAACGTTGATGGGATTTTATTGGGTTTACAGGATTAAGACTAGAGCACGCCTTGTCTGTAAAAAAACAAAAAACAAAAGATATATTATAATTAAGGCTGACAAAGTTAACGAAAATGTGTTTTAACGCCACTAAGTTCCCTCTGAGACCCCCGTTTTAGTCTTCTTTAGGGGGGTCCAGGAGGTCTTTAGGGGGGTTCAGGGGGTCTTTAGGGGGGTCCAGGAGGTCTTTAGGGGGTCCAGGGGGTCTTTAGGGGGGTTCAGGGGGTCTTTAGGGGGAGATAGCAGGTCAACAGTAGATGTCACATAGAAGTGGTGTACATCATCTGAAAGCTGAGAACCTGGAGATTAATATGAGATGCTCAGCTCTGTGTGTTTAGTTGTTCTAGTGTATCAGGGTTTAGAACATGATGATAGAAGTATATGATGGTCATCCCCATGCTCTATTATGTCTCATAAGTTGTTGCAGCAATGTTTTTGGGTTGATATCATTTGTTACACAGATTTGGTGCTAAATTTAACCATTTTTTACCATTCAAGAATTGATAAAAAAAAGATCAATAATCCCTCAAAAATACCACATTAAGACACCAAGACCTCAAGGAACACCAGAGAAAAAGACATGCTGTGATTTTGGAGATTTCTGCAAAAATTGCAATTTTCTTCGGCGATTGGATGGTGAGCACTTGTGTTGTGTAAACTGCTCAGAAACCCCCTTATTGTCAATCTAGCTAAGAAAGCCATCCATCCTCTGGATGCTCTAGGTCTCTAGTTTGTGGCTGTAAAGTTTCAAGAGGCTGTGATTATCCTAGAGGTCACCACAAGGTCATTTTATACAGTGAGGTCAAGTTTCAATACAATGAAATGTCTCCTATGGGGACTAACATCATCACACATGAATACAGTTGGGCTCATTGGATCCACCAGAGTCTCAGCTTTAGAGTGAGACCCAATTTATGTAATGTAATAAGTGGGCATGTCTGTAAAGGGGAGACTCGTGGGTACCCATAGAACCCATTTTCATCCACACATCTTGAGGTCAGAGGTCAAGGGACCCCTTTGAAAATGGACATGCCAGTTTTTACTCGCTAAGATTTAGCGCAACTTTGGAGCGTTATTTATTCTCCTTCCCGACATGCTAGTATGACATGGTTGGTACCAATGGATTCATTAAGTTGTCTAGCTTCATGTGATATTTGATAGTTTCACTCTAGCCCTAAAACTGAACCTGCTACAGCCTCTGAAAGACAGTAAAGTCGGTCGGGATAGCCCCGGCTCCCTGCGGGTCTCTTAGAGTTAACACAACTTGTGATTTTTAGGTTGTAGCGGCTCAGTTTTAAAGCTAGAGTGACGATACTGGTATCATATGAAACTACAAAACCTAAAGAATCCATTGGTACCAACCATAGCTTGTCCCCCGACAACATATATATATGTTATATTGCTGTCCTCCAGGTAACGGACTGGCTGCGATCCATCGCTCAGCGTTCGACACACTGTGGAGCCTGGAGGAGCTCGATCTGTCTGACAACCAGCTGACTGCTCTCAACCACAAATGGTTCAGAAAGCTAGGAGCTCTGCAGCAGCTCAACCTGCTCGGCAACCCGTACAGGTAAAGAAGCATTCGGGGGATGCAGTTTATGAAGACCTAGCCGATAACGCTGCTGCTCACGTTCTGTGTGTGTCTTGTGTGTGTGTGTGTGTGTCCTCCAGCTGCCTGGGTTCTCGTCCAGTGTTTCAGAGGCTGGTCAGGCTGAGGAGGCTGGGGTTCGGAGGTCCTGCCCTGGAGGAGCTAAAGAGAGGAGATCTGTCTGGAGTCACTCAGCTGGAGGAGCTCACCGTGCACGCCAACAACCTGACGAGGTGGGGGACGGACACTGGTTTTGTGTGTTTGTGTTGCTGCACGAGAGACTCGCAAAGAAACAAATATGTTTTGTCCCTACACGCTTCTTTGGAAAGCATTTAAAGCCCCTAAAGCGCAACACAACCTCATCTCCACGCCAAATAGATAGAGCCAGAGCAACATGACCTCCTCTCCACGCCAAATAGATAGAGCCAGAGCAACATGACCTCCTCTCCACGCCAAATAGACAGAGCCAGAGCAACACGACCTTCTCTCCATGCCAAATAGATAGAGTCAAACAAACACAAGACTTTCAACCAGGAGACCGCTGTTCATGGCCCGTGTGAAAATAAAAGTAACGTTGACTTATTTTGTCACATTAGTTGTGAGTTACGTGACTTGTCGGTATCGTCAGTCCCATCGCGCTGGTGTCTGGCCTTCTCGGAGTTGGGTTGTTTGGGTTGAGTGGTAAACTCGTCGGTATCGTCAGTCCCGTGAGTCGCTATAGTCAGTAAAGTTAACGTCAACCACGACCGTTTCCTAACCATACCTAAGTGGTTGTGTTGCCTAAACCTAACTTCCTGTGAAAACTGAAGCTTATTTTGTAGGACACTATGCATGTAACAAGCTTGTATTGACACGCCATCCCTGGTCTGTCCAAAAGTAACTCGAGAAGGGTACCCCTTGCGTTGGTCTCCGATGCCGAGCGGCACTGACCAAGCGGTATTTGACGAGTTGGGAGTGAGAATGTGTTGCATCATTAACTGCGTAGCCACTACAAGTAGTACTCAGAGAGTTTGTGGATTCAAATCCGGCATGAATCCTGATACGATTTATCTTCTGGGGCCCCCGTGATTTGTGCTGTAGATGACTGGACGAATATGAAGTATAAGCAAGTTAAAAGATAAGGCCGGTGATAAGGTTGGCAGGGGAGGGAAGTCAGGATGGACGAACACGTTGGTTTTGGTCCTTTCATGGGATTTGTTGACGATAAGAAAAATAAAGAATATTGCCAGATTTATCCTTTAAGATGTACGAATGGAAAATATAATCACCACCACCACTCTACCACTCCTCTCTCTCTCTCTCTCTCTCTCTCTCTCTGCAGGTACGAGTCCGGTGCTCTAGCGGACATTTGGCCGCTGGGTTGTGTCACGTTAAGCCTCCGCAGTCCATTTTTAAAAAACGTATCCTTAGCCTCGGCTGTGCTCCGGGACGTGTCGTACCCTGAGACACCTCTTGTTCTACAAGACCTCCATTTGATTGTGAATCAGTCTATTCAGCCCTTCAGAGAGACCGCCACGAGGAGAGTCAGGTCTGTCCACAATCTTCTGTCTTAGCATTAATGCAGAATTCCTTATATGTTGTATGTGCATATGCTTTTAGGGCTGACAGTGCAGTCACTTCATATTCGAGCTGTAATTATGACTGTGAAACTACACGCTGCTACCCGCAAAGCTTCTCTCTCTATAACCTATTCCTGCCATTCGAAACCAGCAAAACAATGTTGTAAAAATGTAAAAAGCCACATGGCAGAGAAATCGATTTGGAAGACAAACCACGCTCCACTATAATGTCATTCTTCAGGAAAATTGCCTTCCACAACTTTTCCGTGTCCGATGAGGCCTCTGTTGGCTTCCTGATGGCGATGGATGGAGCGCCGCTCAACACTTTAAACCTGGACAGCGTCACATTGACAGGCGAGGGCAGGTAAGAAACCAGCACATTTGCATGATCCAGCAAATTCAGTGTTGCCAACTTGGCGACATTCTTGCTAGATTTGGCGACTTTTTAACGACCCTTCAGCGAAAAATCTAGTGACTTTTGAGAGCAGTATTCAGAAGTGAACAGCTGTTGAACTGCATGAATACTGTGATGGTTTGTCTTTTCTCGGCCGGTGTTAGGTGGGAGCGAGCTAAATTGACCGATCATAAAAGCATAGACGAGTTCTTCATACGAAACGTCGTGGTGCTGGATATCTTTAAGTTTGTCTCGTTTCTGCAACTGGGGTTTCTGCTGCAATACCCCAGGAAGGTGTCCGTCATAAACTCTCAGGTAAGGACCAAGGTTTTATCTGTCACAAGTATATAACATGCGGTAGCTACTACATCAATCCACTACATAGCTATAGCAAAGAGTCCCAACATTTTAAAAAGAAAGAAAAACAAACTAGAACTACCGCCTTGTGGTTGTACGCCTCCGCCAACCAGTCAAGTTGAAGTTTACATCAATGTCTGGCCAAAATTTCATTTTATCCTGTTAGACATTTGTGTGAAATTGTCATAATTAGCATATGAATTCTTGAGTTATGGCCAAAAACGTGTTTTATGAGGTCACAGTGACCTTTGACCACCAAAATCTAATCAGTTCATCTTTGAGTCCAAGTGGACGTTTGTGCCAAATTCGAAGAAATTCCGTTAAGCCGTTCCTGAGATATCACGAGAATGGGAAGGACATGAGGTCACAGTGACCTTGACTTTTGACTAGGGATGTCCATAATTAATGTTTTAACCCTTAACCGACATTAAGCAATTTAACCGATTAACGCTATCGGTTAAAACGGTTAAAAGAAATGTTAATAATTAACTCGAAAGCTGAGCGGCTCAGAGGAGCGGCTCGTCTCTTTAAGAAGAAAAGCTGGTCCACCTTAACAGCCCACCTTAAGAGGCGGAGCCGGAGTTGCAGGATACAGGAAGTTGACTCCGGTCTCGGAGTTGTAATTTCGTAGCATTTATTCACCGACAAATAAACTGTAGACACACTGCTACACCTACGTTCACAGCTAGAACACCACCAACAACCTCACACTCACCACCAACACACACACATGGTCTGTTGGACACTCACTAAAGTTACACCGGGCAGACACACAGCTGACAACCTGCTAAACTAAACTAAATGTGCGGTGGAGACTTTTACTGGGAAAGTGGCTGCATGTCCGCGACACTACACGCAGCATCGTAGCTGCTAAGTTAACGCTCCCGGACGGGGAACTGGAGACTCCCGTCAATGAATATCTGTTGTGCTCCTGCAGCTGGTACATCGCTGTACATCGCACAAATCTTGTCGGTTAACGGTTAATAAACAGTAAATGAGGGTCGGTTATCAGTTAAGAAAATTTTTCAAAATGAGCCTCCCTATTTTGACCTTTGTCCAAGTGAGTCCAAGTGGACATTTGTGCCAATTTTGAAGAAAGGCGGTCAAGGCGTTCCCGAGATATCACAAGAATGGGACGAACGTGAGGTCACAGTGACCAAAATCTAATCAATTGATCCTTGAGTCCAAGGGGACGGTTGTGCCCATTTTGAAGAAAGGCGGTCAAGCCGTTCCAGAGATATCACAAGATTTCACAAGAATGGTACGGACGGAACGGACAACCCCGAAAACATAATGCCTCCATAAAAAGTCTGAGTTGTGAGAATAAAATTACTAGTGTGATTATAAAGTCATAACTTTTACTACCCTCAGGTGTATTTGGTACCCTGTCCCACGACCCACCTGCTAGTGAACCTGCAGTACCTGGACCTGTCTGACAACCTGCTGACCGACATGACTCTGGTGGAGACACTGTGCGATGGAAACAGCACGATGAAGGACCTCCGAGTTTTAAACATCAGTGGAAACGCTCTGAAGGTGGCTTCTTGTAACTTTCTTATTTTGTGTAGATTTTCAATTCATTCATATCAGATTGTACTTGATAGCTTCAAAAAGGTCCAGCCAGCAGGAACACCAGTGATCTCAGGTTGTTAGCTTACCTGCTGCCTGAAGACTTGTCTGCCTCTGTCCCTCTGCTGTCCAGTCTTTGTCTACGATGAGCCGGCTGGTAACAAAGCTCTCCAAACTGACCCACCTGGACATCAGCAAGAATGAGTACAGCTCCATGCCCCAGAGCTGCTCCTGGCCCTCCACCCTGCGATACCTCAACATCTCCAGGGCCAAACTTACAACCATCAGCCCCTGTCTACCCGCAACTCTGGAGGTACTGAGAGTGGACCAGTAATCCTGACAGACCTGTCACCACCACAACAACAACAACAACAAAACACTTTTACTTTATGCTGTACAGGTGTTGGATCTGAGCAACAACGATCTCAAAGGCTTCATGCTGGTCCTGCCTGCCCTGAGAGAGCTCCACCTCTCTGGGAACAAGTTACTGAGTCTCCCCCCTGGAAGGCTGTTCCCCAATCTGCAAACACTGACAGTTCAGGTAAGGACAATCACATCTCGTATTTTGTTCTTCCTATCATCTTTGCGTTCAACCAGTGTGACCCCTCCTTGTTCTCCCGCAGTCAAACACCCTGAACATGTTCGACCGTTCAGACCTCCAGTCATACAGACGACTGCAGGACCTCCAAGCGGGTCAGAACAAATTCGTCTGCTCCTGTGACTTTGTCGACTTCCTCCAGTCGGCCATTAAAGGAGGTGAAGACATGCAGTTAACAGATGGAGAGGAGAGCTACGTCTGCGACTCTCCTCTCTACCTGCAGGGGGAACCGGTGGGTCGAGTCCGCCTCTCCGTTGTTGTGTGCCGGCGGGTTCTGTTTGTGTCCGTAAGCTGTGGGGGGGCGTTGTTTGTAGGGATTCTGCTGTGTGTCCTACTGTGGCGCCTCCATGCGTTCTGGTACCTCAAGATGATGTGGGCGTGGCTGAGGGCCAAGCGTAGCTCCCGGCGACGGCGGCGACACAGAGATAAAGATTGCTCAGAGGAGTTGCTGTCCTACGACGCCTTTGTGTCCTACAGTGAGAAAGACGCTAGCTGGGTGGAAAACTTCTTGGTACCCGAGCTGGAAGGGCCAAGGTAACGTCAGACTAAACGTCATCCGATCTTTACCACACATGGCACAAATAAAGTCCAAACCTGTGGGGAAACATAACCTGCTCTCTGCTTTATACTCTTACAGGGAGAACGATGAAGACTCTGGGAATCCCACATCCCCCCGGTCTTTGACCCTGTGCCTCCACAAGCGGGACTTCCTTCCTGGACACTGGATTGTGGACAACATCATGAGCGCCATGGAGCGCAGCCGGCGCACCGTCTTCGTCCTCTCCGAGAATTTCGTCCAGTCCGACTGGTGCCGCTACGAGCTGGACTTCTCCCACTTCCGGCTTTTCGACGGGAATGCGAGCGGAGATGCGGCCATCTTGATCCTGCTGGAACCGCTGTCCAAGGACGACATCCCCAAACGCTTCTGCAAACTGCGCAAACTCATGAGCTCCACCACCTACCTGGAGTGGCCTCAGGAAGAGGAGAGGAGTGGGGAGTTCTGGAGGAGTCTCCGCAGCGCTTTGAGAGGAGAGGAAGAGGAAGATGACTGAGAGGGAAAGACAAAGTGGTGAAGAGGAAGAGATGTAAGATGAGAATAAAGAACCAAAGCAGCAGCGGGTAGAGAAAGAATTAGAAGAAAGAGAAGAGTACAAAGAAGGAGTGAGAAGAGGCAAGACAAAGAATAAAGATGAGAAGAGGAACTGAAGCAGGAGGAGCACTTTAACTTAAAATATGTTAAAGAGCACCTCCCCAACTAGCTTTCTGAAACCGACAATATGACAATACAACTCGTCCCAACTCAGTTTACGATGCTGAGGGGCGCTGACCAATCGGCGATATGTTTGATGAGTCGGGAGTGAGACCGGGTTGAATTACCAGGTTTGGTCACCTCCCATGTGTTCCTGTTTTTTGTTATCTTTGTCAAACTTTTGTAGCTTCAACGCTTTGATGAACTCAAATGATATTTTGCAAGTGTTTGTTTAAATGACAATTCAAATTAAAAAGTGTGGTGATAAATATAGTTTGTATAACACACATTACATTGTCTCATTTTAAATTGTAAATAATCTTTTGATTCATTGAAAATTTGTCAAAAAATGTAATGCATTAAATATTTGTCCCTTTAAAGCAGGGTTTCAAAACCCAAAGCAACAACATTGACAAAATAAAAATGCATCTCCAAAACAATTAATATCATCCTTTGTAATAAGCTTTAATCATGTTTCCTTTGGTAGTAAGAAATGTCAAAGACTTTCAACTATAAGTGAAGAAGATGTGCTGCAGCTTCTTTTGCTGGTAGTGTGGTGAAAAGGCCACTTAGGGGAGCTGTTGGTTTGGGATTTCTGCTACAACCTGAGGACGGTTCAGTAGAAGTGAAACTGATTCTGGCAACAGTAAACAGCTTCAGCACTTAAATGAAGTCAGGAAAAGTAACATCAGTAATGAGGAACATGTTTTAAGTTTTAAATCCTCCCAGTTGTAGGCCTACTGCTGCAATTCAGATTTTTGCTTAGTCTATGTTCAAGCTTTTATAAAATACAATACAAGAGGACAAACTATATATGCTGTACATGGGTGTTTCTGCAACTACATGCATTTTTAAGTACCAGCAATTTGTTAAAATGTGCAGTGCAGTGCGTGATAAATATATACACAATGTAATGTGATTTAATACAAATGTATGGAACATTTTATGGGTCCAAACACAACTTTTTGGTGGTCTCAATGTTGAGATACATAAAATGAGCTAATTCAATATTAATCATGAATAAATTCAGTATTAATCATATACACATTACTCTACACCATATTAACATTAGTTTGTTGTTTACTAATCATTTATATGATTTTTATTTTATCAAAATGTATCAGTACAACAGTTCTCAGTCTTTACTGTGACACTGAACAGATACCTTAAAAAGTTTTTTTCAAAGCCAAACAAATCTTGTTTCCATGGAAACAGAAGTTAGCAGGTGAGCACATGGATGACGTAGGTGACCCGACTAGATCAATAAAAACAAGGTTAACATGACCCTTTTCTTCTTCTTCTTCTTCTTCTTCTTCTTCTTACCATACAGCTCAGTAATATTTAAACAATAACTTAATATTACTGTTGAATTCATGAACATTAGATGCTAAGAGTCAAAGCTAACGTAGCACACCTCGCTAGCTGGCATTTATCTGCAATATTAGCAAAAATAAAGTCCCGTAAAGACATTAGATATTAGAATTGCAATATCTGTCATAAAAAAAATATATTTTATATTTATTTTGTGTATGAATTACTGTCTACATTTTTAAGTGGCATAGAGAAAATCATGAAATCCCCTATTTGTTAGAAAATGTTAATGTTTACAATGATGCACAAAGCTTTATGAAAAATAATTTAAATGTCTTAAAAATATTATAGAAGTTAACAAAGAGAAAATGTATAAAGTTAACATTACTGTAAGGACATTTGGTAAGAACACGGGATGAAAACCATAAAAATATAAACATGTTACAGATTCAAATCTTAACCACTAGATGTGATTTTGAGTATCTGTTTACATACTCTGATAGTTAAAATTAAAATTCATAGAGGTCGATTTTCCAAAAGTGACCGTAGTGGCAGAAACAGCCACATGTGGAAGACCAACTTACCAAACACAAAGTGGGTGGAAAGAAAAAGCGATCACAGAGATTTAAGGCTTCAGTTAGCTTCAAATGAAGCTTGCTGGATGATCAAACAGTGTCTGAAACGGCCCCTAAATCCCCCTAAATCAGTGACAGGAAACACATTTTTGAAGAGAACAATTTTAATATAATAAAAGGAGAATGCTAATAAGGTAAAGTCACAGGCAAGTCAACAGTAGATGGTTGTAATTACAGTACACATTGTCTTTGCACAGCACACCAACCTGCCTACAAACATTCCTCTTCATAGCAATGAGAACACAAAGCTGATTACATGCTTGGTACATGGGATTACATGAATAAGATAACACAAAGTAAAAAACACACAGGTAAAAATGAAGGTAAAACCTTCTTTTCTCATGTCAAATCTCTTCTAACATCTTGAACACCCTTAAAGTGAACATTCTGTTCTTTAACTCTCATTTTTTAGGCAAGACGCCTCTTATTCGTTCTTTCACAACACAAACATCACACTGTAAAATATAATGAACCAAGGATAAGGTAACAAAAGTTAAGTAATTCAATTATAAATGATGAATGATCTAAATGAATTGAAATACAAATGTAAATGAAATACAATGATTAAATGATTACATGATTAAATGATTACATGATTAAATGATTACATGGTTAAATGATTACACCAATAGGTGGTTAAAAGTCACAAAGAGAATATATGATATGAATGATACTATCATGATTGCTGCAATGAATTCATACATGACAGTTTAAAGAAACAAGTTGTCTTAGTTTTCTTCTGACAGCTCCCTGCCAGTGCACTTTTCTTTTTGGAGATCTTTCCTCCTTAGTTACTTTATTAGTTTTTGGTCTTTTTAGGCATTTTTGTTTAATCAATAACCCCATTCAATTATATCAATTAGGCCACATCGAGTTGCACACTTTCTCCTATTCTTTCAGCAGTACCAAAACACTAAAGTGGACCGTTGTTTAACGCGAGAAACGTTAGCATTCAGGGAGTAGTTTTGAGTTTTGTAATTGTTGTTGGAAAAAGTAACGACGACGGTTTCGGTGAGTTTTATTTTGTTTGAATGAAGAGTTTTTACGACGCTCCGCCACTAGAACAGCTGATCTCAACATAAATACACGTGGATGATGACACAAGTGTACTCGGGTATGGACCAACTTTACTCATGTGAAAGCTGAGCGGCGGAGGACTGGGGAGGGGGGCAATCGTACTCTGGCATGGTACGGATCAATCATGCCTAATAAAACGCCCTTAATCAGCATTCATTGACTCACCAGAGTCTGAGTGCTCATCAGAGTCTGTCAGCTTTGCCTTAATAATAATAATAATAATAATAATAAATTTAACTTATATAGCGCTTTTAAAGATCTCAAAGACGCTTTACACTATCGAGGGGGAAAACGGTGTGAGACAAACAGGAGACAAACGACAAACACAGGCGACATACAGATACATACACATGGACAAATGGGTAAGGGGGAGGGGGAGGCTACAAGTAGGCAGAGGAGAAAAGATGTGTTTTGAGGCGGGACTGGAATATGGTGAGGGAATCGGAGTCTCTGATGAGTTTTGGGAGTGAGTTCCAAAGCTTGGGAGCTGCCCTGGAGAATGCTCTGTCCCCAAAGCTGCATAGGTTGGACTTGGGGGTGGAGAGTAGACCAGCTGAGGTGGATCTGAGGGACTGTTGGGGTTGAGTTACAAAGATTGGGTGAGGGGTCAGAGAGGGTGTTGGCACGAGGCTTGAGGAGAGTGTTGACAGTGGAGAAGAGGGTTCGGGGGTTACGGGTGGGGTCATTGATGATGGTGGAGAAGTAGTCAGATTTGGCAGCAGTGATGGTGTCTTTGTAGGTGATGAGGTGAGATTTGTAGGCTTCGAGGTGAACAGGGAGTGATGATTTTCTCCAGAGGCGTTCAAGTTGGCGGCCGGTCTGTTTGAGTTTTCTGAGGTGGGATGTGAACCAAGGGGGAGGAGGTGTTGAATGAAACAGTTTTGGTTCTCAGGGGGGCCAGTGAGTTGAGGGAGGCAGACAGGGTGGCGTTGAGGTGGTCGGTGAGATCATCGGGTTAGGTGGGGGGTGAGCCCAGGTGGAGGGTAGTAGATAGCAGGTCGGAGAGATCGAGGGGATCGATGACTCTGGAGAGTTGAGGACGGGGTTTCGGGGAAAGGATTGTGAATTGGATGAGTTTGTGATCAGAGGGAAAGGGGGATGGGTGGATGTTGAGAACCGGGACGTTGTCAGAGCAGACGAGATCTAGACTATGGCCGTAATCGTGTGTGGGGAAGTTGACGTGCTGGGTGAGGTTGAAGTTGTCCAGTAGAGTGGAGAAATCAGAGGTAAGTTTAGAGTTGGGGGAGTCCATGTGGATGTTGAAGTCGCCCAGTAGCAGTAGGGGTAAGGGGAGGGATGATGCTAGGGTGAGGAGTTTAGACAGATCGGAGCGGTAGGATGAGTTTTGTTTATTTGGGCAGTAAATGAGAATGACTGTGGTGGAGCAGGTTTCAAAGGCGAGGGATTCGAATGAGGTGACTGTAGGTAAAGTGAGTTCGGTGGTCCTGAGGTTCCGGTTGAATAATACTGCGAGGCCCCCTCCACGCCGGAAGAGGCGGGGTTTACAGAGGTAGTCAAAGTTGGGGGGGGATGCTTGGATGATGGCGGAGACGTCATCAGGTTTTTGCCAGGTTTCAGTGAGCAGGAGGAAGTCGAGTGAATTGTCCAGGATGAGATCACGGACTTCGAGGGCTTTGTTGTTGAGTGACTGGGTGTTGATGAGGGCAAAGTTGAATGAGTGGGTGATTCCAGCAGAGTAGCGAGAGTAGTGTAGTGTTTCCTTCAACACAGACTCCAAGACCTTTTCTAGTTCTGAGTTTCCTTTTGCTTCCTCTCCAACTCTCTTCAACAGACTCTGCCCATTTTCTCTTTCCTTCATCATTCTCACAAAGTGTTCAAATATGGTAAGCACAGGTTGGGCGTACTCTATCACGCTCTTTGTGTCGGATGGGAACCCGTAGACAAATCCTCCGGTGTGCAAACCAAACACATTGCCATGTTCATCAAACACTGGAGAGCCAGAAGCACCGTGGTACATGAAAGTGTTGTAGGTCGTTACATTGTCTGCTTTATTTTGACCCATCATTATGCTTTCAATGCCTTGCTCTTTAAGGTCATTGATTATGTGGATAACGAAACGTTTGTCTTTGTATGAAGGAATATCATCATCGACAGTCTGCTCCCTATTCTCTTTCTCAATGATACATGTAGGATCTATTTTTTTCAGTTCTCCTGCTGGGTGACCAATAAGACAGGCTTCACCAGTCGTAGGTAGTTTACCAAATCTCTTCAGGAGCCCTGGTGGTAGGTCTACTTTCGTTTCTTTTGTTTGTGTTGATGGGTTCTGGCTCTCAAGGTTGAGCCGTAGTATGGCATAATCAAGCTCACCCTCACTGTAGCAGATCCCACGGTGAGCTTGGAAGCAGTAGTAATTCATGTGCGGCTCAGGGTCGTTATAGTTAAATAAAGCATACACATCTATACCCAGCTTCAGCTTTTCATCTTCAACACAACCTTTCAATATGCGTGCGTTAGTCAAGATGAAGTTGTCAAACAGCACAAAGCCCGTTCCTGTAGCTCCATTCTGAACAACCACTTTGCAAACTGACTCGCCCAATTTCATCATCTCCCTGTGAACTTCACTGAACAATCGCTGGATGTTTTCAAAGTCTTCCTTCTTCAGGTCCAGAGCTTTCTGATAAGAATCAGGAGGGAATCTACTCTCCATCCATTCTTTCAGCTTTGGAAACTGCTGACGCAGTTCTTCATAAATCTCCTCATCACTGAGTTTGCTGTCTTTCTCTTTCATTGCTGCTCTGACACTGATTCCTCTCTGCTTTACTACGTCGTCGAGTGGCTTTATGCCACGCTCACGCTTCTGTGGTGGATTTTTTGATGCACCTGGCTTTTCCTGCTGTTTTTTATCCTTTTTTCCCTTGCCCCGTGGAAGACATATCTTGAATTTTTTTTTATCCAGGTTGTCAACCGTTTGTGTGCGTTTAGTGCGGCTGCTTGGATTCTCATTGTCAGACAGATAAAAGCTGCCAAAATCATCGATGAAGCGACCGTCTCTTTTCAGAGCCTCCTCTACAGTCATCCCCTTCTCCCCATAAACACACAGATAATCGAACTTCTTGACAGCATTGTTTCTAAAGGGCTTCTTTGTTTTGGCTGTTTCAATGTAGAAGACAGAATACTCGTCTCTTGGTTGTATTGTTTTGTCTTGTTGGTCTTGAACTGCCTCAACCTCTTTTGATTTATGTGATAAGATCAGAGACGCACCTCTCCTGATACAAGAACAAGGGAAATGTGTTGCAATGATATACGTCTTATCCGTTTTACCCAGCTGAATCACAATGTTTTTATCTGAAGACTTCATCTTCTCCTTATATTTTTCAGTTGATTTGATTGCCTCCAGCACCGTGCGAGGTTGATCACAGTCAATTGTGTATTCATTGGGCTCAGTAGAACTGGATTTGACTGGGAAGCGATGTAAATATCCGTCCTGCAGGAAACAAGTGAGAAAATAAAAGTTACAAAATGGAGACTTTCTGTGCATTCAGTATATCACAGTCTACTCACCGTGGAATCACCATCGTTCTCCTCCTTCACTCTCCCTCGGCTGCGTGTAACAATCTGTAAAATGAGAAGAGGAATTAGATTTACTGTTGTAGAAACAATCAGCCTCATTCATGAAATGTTTGATCTTAAAGAGGTACCCTGTGGAACACTGGACCATATTGTCATTGATGTTTTTTAACAGTTGCTTATCTGGAGTGGACTCAAGCAGTAATAGGCGACTCAAAGTAAACACAAAATGAATCTGATAATGGAAAGGTGTGTTGCAACAACATTTCAAACATTGTCACCCTAAAGCTGGGAATACACTTTATGATTTTAACCCGTTTCTGGACCCAATTTCAGCTTTGTTGTGTAAGTGAAGGGAGGCAATTGTTTTGTGACACAGCCGTAAGACATTGATAAGCTGCTAGAACATCAAATATCACAAGCTCACCTGAGGGCATGGAGCTCCGCCGGGCTTTTTCTCCATGGTGCCAGGACTGTTCTGATAAAACAATGAACGGCATTCACAAACAAACACATCAGTTGGACAAGCACATTAAAGTGAGCTCATCACTATGACACTTCACCATCATACTGTCACTTCACCTCTATATACTTTACTTACTGTACTCTGTATGTATGTGTTTATATACAGTATATATATATATAGCCTGCGCTGTTCAGAGTAAACTAGGCACAGGTGAACCCAATCAGCACACAAACAGTGCTCCTATAACTAGGAGGGGAGGAGGAAGAACATTTGCCCTGCTACCAGCCAGACCTGTTCCACTGGTTCATCCAGGGCATCTATAAATACACCACGTGATGATTAAAGGTGAAACTTATCTAAATGAAGTCCTTTGTTGGCACACACACACACGCACACACACACATTTTTGATAAAGGCGTAGCCGACATATTTACTGAGCATTGTTGAAGGGATTCTGAGATTTAAAGGCCAACACAACGTTGTAATTAATGTGCATAATGATGATAATAAAGAACAAAACCTGCGCACATTAAAAAAGGCACATGCGCGTGATAAGAGCGCACAGAACAGTAACACACATTATGTTTTAACACCGAGCAAATGTCAAGATGGCTCTTAACGAATTACAAATGAATTTCTTATGAAGCGTTAAAGGTACTTACAGACGTAGTACGACGGAACTACTTTTTTTGGAAACTTGAGCAAATTCAAGAAAATTTAATTCTGTATTTTTCCAGATTTGAAATCAGTTTTGTTTTATCCATATATTCCCCTAATTTAAATCATATTTTAAAACATAATACCATACTGTATATGTAAAGAAAGAATCTGGGTTTCTTACCATGACTTGCTCTGAAGAAGACAGGAAGTGAAGTGACTCACTCTCTACACTGGGTGTGTATTTCATTCAAGTTGTTCACGTCATGTTCATTATTATTCTCAGAGGCGTTACTGTAAAAATGATGTCCGTAACTTCCGGTAAGGTAGCGGAAGTAGCAGAACCACCAACGGTGCTTCTTATGAAAAGTGATTCACCTTCATTTTACAAAATCCTGCTTTATTTTTAACAGATATTTAACTAACGTTAAAATGTCATTTTCTAAAATGTCATTGCGGAGCTGTGGTACGGTGTTCTGTACACTTTACGCCCGTCAGCGCCACGCCGGGCAGCACTCCTCTGTTATCAAGAGCCAGACAAGCTTGTTTGTGTGCTCATCCTCTGGAGGGAATGTCCATCAGACAGTCTACACTTTGACTGATGTCTTTTGGACCAAGAGTTTTTGAGTAAAGTGGGGAGAAGTAACGCCTCCGCCTGTGTAGGAAGATCATTGAGCTTAACGGTGTTCCGTACAGATGCCATAACAGGATTTCAACGGCGATTAATTTAAATTTGAAATGTCAAAATATTCAATCGATGTAATAAACTTTATTTATGTTTTATTAAAGAACACTGCTGCAACATCAATATTGGGCGCAGGATCACATGGAAACAGCGTCTGTGTTGACAGAGTTGCTGCTGCAGCACCATTGATGTTAAAAATGCCCGTTTTAAAGCATTTATTCAACAAAGGGGAATATATTTAACAACATGTGATAGCATAATAATCATTTCATACAGACTACAGTACTGTGAGAAGACTAAATTAAGTTAAAATGTACATTTTCGCTGCTCTAGTCATCTCCCCTCTCTAGCTGCAGACGGGACTGGGCTCTGTGGGCGCACCTCACAAACTGACTGAAACCTCACAGGAACAAACGGAGGAGGTCTCTGGCTCGGTCGGGAATGAAAGCGGTGTAACTGAGGATGACATTCATATAAATGTTATGCACGATCTGGAAGTATTTATTCAGCGATCGGCGGAAAAATGTCATCTGTACGGAACATGGTTAGTGTATGGAATATAGTTAGTGTACGTTAGTTGGGCTATAAAGAGCAGCGGAGGAGAGACGTCGGGTCTTTAAAAGGACCGACAGCAGAGCCAGGAGAACATCATGTATGATGTTCATGTGTAGGGAAGACTCAGCATTGTAGTGTTGGTTTAATGACAGCCAGTTACTTTTTTTTTTTTTAATGTAAGGCAGTTCATGGCACAGAGTGCAGGGCAGCCTTAGACTACAGATAGTTTCAGTACGGCTATCTGTGTAGTAAAAAACAAAACCTTGTTACTGTGGAAGTACCGTTCAGATTGTTCATCTCTTCACCGTCTGCAGCAACGGAGTCAATAACGTAGCTAAATCTGCTAGTGTAGGTGATCCGAGGCCACTTCTTCAGGTCGTCCTCCATCCCTCCATAGTAGAAGGCAGAGCTTTGATCACATGATCCTGTCTGAGCTGTAACAGGTGATGTTCACTCATGTTTTACTAGATGTATTAATACAATCGCTCTAGAAGAGACGATTAGTGTAGCGTTACCATGGAAAACGATTCAGTGACAAGACGCGCTGGAAGATACGGACATAATTCACCCGAGGCATTATGGGGGCTAGGAATAAGGTGGATGGCATATATTCATTTTGTTAACCCTTCTCACTACAGTGCTACACCAAGACCCAGTATTCCTAAACAAGTCAATATTCACTTAACATTTCAACAGTTTACAGCAAACTGGTTAACTATATATAGTGAATATGTGTTAGAAGAATCTCCCAGAAGACCATTTTACTTTAATGTCTGCTTTAACTGAAACCCTCGGTGCATTTATTTCTAACTTTTATTTACTAACAGTACTAGTTTGCATATTCAGATTATCAATACAAAATATAAATAAACTAATAAATGAAGTTGTATTGTCATGGATTAAGCTACCCAGCAGTAACCATGTTATGATCTGAGCATATTGTTTTATGCTAAATGCAGTACCTGTGAGGGTTTCTGGATCAATATCCGTCATTGTTTTGTGTTAATTGATTTCCAATAATAAATATATACATACATTTACATAAAGCAGCATATTTGTCCACTCCCATGTTGATAAGAGTATTAAATATTTGACAAATCTCCCTTAAAGGTTCATTTTGAACATAAAAACATGCGATTAATCACGATTAACTGTTTTAATCGATTGACGGCACTAATTAATACATATTCTGACACACTGATGAGGTTTTATAAATATTTAATAAATACAAAGTAATATCAGCAGCATAACAAAAGCGATGTTGATTCGATTTGGCAAAAGAAAGCTTTCTTTTTGAAAACCTGATGCTTAAATCAGTTCCCGATGGGAAGTCTGAGTGATAACGAGTCTCGTTCAGAAACATTATTGACATTCTGGCAAGATGCTACAATAAGTTAGCATCAACTTTAGCTTCATACAAACTAAAACACGAGTTACATGAAATGTAAACAGGTTGTGTAACACAACTAATTAGACGTGAACTTTTGCAATTAATTCGATCCGCAGATCAAGTCTTAAAAAGTCGTGTTTTGGTGATTTCTCTGTCGCAGACATGTTTCCAACGTCAGAATAAAATCACGAGAGTTTTGCTAGAGTTGCATCCATGGATGTATAAAGAGAACTGGATCCAGTGTTGGAGGCGGGGCCCCGTTCATTCCTATGAAAGTTGCTCAGTGGTGCATGAAGCTAAAATGACTGGACTTTCAAGTGGAAAAGTACCCGGATCTCCCGCATCCATTGGGCCCATGGAGCCGGCGCAGTAGCGTCCGCTCGGTAACGGTGATTCGGCTATTAGAGCAATTTCCAACATTTAGGACCTGATGATTTAAATAAGGACTATTCAAGTGCTGATTTACCTCAAAAATAAATGATCCTCTGAGTTACAGACGTCTCTTTCCCAATGTAAGTCTATGGGGGAAAGTCTTTTTGGGTCCAATGGCGTCACGTGACGGACACAGAAGTTGTAGTACCGCCATTTGGCCACTAAGAAAATTGGCATCAGCGACCGGCGCTCTTCCTGGGGGGGCTTGGTTGCGGCGCGCTCCCCGTGATCTCGATCATTTAGTGTGATAATGATAATAATTAGCAAGGACTCTACTCTCCATCAGTTCTTTCAGCCTTGGAAACTGCTGATGCAGTTCTTCATAAATCTTAGTAAAGTTCTCAATAAAGTTGCTGAGATCATCGATGAAGCGACCGTCTCTTTTCAGAGCCTCCTCTACAGTCATCCCCTTCTCCCCATAATCACACAGATACTTGAACTTATTGACAGCATTGTTTCTAAAGGGCTTCTTTGTTTTGGTGTCTAGCCCTCCCACTGTTTCAATGTAGAAGACAGAATACTCGTCTCTTGGTTGTATTGTTTTGTCTTGTTGGTCTTGAACTGTCTCAACCTGTTCTGATTTATATGATAAGATCAGAGACGCACCTCTCCTGATACAAGAACAAGGGAAATGTGTTGCAAATATATAATTCTTATCCTCTTTACCCAGCTGAATCATAATGTTTTTATCTGAACAATTCATCTTCTTCTTGAAGTTTTCATCTGATTTGATTGCCTCCAGCACCGTGCAGGGTTGATCAAAGTCAATTGTGTATTCATTGGGCTCAGTAGAACTGAATTTGACTGGGAAGCGATGTAAATGTCCGGCCTGCAGGAAACCAGTGAGAAAATAAAAGTTACAAAATGGAGACTTTCTGTGCATGCAGTATATCACAGTCTACTCACCGTGGAATCACCATCGCGCTCTTCCTTCACTCTCCCTCGGCTGCGTGTAACAATCTGTAAAATGAGAAGAGGAATTAGATTTACTGTTGTAGAAACAATCAGCCTCATTCATGAAATGTTTGATCTTAAAGAGGTACCCTGTGGAACACTGAACCATATTGTCATTGATGTTTTTTAACAGTTGCTTATCTGGTGTGGACTCAAGCAGTAATAGGCGACTCAAAGTAAACACAAAATGAATCCGATAATGGAAAGGTGTGTTGCAACAACATTTCAAACATTGTCACCCTAAAGCTGGGAATACACTTTATGATTTTAGCCCGTTTCTGGCTCCAATTTCAGCTTTATTGTGTAAGTGAAGGGAGGCAATTGTTTTGTGACACAGCCGTAAGACATTGATAAGCTGCTAGAATATCAAATATCACAAGCTCACCTGAGGGCCTGTAGCTCCGCCTCGCTCTTGGTCCATGGTACCAGGACTGTCTGATAAAACAATGCACGGCATTCACAAACAAACACATCAGTTGGACAAGCACATTCAAGTGATGCGGTAATAAGTATGTTGTGCAATTTCCTGAGCTCATTACTATGACACTTCACCATTATACTGTCACTTTACCTCTATATATTTTACTTACTGTACTCTGTATGTATGTGTGTGTATACAGTATGTGTTTGTATATATATATATATATATATATTTATAAATATATATATATATATATATATACAGCTCTGGAAATAATTAAGAGATCACTTCAAAATTATCAGTTTCTCTGGTTTTTACTATTTATTGGTATGTGTTTGAGTAAAATTCAAATTGTTGTTTTATTCTATAAACTACTGACAACATTTCTCCCAAATTTCAAATATAAATATTGTCATTTAGAGTATTTATTTGCAGAAAATGACAACTGGTCAAAATAACAAAAAAGATGCAGTGTTTTTAGATCTTGAATAATGTTCCCCAACTCTGAGGAGTGTTTTTTCCAGCAGGACAATGCTCCATGCCACACAGCCAGGTCAGTGAAGGTGTGGATGAAGGACCACCAGATCAGGACCCTGTCACGGCCAGCCCAATCTCCAGACCTGAATCCCATTGAAAACCTCTGGAATGTGATCAAGAGGAAGATGGATGATCACAAGCCCTCAAACAAAGCCGAGCTGAGGAGTGGCATAAAGTCACCCAACAGCAATGTGAAAGACTGGTGGAGAGCATGCCAAGACGCATGAAAGCTGTGATTGTAAATCAAGGTTATTCCACCAAATATTGATTTATGAACTCTCCCTAAGTTAAAACATTAGTATTGTGTTGTTTAAAAATGAATATGAACTTGTTTTCTTTGCATTATTCCAGATCTGAAAACACTGCATCTTTTTAGTTATGTTGACCAGATGTCATTTTCTGCAAATAAATGCTCTAAATGACAATATTTTGATTTGAAATTTGGGAGAAATGATGTTGGTAGTTTATAGAATTAAACAAAAATTTGAATTTTACTCAAACACATACCAATAAATAGTGAAACCAGAAAAACTGATAATTTTGAAGTGGTTTCTTAATTTTTTCCAGAGCTGTATATAGCCTGTGCTGTTCAGAGTAAACTAGGCACAGGTGAACCCAATCAGCACACAAACAGTGCTCCTATAACTAGGAGGGGAGGAGGAAGAACATTAGTAGCCCTGCTACCAGCCAGACCTGTTCCACTGGTTCATCCAGGGCATCTATAAAAACACCACTTGATGATTAAAGGTGAAACTAATAAAGTGCCAACAAATAAAGTCCTTTGTTGGCAAACACGCACGCACACATTTTTGATAAAGGCGTAGCCGACATATTTACTGATCATTGTTGAAGGGATCCTGAGATTCAAGAGCCAACGATTGCTTCGTTGTAATTAATGTGCATAATGATGATAATAAAGAACAGAACTTGCGCACATTAAAAAAATATATTTAACAACGTGTGATAGCATAATAATCATTTCATACAGACTACAGTACTGTGAGAAGACTAAATTAAGTTAAAATGTACATTTTCGCTGCTCTAGTCATCTCCCCTCTCTAGCTGCAGACGGGACTGGGCTCTGTGGGCGCACCTCACAAACTGACTGAAACCTCACAGGAACAAACGGAGGAGGTCTCCGGCTCGGTCGGGAATGAAAGCGGTGTAACTGAGGATGACATTCATATAAATGTTATGCACGATCTGGAAGTATTTATTCAGCGATCGGCGGAAAAATGTCATCTGTACAGAACATGGTTAGTGTACAGAATATAGTTAGTGTACGTTAGTTGGGTTATAAAGAGCAGCGGAGGAGAGACGTCGGGTCCTTAAAAGGACCGACAGCAGAGCCAGGAGAACATCATGTATGATGTTCATGTGTAGGGAAGACTCAGCATTGTAGCGTTGGTTTAATGACAGCCAGTTACTTTTATTATTTTCTGTAAAGTTTTTAATGTAAGGCAGTTCATGGCACAGAGTGCAGGGCAGCATTAGACTACAGATAGTTTCAGTACGGCTATGTGTGTAAAAAACTAAACCTTGTTACTGTGGAAGTACCGTTCAGATTGTTCATCTCTTCACCGTCTGCAGCAACGGAGTCAATAACGTAGCTAAATCTGCTAGTGTAGGTTATCCGAGGCCACTTCTTCAGGTCGTCCTCCATCCCTCCATAGTAGAAGGCAGAGCTTTGATCACATGATCCTGTCTGAGCTGTAACAGGTGGTGTTCACTCATGTTTTACTAGATGTATTAATACAATCACTCTAGAAGAGACGATTAGTGTAGCGTTACCATGGAAAACGATTCAGTGACAAGACGCGCCGGAAGATACGGACATAATTCATGCAAGGCATCATGGGGGCTAGGAATAAGGTGGATGGCATATATTCATTTTGTTAACCCTTCTCACTACAGTGCTACACCAAGACCCAGTATTCCTAAACAAGTCAATATTCACTTAACATTTCAACAGTTTACAGCAAACTGGTTAACTATATATAGTGAATATGTGTTCGAAGAATCTCCCAGAAGACCATTTTACTTTAATGTCTGCTTTAACTGAAACCCTCGGTGCATTTATTTCTAACTTTTATTTACTAACAGTACCAGTTTGCATATTCAGATTATCAATACAAAATATAAATAAACTAATAAATAATGTTGTATTGTCATGGATTAAGCTACCCAGCAGTAACCATGTTATGATCTGAGCATATTGTTTTATGCTAAATGTAGTATCTGTGAGGGTTTCTGGATCAATATCCGTCATTGTTTTGTGTTAATTGATTTCCAATAATAAATATATACATACATTTACATAAAGCAGCATATTTGTCCACTCCCATGTTGATAAGAGTATTAAATACTTGACAAATCTCCCTTAAAGGTTCATTTTGAACAGATAAAAACATGCGATTAATCACGATTAACTGTTTTAATCGATTGACGGCACTAATTAATACATATTCTGACACACTGATGAGGTTTTATAAATATTTAATAAATACAAAGTTAATATCAGCAGCATAACAAAAGCGATGTTGATTCGATTTGGCAAAAGAAAGCTTTCTTTTTGAAAACCTGATACTTAAATCAGTTCCCGATGGGAAGTCTGAGTGATAACGAGTCTCGTTCAGAAACATTATTGACATTCTGGCAAGTGCTACAATAAGTTAGCATCAACTTTAGCTTCATACAAACTAAAACACGAGTTACATGAAATGTAAACAGGTTGTGTAACACAACTAATTAGACGTGAACTTTTGCAATTAATTCGATCCGCACATCAAGTCTTAAAAAGTCGTGTTTTGGTGATTTCTCTGTCGCAGACATGTTTCCAACGTCAGAATAAAATCACGAGAGTTTTGCTAGAGTTGCATCCATGGATGTATAAAGAGAACTGGATCCAGTGTTGGAGGCGGGGCCCCGTTCATTCCTATGAAAGTTGCTCAGTGGTGCATGAAGCTAAAATGACTGGACTTTCAAGTGGAAAAGTACCCGGATCTCCCGCATCCATTGGGCCCATGGAGCCGGCACAGTAGCGTCCGCTCGGTAACGGTGATTCGGCTATTAGAGCAATTTCCAACATTTAGGACCTGATGATTTAAATAAGGACTATTCAAGTGCTGATTTACCTCAAAAATAAATGATCCTCTGAGTTACAGACGTCTCTTTCCCAATGTAAGTCTATGGGGGAAAGTCTTTTTGGGTCCAATGGCGTCACGTGACGGACACAGAAGTTGTAGTACCGCCATTTGGCCACTAAGAAAATTGGCATCAGCGACCGGCGCTCTTCCTGGGGGGGCTTGGTTGCGGCGCGCTCCCCGTGATCTCGATCATTTAGTGTGATAATGATAATAATTAGCAAGGACTCTACTCTCCATCAGTTCTTTCAGCCTTGGAAACTGCTGATGCAGTTCTTCATAAATCTTAGTAAAGTTCTCAATAAAGTTGCTGAGATCATCGATGAAGCGACCGTCTCTTTTCAGAGCCTCCTCTACAGTCATCCCCTTCTCCCCATAATCACACAGATACTTGAACTTCTTGACAGCATTGTTTCTAAAGGGCTTCTTTGTTTTGGTGTCTAGCCCTCCCACTGTTTCAATGTAGAAGACAGAATACTCGTCTCTTGGTTGTATTGTTTTGTCTTGTTGGTCTTGAACTGTCTCAACCTGTTCTGATTTATATGATAAGATCAGAGACGCACCTCTCCTGATACAAGAACAAGGGAAATGTGTTGCAAATATATAATTCTTATCCTCTTTACCCAGCTGAATCATAATGTTTTTATCTGAACAATTCATCTTCTTCTTGAAGTTTTCATCTGATTTGATTGCCTCCAGCACCGTGCAGGGTTGATCAAAGTCAATTGTGTATTCATTGGGCTCAGTAGAACTGAATTTGACTGGGAAGCGATGTAAATGTCCGGCCTGCAGGAAACCAGTGAGAAAATAAAAGTTACAAAATGGAGACTTTCTGTGCATGCAGTATATCACAGTCTACTCACCGTGGAATCACCATCGCGCTCTTCCTTCACTCTCCCTCGGCTGCGTGTAACAATATGTAAAATGAGAAGAGGAATTAGATTTACTGTTGTAGAAACAATCAGCCTCATTCATGAAATGTTTGATCTTAAAGAGGTACCCTGTGGAACACTGGACCATATTGTCATTGATGTTTTTTAACAGTTGCTTATCTGGTGTGGACTCAAGCAGTAATAGGCGACTCAAAGTAAACACAAAATGAATCCGATAATGGAAAGGTGTGTTGCAACAACATTTCAAACATTGTCACCCTAAAGCTGGGAATACACTTTATGATTTTAGCCCGTTTCTGGCTCCAATTTCAGCTTTATTGTGTAAGTGAAGGGAGGCAATTGTTTTGTGACACAGCCGTAAGACATTGATAAGCTGCTAGAATATCAAATATCATGAGCTCACCTGAGGGCCTGTAGCTCCGCCTCGCTCTTGGTCCATGGTACCAGGACTGTCTGATAAAACAATGCACGGCATTCACAAACAAACACATCAGTTGGACAAGCACATTCAAGTGATGCGGTAATAAGTATGTTGTGCAATTTCCTGAGCTCATTACTATGACACTTCACCATTATACTGTCACTTTACCTCTATATATTTTACTTACTGTACTCTGTATGTATGTGTGTGTATACAGTATGTGTTTGTATATATATATATATATATTTATAAATATATATATATATATATATATACAGCTCTGGAAATAATTAAGAGATCACTTCAAAATTATCAGTTTCTCTGGTTTTTACTATTTATTGGTATGTGTTTGAGTAAAATTCAAATTGTTGTTTTATTCTATAAACTACTGACAACATTTCTCCCAAATTTCAAATATAAATATTGTCATTTAGAGTATTTATTTGCAGAAAATGACAACTGGTCAAAATAACAAAAAAGATGCAGTGTTTTCAGATCTTGAATAATGTTCCCCAACTCTGAGGAGTGTTTTTTCCAGCAGGACAATGCTCCATGCCACACAGCCAGGTCAGTGAAGGTGTGGATGAAGGACCACCAGATCAGGACCCTGTCATGGCCAGCCCAATCTCCAGACCTGAATCCCATTGAAAACCTCTGGAATGTGATCAAGAGGAAGATGGATGATCACAAGCCCTCAAACAAAGCCGTGCTGAGGAGTGGCATAAAGTCACCCAACAGCAATGTGAAAGACTGGTGGAGAGCATGCCAAGACGCATGAAAGCTGTGATTGTAAATCAAGGTTATTCCACCAAATATTGATTTATGAACTCTCCCTAAGTTAAAACATTAGTATTGTGTTGTTTAAAAATGAATATGAACTTGTTTTCTTTGCATTATTCCAGATCTGAAAACACTGCATCTTTTTAGTTATGTTGACCAGATGTCATTTTCTGCAAATAAATGCTCTAAATGACAATATTTAGATTTGAAATTTGGGAGAAATGATGTTGGTAGTTTATAGAATTAAACAAAAATTTGAATTTTACTCAAACACATACCAATAAATAGTAAAACCAGAGAAACTGATAATTTTGAAGTGGTTTCTTAATTTTTTCCAGAGCTGTATATAGCCTGTGCTGTTCAGAGTAAACTAGGCACAGGTGAACCCAATCAGCACACAAACAGTGCTCCTATAACTAGGAGGGGAGGAGGAAGAACATTAGTAGCCCTGCTACCAGCCAGACCTGTTCCACTGGTTCATCCAGGGCATCTATAAAAACACCACTTGATGATTAAAGGTGAAACTAATAAAGTGCCAACAAATACAGTCCTTTGTTGGCAAACACGCACGCACACATTTTTGATAAAGGCGTAGCCGACATATTTACTGATCATTGTTGAAGGGATTCTGAGATTCAAGAGCCAACGATTGCTTCGTTGTAATTAATGTGCATAATGATGATAATAAAGAACAGAACTTGCGCACATTAAAAAAATATATTTAACAACGTGTGATAGCATAATAATCATTTCATACAGACTACAGTACTGTGAGAAGACTAAATTAAGTTAAAATGTACATTTTCGCTGCTCTAGTCATCTCCCCTCTCTAGCTGCAGACGGGACTGGGCTCTGTGGGCGCACCTCACAAACTGACTGAAACCTCACAGGAACAAACGGAGGAGGTCTCCGGCTCGGTCGGGAATGAAAGCGATGTAACTGAGGATGACATTCATATAAATGTTATGCACGATCTGGAAGTATTTATTCAGCGATCGGCGGAAAAATGTCATCTGTACGGAACATGGTTAGTGTATGGAATATAGTTAGTGTACGTTAGTTGGGTTATAAAGAGCAGCGGAGGAGAGACGTCGGGTCTTTAAAAGGACCGACAGCAGAGCCAGGAGAACATCATGTATGATGTTCATGTGTAGGGAAGACTCAGCATTGTAGCGTTGGTTTAATGACAGCCAGTTACTTTTATTATTTTCTGTAAAGTTTTTAATGTAAGGCAGTTCATGGCACAGAGTGCAGGGCAGCCTTAGACTACAGATAGTTTCAGTACGGCTATGTGTGTAAAAAACTAAACCTTGTTACTGTGGAAGTACCGTTCAGATTGTTCATCTCTTCACCGTCTGCAGCAACGGAGTCAATAACGTAGCTAAATCTGCTAGTGTAGGTTATCCGAGGCCACTTCTTCAGGTCGTCCTCCATCCCTCCATAGTAGAAGGCAGAGCTTTGATCACATGATCCTGTCTGAGCTGTAACAGGTGGTGTTCACTCATGTTTTACTAGATGTATTAATACAATCACTCTAGAAGAGATGATTAGTGTAGCGTTACCATGGAAAACGATTCAGTGACAAGACGCGCCGGAAGATACGGACATAATTCACGCAAGGCATCATGGGGGCTAGGAATAAGGTGGATGGCATATATTCATTTTGTTAACCCTTCTCACTACAGTGCTACACCAAGACCCAGTATTCCTAAACAAGTCAATATTCACTTAACATTTCAACAGTTTACAGCAAACTGGTTAACTATATATAGTGAATATGTGTTCGAAGAATCTCCCAGAAGACCATTTTACTTTAATGTCTGCTTTAACTGAAACCCTCGGTGCATTTATTTCTAACTTTTATTTACTAACAGTACCAGTTTGCATATTCAGATTATCAATACAAAATATAAATAAACTAATTAATGAAGTTGTATTGTCATGGATTAAGCTACCCAGCAGTAACCATGTTATGATCTGAGCATATTGTTTTATGCTAAATGCAGTACCTGTGAGGGTTTCTGGATCAATATCTGTCATTGTTTTGTGTTGTTAATTGATTTCCAATAATAAATATATACATACATTTACATAAAGCAGCATATTTGTCCACTCCCATGTTGATAAGAGTATTAAATACTTGACAAATCTCCCTTTAAAGTACATTTTGAACAAATAAAAACATGTGCGATTAATCACGATTAACTGTTTTAATCGATTGACGGCCCTAATTAATACATATTCTGACACACTGATGAGGTTTTATAAATATTTAATAAATACAAAGTTAATATCAGCAGCATAACAAAAGCGATGTTGATTCGATTTGGCAAAAGAAAGCTTTCTTTTTGAAAACCTGATACTTAAATCAGTTCCCGATGGGAAGTCTGAGTGATAACGAGTCTCGTTCAGAAACATTATTGACATTCTGGCAAGTGCTACAATAAGTTAGCATCAACTTTAGCTTCATACAAACTAAAACACGAGTTACATGAAATGTAAACAGGTTGTGTAACACAACTAATCAGACTTGAACTTTTGCAATTAATTCGATCCGCAGATCAAGTCTTAAAAAGTCGTGTTTTGGTGATTTCTCTGTCGCAGACATGTTTCCAACGTCGGAATAAAATCACGAGAGTTTTGCTAGAGTTGCATCCATGGATGTATAAAGAGAACTGGATCCCGGGCCCCGTTCATTCCTATGAAAGCTGCTCAGTGGTGCATGAAGCTAAAATGACTGGACTTTCGAGTGCAAAAGTACCCGGATCTTCTGCATCCGTTGGGCCCATGGAGCAGGCGCAGTAGCGTCCGCTCGGTAACGGGGATTCGGCTATTAGAGCAATTTCCAACATTTAGGACCTGATGATTTAAATAAGGACTATTCAAGTGCTGATTTACCTCAAAAATAAATGATCCTCTGAGTTACAGACGTCTCTTTCCCAATGTAAGTCTATGGGGGAAAGTCTTTTTGGGTCCAATGGCGTCACGTGACGGACACAGAAGTTGTAGTACCGCCGTTTGGCCACTAAGAAAATTGGCATCAACGACGGGCGCTCCTCCTGGGGGGGCTTGGTTGCGGCGCGCTCCCCGTGATCTCGATCATTTAGTGTGAGGTGGTCATAAAACTCAGTCCAAGCTGTCTCAAGTCAGTCTTTTTCTCAAGTTTAATATTATCCTAAGTTCAATGACGCGAACGTTGTCAACAACCAATAGGACGCGCTCTCTCCAGCACCAAACAACTGGAATGTTTGCTATTGGCCTACGAGCTGAAACACACAGTTAGCTCGTAGGTTGATCGCAAACATTCCAGTAGCTAATGCTAGCTTGCAAATAGCCCCATTCGGGACAAGCCCCCCCAGGAAGAGCGCCAGTCGTTGATGCCAATTTCCGTAGTGGCCAAACGGCGGTACTACAACTTTTTGGGCCCAAAAATACTTTTTCCCATAGACTTACATTGGGAACGACACCGCCGAATCCAGAGTTATTTTCCTTCCTCCGTTCATGTGAATGAGACCCAGGACGAGGGCTGGGAGGCGGAGTTAGTAAGCCGTGACGGCTGTGACCACGTGACCGGGCGGACGCTACTGCGCCTGCTCCACGGGCCCAATGGATGCAGAAGATCGCCGGAAGATTCGGGTACTTTTCCGGTCGTAAATCGAGCCATGTTGGCATCATGCGCCACTGTATCCCTGTATCCAGTTCTCCTAATACAGCCATGATTTGGGACAGCGGTTAGCTGGCCAGCTAGCTATAGCTATACTCACCGGGGATTTAAGGGCTGCAGCAATTTCTGTCCACTTCTTCCTCAACAGGTTTTCTTACAAATTTCCACCAGGAGCAGGATGTGACATCATCTCTAAAGGAATCTAGTCTTGTAACTAGTGACCCTGCAAGATCCCCAGGCTTTGCAAAATATTAAAGTCTGTGGACTTGAGACACATCGTCTTTAGATGTGAGACGGTGTCAGACTTGAGTCTTTTCAAAGTCTCCGAGTGTATGGCAGACATTAGTGGTTCCAGCAGAACCAACAGTGAGCAAACAAACTATGAAAACTGTTTAAAAAGGCATTTTGATGATACAGTACCAAGTAAAGCAATGATTTATCACAATAAAAACAACATGCATGGCGTTTCCATTTCCAAGTTCCAAACTCGACGTATCTTTCTCGTGTCGAAACGATCAAATACTGGATCTGTGCTTGAATGTAAGTCGCCAGCAGTTTTGGCATCACGGCGTCCTCCTCCGCACACACAGAGACCCAGACCACCTGGGATCAGTCTGCAGGAAACTGTGCAAGCGTTCAGTCCAACATGTGCTGAGGAAACAAAGAAGCAGCCTGAATCAGGTCCTTGTAGCGCCGACTTTGACAGTTTGCGGGTTTCAGCACTTTTTCCCCCACGACTCCAGGACGTACTCGCGGCGGTGTTCCTCAGGGCTCTACTCGAGGCCTAGGGAGAAGTTAATCCCGTGGACGATACCGATGATGATGGGTTGCCAGGCAACCAGGTATCTGAGCCAATCGAGCAGCTGCCCGTACAAGACGTGCGTCTTCTCCCAGCTGGCGAGACATGAAGGAATTAAGGAGAACGCTCAGATAGACGAGAGGTGATGCCTGTTTGCTTTGTAAAATCCTGTGGAAAAAATGCATCTTGCACCTTATACTAAAATTAAAGAGGGTGCACATTATGATGCTGGCAGCATTTTAAGAAGCAATATTAAAGCTGTGTTAACTTAGCTGACGTTACTTGTTTCTTGGCTTCTTACTGAAGCATAATAAATCGAAATATATGACGGCCCAATCATGTCTTTGTTGCACTGGCTGCACGTTTAGAGTCAGCCAGAAGATCCAACAGGTCAAACAGGAGATCACGTGACCTTTATGAGTCCTAAAAACTTCAAAACACCACGACGAGTGTGAAGAACACATCACTCAGCCGACCGCACAGGGACAGCAAAAGGATACGGGTTGTTCATCATCCTCTTCAAGTCAACCTTCTCGTTGCAGTACGGACACGTCTGCTTCTTACCCACGATGCACCAGCCGCGGATGCAGAACTCGTGGAAACTGAAGGGGTGGGGCAAGTTAAGGAAGAAATACTGAAAAGACAACAACTTAATATTAGTGTTCCTATTGTGGAAGACACACATCAGTATTTTTAGGCAGGTTATGGGACGCTCCGCTGCACTCGCGCTCAGCTCCGCTGCACTCGCGCTCCGGTGCTGCACTCGCGCTCAGCTCCGTCGCTGTTGCACTCGCGCTCCTCGCCGCTGCTGCACTCGCGCTCTGCGCCGCTGCTGTCCCTTTCTCCAGCAGGGATCAGCTGAGCTTTAGGATACATGTGTCCACAGGAGAGCTGGTAGGTGTCTTCTATAAATCCTTCCTCCTCCACGTCCACCAGGATCCTCTGACCGCACACCGCGCAGATGTCGTTGGTCAGGCTCCTGCTGGGCATGCCTCCCTTGTTGTAGTACTGAAAACACACACAAACAAACAATTACACATACTGTACGTCCACATGTTTCCACTGTAATTCATATTAATATCTTGCTTTGGTTTTGGGATAATGATCCTTAAAAATAAGTGATTTGGGAGCTGAAAAGAGAAAGTATAATACAAGTTGAGTTAGTTTTTATTAATCTTATATTTGTTTACATTTTGGCAAGTAAGCAGCATTAAAAGTATGCCGAATGAGCCATGATCAGCTCCTGTTTGCAGTGAACACATGGATGTATAGACAGCTATCACTGGATTACTGTGATGCTGAAGAAAACTTAAAAACATGAAGATTCTCAAGTAAGTTCTGCAGTGGTAAGGAGTGTCTTTATTCTGTGATCTCCAGGTGGATATTTGGACGTCTATATACTCGTTGGACATCGGAGATAATGATATCCTCGGGAAGTGTAAGTCACTCTCTAGTGTTGAAACATGAAGTCATTTTTCATGTCCTACCCCGATCGTAGAAGCCATGTAGTCAGAGCAGATTTCAGCAAAGTCTCTGCCCATGACGCCGTAGTAAAGGCCGTAAAACAGCATGATCACACCTACGTCCATGGAGTCCTCCGCTTTGATCCTGCACAAACACAGACGGAAAGATCACTGGACATTATTATTATAACCTGTACTTTCATTTTCAAGTGGGGCTGGGTGATATGGACAAAATCTAGTATCACGTTATAGGTAAATTGAATATCTCAATCTCTCATGGTAAAGATATTGTTGTACACTCAGCACTGTGTGTCACTGTTGTTCTAGTCATAAATCAGAATGAAGGAGTTATTTAAAAATGAATTGTTCTATAGTTTGATCCATCCATCTTCTGAATGCTCTAGGTCTCTAGTTTGATCCATCCATCCTCTGAATGCTCTAGGTCTCTAGTTTGATCCATCCATCCTCTGAATGCTCTAGGTCTCTAGTCTGATCCATCCATCCTCTGAATGCTCTAGGTCTCTAGTCTGATCCATCCATCCTCTGAATGCTCTAGGTCTCTAGTCTGATCCATCCATCCTCTGAATGCTCTAGGTCTCTAGTCTGATCCATCCATCCTCTGAATGCTCTAGGTCTCTAGTTTGATCCATCCATCCTCTGAATGCTCTAGGTCTCTAGTCTGATCCATCCATCCTCTGAATGCTCTAGGTCTCTAGTTTGATCCATCCATCCTCTGAATGCTCTAGGTCTCTAGTTTGATCCATCCATCCTCTGAATGCTCTAGGTCTCTAGTTTGTGGCTGTAAAGTTTCATGAGGCTGTGATTATCCTAGAGGTCACCACAGGTCATTTTATACAGTGAGGTCAATGAAATGTCTCCTATGGGGACTAACATCATCACACATGAATTCAGTTGGACTCATTGGATCCACCAGAGTCTCAGCTTTACAGTAATTCCAGACTGTTTAGGGACCCCAGGATGCAGAAATTAGGAGACAACACTGCATGTGATTATCATAAAGTGGGCTTCAGACAACGCTCTGGATGTTTGATCTACTGACCGTCGGCAGTGACTCACCTGAAGAAGACGTTGAAGCCGAACATGGTGAACATGATGGCCAGGTAGCCGAGGACGCCCACTGCGTAGCTCAGCTTGTAGATCAGCAGGAACCACTTATACACCATCCTGAAGAACACAGAAATAATACATAGGTGAATCGTCCCGGCCCTTTTGATGGTGTTTAAAGACGGCCCACACGTCTCAGCCGTCAGTCTCACCTCGGCGTCCTGCAGGACAGCGGCTTGCGAGTGGCTCTGAAGATGACGTAGCTGGTGACGACGGAGAACATGCCCCACATGGACAGAAACCTCCACCAATAGAGCTTGATGGTGAAGTAAAGAGGGACCACCCACATCTGGACAAGCGTCACCAGCTGAGGAGGAGGAGACGGGCCGGTTTATTACACTTATACAAAACCCCTTATTGTCAACATTTTTCAGTTTTTTGGACATTTTTCTGGCATTTTTGAATCTTTTTTTCAGACATTTTTCAGACATTTTGAGTCTTTTTTTTGGACATTGTTCTGACGTTTTTTTCTGACATTTTTCAGATATTTTTCTGCCTTTTTTTGGACATTTTTGGTCTTTTTTTCAGAAATTGTTCTGACATTTTTCAGTCTTTATTCTGAATTTTTTTCTGCCTTTTTGGGCATTTTTATGACATTTTTCAGTCTTTTTTTCAGACATTGTTTTGACATTTTTTTCGGATATTTATTCTGACATTTTTCTGCCTTTTTTGGACATTTTTGAGTCTTTTTTTTGGACATTGTTCTGACATTTTTTAGGCTTTTCTTTGACATTTTCAGATATTTTTCTGACATTTTTCAGTCTTTTTTTCGGATATTTATTCTGACATTTTTCTGCCTTTTTGGACATTTTTATGACATTTTTCTGAAAATGTTCAGCCTTTTTTCAGGACATTTTTCCGTCATTTTTCAGTCATTTTTTCAGACATTTTGTAGCCTTTTTTCTGACATATTTTTCAGCCTTTTTCTGACATTTTTCAGTCATTTTTTCAGACATTTTGTAGCCTTTTTTCTGACATATTTTTCAGCCTTTTTTCAGGACATTTTTCAGTCATTTTTTCAGACATTTTGTAGCCTTTTTTCTGACATATTTTTCAGCCTTTTTCTGACATTTTTCTACCTATATCGCCTTTTCTTTCCTCGTCCACGTCTGTCGCTCCCCAACCCCCTCCCCACTCACATTGTAAGAGCGGTGGTGCCGCTGCTTCCACTGCACCAGGACTATCTGGGCCACCACCAGCGTGGCGATGAGGATCAGCACCATCTCTGCATGCATGGCCTCGTGACCCCTGTGCTTCACATGCAGACGCTCGTGCTGCACCCTGACCCCGACAGAGGACACACACATATATATAAAGATAAAGTGGTGTTGAGGGAGAAAGAAGCAGAGGACACAAGAGGGGACGTGGAGGAGAGATGCATTACATTAGACATATTCCTGTGTTTTTCATAACAATAATAAATGAGCATATTCTGGGTGTATAATGAGAAAAGAAACTCTGCTACTCACTTCCAGTTGTCTCTGTGTGTCATCTTCAGCAGGTCGTCCTGTAACAGAGACAGAGACAGGGACAGAAATAGCATGTGTAGGTCTCACTGGACAGGTTTATGTAGGTTAATACAACTTATGATCTGAATGACCACTAACCCTTTAATAACATATTATAACACTAAAGAAATAAGCTGATCCTTGTCTTGAATAGCTCCCCTGTGTTGCCACGTCCCAACAGCTGCTGCAGCTGCTGCATCAGCTGAGCGTTCACAGCTGGTTCACAGCTGATCAGCACATCAGCTGTTGTGTGAACAAGGTGAGTTATTAACTCCAGGTTACTCACCTGCGGGTGCACACCCGCCATTGCGTGTTTGTGTTTAATCCGTGCGAGCTAGCCTGCAAAACAAGAGGCAGGCTAGACCAGGCCAGGCTAGTCCAGCTCTGCTGTGAGCTGCAGCAGCAGCAGCTTCCTCCACTGAGCTGCTCAGAGGCGGAGCGTGTATGGAAGGCAAAGAGGGTCAAAACTCTCACTGCGAGTAAATACAGATACTGGTATCTATAATACCACGGAGAGTTAGGGCCATCAAGTTATGACTTTATTCAGGTAATATCACTACATTTATTCTCATAAAGTTATGACTTTATTCTTGTAATATTACGACTTTTTTTTTCTTCGTAACATTGTATGACTTTATTCTAATTAAATCACTTTTTTTTCTCTTTTTTTTCACATTATGACTTTATTCTCGTAATATTAAGAATTTTTTTCTTAAAATTGTATCACTATATTTTAATTAAATCACTTTTTTTTCTCTTTTTTTTCACATTATGACTTTATTCTCGTAATATTAAGAATTTTTTTCTTAAAATTGTATCACTATATTTTAATTAAATCACTTTTTTTTGTAAAGTTATGACTTTATTCTCATAATATTAGGACTTTTTTTTGTAGTTATGACTTTATTCTCATATTACGACTTTTTTTTCTTAAAATTGTATGACTTTGTTCTAATTAAATCACTTATTTTTTCTCGTAAAGTCATGACTTTATTCTCGTAATATTACGACTCTTTTATTGTAGGATGACTCTTTTGTTGTATGACTTTGTTCTGATTAAATTACAACTTTTTTCCCGTAAAGTTATGACTTTATTCTCGTAATATTAAGAATTTTTTTCTTAAAATTGTATGACTATATTTTAATTAAATCAGTTTTTTTTAGTAAAGTTATGACTTTATCCTCCTAATACGACTTTTTTATTAAAATGGTGTCTTTATTCTAATTAAATTACTTTTTTTTTGTAAAGTTATGACTATATTCTCATATTAAGAATTTTTTCTTAAAATTGTATGACTTTATTTTAATTAAATTATTTTTTTTTCTCTTGTAAAGTTATGACTATATTCTCATAATAGAACTTTTTTTCCCGTAAAGTTATGACTTTTTCCTCGTAATATTACGACTTTTTTTTCTTAAAATTGTCTGTCTTTATTCTAATTAAATTACTTCTTTTTTCTCTTGACATGACTTTATTCTCATATTTTTTTTTTCTGTTATGACTTTATTCTTGTAATTACTTTTCTTGAAATAGTATGACTATTCTCATCAAATTACAACTTTTCTCGTAATATTACGACTTTATTCTCGAAATCTCACGATTTTTTCCCCCCCTCAATGTGGCCCTAACATTCAATAAAATGTGACCGTTGATGACAAATCAGCGTCACACTAGTGTGACTTCATCTGTTGGAGGATCATATTATTTCAATGAAATCATTTTATGTGACATGCTGAGACAAAATCAAACAGATCAACTTCATTATTAACAGCTGGATGTTTTTATTTCTTTGTAAACAACAACAACAACTTGTGATGATGTGAGAAGTCCTCGGTGACGAGAAGACGACGGCAGAGCAGCTGCTGGTTCACGGTCGACCTGCGGGACAAAAAGACAAACATCAGCTGACGGACAAAACGTTGAGCCGACGGTCACGACTAGAACTACAGCTCGCTCAGACATCCAAGGAAGGTTTGGACCGTCTTCGGTCTGTTAGACCTCTGGAGGAAACTACGAATGGCAGGGAATAATGTCATCACAGCGAACTGACACACAAATACAGGAAGTAGTCAGACCCATTCACTTTTTCACATTTTGTTATGTTGCAGCCTTATGCTAAAGATTAAATTACTTTTTTTCCTCATCAATCTACTCAATACACCACCATGACACATTTATTAAAAAGGAAAAACTGAAATATCACATTTACTCAAGTATTCAGACCCTTCACTCAGTACTTAGTTGAAGCACCTTTGACAACGATTACAGCATTGAGTCTTCTTGGGTATGACGTGACAAGCTTTGCACACCTATTTTTGGGCAGTTTCTGCCATTCTTCTCTGCAGATCCTCTCCAGCTCTGTCAGGTTGGATGGGGAGCGTCGGTGGACAGTCATTTTCAGGTCTCTCCAGAGATGTTTGATTGGGTTCAAGTCAGGGATCTGGCTGGACCACTCAAGGACATTCACAGAGTTGTCCCTAAGCCACTCCTGCGTTGTCTTGGCTGTGTGCTTTGGGTCATTGTCCTGTTGGAAGGTGAACCTTCAGCCCATTCTGAGGTCCAGTGCGCTCTGGACCAGGTTTTCATTAAGAATATCTCTGTACTTTGCTCCGTTCAGCTTTCCCTCCATCCTGACCAGTCACCCAGTCCCTGCAGCTGAAAAACACCCCCACAGCATGATGCTGCCACCATGCTTCACCGTTGGGCAGGTGATGAGCAGTGCTTGGTTTCCTCCAGACATAACGCTTTGAATTGAGGCCAAACAGTTTAATCTTGGTTTTATCAGACCAGACAATCTTGTTTCTCACAGTCTGAGTGTCCTTTAGGTGCCTTTTTGCAAACTCCAAGCGGGCTTTCATGTCCGTCTGGCCACTAAGCCATAAAGCCCAGATCGGTGGAGTGTTGCAGTGAAGGTTGTCCTACTGGGAGTTTCTCCCATCTCCACACAGGATCTCCGGAGCTCAGCCAGATTGACTATTGGGTTCTTGGTCACCTCCCTTACCAAGGCCTTTCTCCCCTGATTGCTGTTTGGCCGGGCGGCCAGCTCTAGTGAGAGTCCTTCCCCAGATCTGTGCCTCGACACAACCCTGTCTCTGAGCTCTTCAGGCAGTTCCTTCGACCTCATGGCTTGATTCTTGCTCTGATATGCATCATCAGCTGTGAGACCTTATATAGACAGGTGTGCCTTTCCAAATCATGTCTTATCATTTGAATTTACCACAGGTGGACTACCGTCAAGGTGGAGAAACATCTCAAAGATGATGGAGGGAAATGGGAGGCACCTGAGCTCAACTTCAAGCGTCATAGTAAAGGGTCTGAATACTTATGTCAATGTCAGTTTTTCCTTTTTAATTTTTAAATTGATTTTAGCATAAGGCTGCAACATAACAAAATGTGAAAACAAGTGAAGGAGTCTGACTACTTCCTGAAGGCACTGTACTTCATTTAAATATTACGTACCAGGCAACAATCACCACCACCGGTGACTGGAGGGAGAGAACACGACCAGCCGCCACCGCCACCCTGAAAGGGACATGAAATAACGAGTTAGCCGTTAATCTAAAGACGGACAGAGATTAGTTTATACACTGCTTTTAAATTCGCTCAGACATCCAAGGAAGGTTTGGGCCATCTTCGGTCTGTTAGACCTCTGGAGGAAACTACGAATGGCAGGGAATAATGTCATCACAGCGAACTGACACACATGAACATATACCGTTTAAATATTACGTACCAGGCAAAACAAAATCACCACCGTTGACCAGACGGAGAAAACACGACCAGCAGACACCGCCACCCTGGAAGTGACATGAAATAACAAGTTAGCTGTGAAGCTACAGACAGACAAAGATTATTTTATTCACTGCTTTTAAATTCACTCAGACATCCACTTTATTTTAATTAAATTACAACTTTTTTTTCTCATAAAGTTGTGACTTTTTTCTTGGAATAATATGAATTATTCCAATAAAATTACTTATTTTTTCTCATAAAGTTATGACTTTCTTATTAAGTTAATTTTATTTTCGCAATACGACTTTTTCTTAAAATTGTATGACTTTAATCTAATTAATTATTTTTCTCGTAACATGACTTTATTCTCGTAATATTACAACTTTTTTGTAAAGTTATTACTTTATTCTTGTAATATAACTTTTCTTAAAATATGACTTTATTCTAATTAAATAACAATTTTATTCTCGTAATATTACGACTTTTTTTTCTTAAAAAAAAAATTAAAAAAAAAAAAAAAAAATTGTATGACGTAGCCGACAGAAACGAGTCATCTATGAAGCTCCAGAAGGAAAAAGATTTTATTCACTGCTTTTAAATTCGCTCAGACATCCAAGGAAGGTTTGGACCGTCTTCGGTCGTCAGACCTCTGGAGGAAACTACGAATGGCAGGGAATAATGTCATCACAGCGAACTGTAGCAGTGGAGCTATTCAATAAATAAAGCACATAACTGACCCCTAACAATTCATCTGAGTAAACGGTGTTATAGTTGAGTTCATCCATCGTCAACTAGAGGAGCAGCCAACCATTATTTTAATTATTATTAATTAATTTTGTCCAAAAAAATTAAAATAGATTTTCAGTTTAACATCAGACATGATGAAGAAAAGCATAGAATATTTTTTAATCTTTGGCATTTTTTTACTTCAAAAATTTAAGTTTCCAATTAATTTCCTGTAATCAAGTAATTGCAATGTATTTTTCTTTTTTAAAAATTACATTTTTTTTTTTTAAACACAAGTTGTGATTCTCAGGTTGTAGCAGCTTAGTTTTGAAGCTAGATTGAAGATACTGGTCTCATCTGAAAGTATTAAACCTGATGAATCCATCGGTACCAGCCATGTCCTGCTAGCTTGTCATGAAGGAGGTTAATTAATGCTCCAAACTTGGCGCTAAATTTTGGCGAGGAGAAACTGTCATGGTCATTTTTAAAAGGGGTTCCTTCACTTAAAGCAGCATGTTTAAGAGTATTAAATACTTGACAAATCTCCCTTTAAGGTTCATTTAGAACAGATAAGATACACACCTACTGTACTTTATGGCCTTCAAAAGACTCCAGGTTCCAGACGTTCCCTTCACGTCCAGCCTGAAAAGTCAAATTTGACATTTAGTTATGATGCATATTTAAAAAAAAGAAGGACTACATTTGTACTATTCTCAGTCGCTCAGACATCCAAGGAAGGTTTGGGCCATCTTCGGTCTGTTAGACCTCTGGAGGAAACTACGAATGGCAGGGAATAATGTCATCACAGCGACGAGACGTGAGCAGGACAAGCTGGATTTACAGTTCAGCTGCTGTCCTAAAAACATACACACCAGTTTCACAGCTCTGCTGATCATCACCAGCTCTTCTGATCATCACCAGCTTTGCTGATTCAACACTGATGCACACGGCGGCCGCGCCGTCACCACCGCCGAGACCGTCACCCTGAGAGAGAGAGAGATGGAGATAAAAGTCAGTTCTGAAAGCAGAAGCGATGTTAGGAGACACGCGAGATAGACTTCTACTGTTCGCTCAGACATCCAAGGAAGGTTTGGGCCATCTTTGGTCTGTTAGACCTCTGGAGGAAACTACGAATGGCAGGGAATAATGTCATCACAGCGAAGAGACTAGAGCCGAGGCAGAACACAAGACCACACAAATATTCATTTAAAAATTTATTAAAATAAATAAAATGCAAAAAATAAATGCATTAAATAAAAATAAATAAAGGGGCAATTAGAATTTGGACTTATATTTCTTAAATAAATGCAAAATACATGCATTTAAAAATAAATCAAACAAAATGCAAAAAATAAATAAATGCATAAATCTAAAAATGAATACATATATATGACAGGGGCAATTTAACCAGTAAATTAAAAAGGGAATTTAAAAAATATAAATAAATAAATAAAGAAGCATATTAAAACAGATATACTGAATCCTTTAGTAATAAATAAACTCACCTGTCCCCAGGTGCAGTGGAGCCGATGCATGTCTGCTTCTTGCTCTTGAGGAATACGTCGTATCGTCCATCGTGACGCAGCGGGAGGTCAGTTTCCCCCGGTGGCTGTCGGAACCCTGTTAGGACATTTCAGCTGTTAGAAAACCTGCTAACTTCTCAGTTAACTGAGCGAAACACATTCAGGACAACAAACGTCTTAATCTAAGAAATAAAATGTACTTTTGCATTCATTTTTAAATGCATGAATTTATTTAAGGGGTGAAATGAAAAGGGGAACATTGTGCAAAAATAAATTTAAAAATAAATATAAAATGAACCATTTTATAACAATAAATAAATTTTAAAAAATGATGAAAATAGATACAATAAATAAAAGGAAAATTAAACATTTATGTTTTGTGTGCATTAGTAGCTGTATGAATGTAGTGGAGTAGAAGCATTTTTGCACTAATATATATATATATATATATAATATTTTGCATTAGCCGGGTATTAAGACTGGAGCACACACTCTGCATAGTGAAAATACAAAAATAAATAAGTTTAGGGAAATAAATAAGGGGTGAAATGCAAAGGGAAAATCGTGCAGAAATAAATGCAAAATAAATGCATTTAAATAAGGCAAAAATAAATGAATCTAGAAATTAATAAAAAATAAATAAAGGGGAAAACTAAACCAAAGGGTAAAAATTAAGGGACTTACTACGAAGATAAATAAAGAATCAAATTAAAACAGAAATGTCAATATGTCACATTTCTATCAGTTAATTCATGACATTTATTTTTAATATTATTTTTGCTGCATTTAATGACATGTATTTATCTATCGAGTCATTTATTTATGCATTTATGTTTGATTTCGTCGGTTCTGTCCTCAACTCAAAGATATTCAGTTTACTGTCATAGAGGAGTAAAGAAACCAGAAAATATTCACATTTAAGAAGCTGTAATTAGAATTTGGACCTAAATAAATGCATTTAAAAATAAATAGAAAATACATACAATAAAGTAGCATGAGAAGAAAATACTCAAGTACCTAAAATAATGAGTACTATACTCCACCACGTGTTCACCTGCAGCAGCAAACTACAGGAACTGAGAGGTTTTAATGACTTTTCCACTTTAAAAGCATCAGATTAATAAACATTTATAGGCTAATTTTATTAAAAATAAATGTAAATGCATTAAACTGTCATAGAGTAAAGAAACCAGAAAATATTCACATTTAAGGAGCTGCAACCAGATAACTTGGATTTATATTTCTTAAATAAATGCAAAATACATGCATTTAAAAATAACTAACTAAAATGCAAAAATAAATACACTTTTTTATTTCTACATCGACATGTTTTGTGTGCATTAGTAACTAAAGAGTAAAAGTATATAAAGTAGCATGAGAAGAAAATACTGAAGTACTATATTCCACCACGTGTTCACCTGCAGCAGCAAACTACGGTTCACCTTTAAAAACACCAGATTAATAAACATTTATGGGCTAATTCTATTAAAAGTAAATATAAATGCATTAAAGAATAAATCTAAAAATGAAGAGAATTAAATAATAAATGAAGGAGAGAATTAAACCAAAGAGTAAATAAGTGAATTATGCATTTATTTTATTTTCTATTTCTACATCGACATGTTTTGTGTGTATTAGTAACTAAAGAGTAAAAGTATATAAAGTAGCATGAGGACAAAATACTCAAACTAAAGAGTACTTTATTCCACCACGTGTTCAGGTGTTCTGTAATCTTTAAATTAGTCCAACATCTGCCTCCATCCGCTGAATAACCTCCTCATCCAGGAGACCTGATAACATCCTGAGCTTCTACATGTTCACATCAACACGCACAGCTTTTCATTTCAGCACTAAAGAGAGATTTAGCAGCATATTTACCTTCAGAGGTCTGACAGCAGCTGGTTCAGCTCTCAGCTCAGAGAGTCCTCGGTGGAAGTGAGTCTTCTGTTGGAGCTCCTGCTGCTTGTCTATGAGTCCTGACGGATGTTAACCGGCTCTATGGAGGCTTCACTGCCGCCTGGAGGACCGGAGGGGGAACTGCACATCACTGCTTCTCTAGATACATATAAGAGTATGACTTCTTTAGGTTTCATTTACAGAAGTACAACAGAGTATGAGGACTACATTGAGGAGAATAAATCATCTGAGTTTTCGAGAAAAAAGTCGTAATATTATGAGAATAAGGCCAGAAGTTCACCAGAAAAAAGTCTTAATTTAATGAGAATAAAGTCATAAGTTTACGAGAAAAAGTCTTAATTTAATGAGAATAAAGTCACAAGTTTACGAGAAAAAGTCTTAATTTAATGAGAATAAAGTCATAAGTTCACCAGAAAAAAGTCTTAATTTAATGAGAATAAAGTCATAAGTTTACGAGAAAAAGTCTTAATTTAATGAGAATAAAGTCATAAGTTCACCAGAAAAAAGTCTTAATTTAATGAGAATAAAGTCATAAGTTTACGAGAAAAAGTCTTAATTTAATGAGAATAAAGTCACAAGTTTACGAGAAAAAGTCTTAATTTAATGAGAATAAAGTCATAAGTTCACCAGAAAAAAGTCTTAATTTAATGAGAATAAAGTCATAAGTTCACCAGAAAAAAGTCTTAATTTAATGAGAATAAAGTCACAAGTTTACGAGAAAAAGTCTTAATTTAATGAGAATAAAGTCACAAGTTTACGAGAAAAAAGTCTTAATTTAATGAGAATAAAGTCATAAATTTATGAGAAAAAAGTCTTAATTTAATGAGAATAAAGTCATAAGTTCACCAGAAAAAAGTCTTAATTTAATGAGAATAAAGTCATAAGTTTACGATAAAAAGTCTTAATTTAATGAGAATAAAGTCACAAGTTTACGAGAAAAAGTCTTAATTTAATGAGAATAAAGTCATAAATTTATGAGAAAAAAGTCTTAATTTAATGAGAATAAAGTCATAAGTTCACCAGAAAAAAGTCTTAATTTAATGAGAATAAAGTCATAAGTTTACGAGAAAAAGTCTTAATTTAATGAGAATAAAGTCACAAGTTTACGAGAAAAAGTCTTAATTTAATGAGAATAAAGTCACAAGTTTACGAGAAAAAAGTCTTAATTTAATGAGAATAAAGTCATAAGTTTACGAGAAAAAGTCTTAATTTAATGAGAATAAAGTCACAAGTTTACGAGAAAAAAGTCTTAATTTAATGAGAATAAAGTCATAAGTTTACGAGAAAAAGTCTTAATTTAATGAGAATAAAGTCATAAGTTTACGAGAAAAAGTCTTAATTTAATGAGAATAAAGTCAGAAGTTCACGGGAAAAAAGTCTTAATTTAATGAGAATAAAGTCACAAGTTTACGAGAAAAAAGTCTTAATTTAATGAGAATAAAGTCATAAATTTACGAGAAAAAGTCTTAATTTAATGAGAATAAAGTCAGAAGTTTACGAGAAAAAAGTCTTAATTTAATGAGAATAAATTCATAACTTTACAGGAAAAAAACATGTAATATTATGAGAAAAAAAGTCGTAATATTATGAGAATAAGGTCAGAAGTTCACCAGAAAAAAGTCTTAATTTAATGAGAATAAAGTCATAAGTTTACGAGAAAAAGTCTTAATTTAATGAGAATAAAGTCACAAGTTTACGAGAAAAAAGTCTTAATTTAATGAGAATAAAGTCATAAGTTTACGAGAAAAAGTCTTAATTTAATGAGAATAAAGTCATAAGTTTACGAGAAAAAGTCTTAATTTAATGAGAATAAAGTCAGAAGTTCACGGGAAAAAAGTCTTAATTTAATGAGAATAAAGTCATAAGTTTACGAGAAAAAGTCTTAATTTAATGAGAATAAAGTCAGAAGTTCACGGGAAAAAAGTCTTAATTTAATGAGAATAAAGTCACAAGTTTACGAGAAAAAAGTCTTAATTTAATGAGAATAAAGTCATAAATTTACGAGAAAAAGTCTTAATTTAATGAGAATAAAGTCAGAAGTTTACGAGAAAAAAGTCTTAATTTAATGAGAATAAATTCATAACTTTACAGGAAAAAAACATGTAATATTATGAGAAAAAAAGTCGTAATATTATGAGAATAAGGTCAGAAGTTCACCAGAAAAAAGTCTTAATTTAATGAGAATAAAGTCATAAGTTTACGAGAAAAAGTCTTAATTTAATGAGAATAAAGTCACAAGTTTACGAGAAAAAGTCTTAATTTAATGAGAATAAAGTCACAAGTTTACGAGAAAAAGTCTTAATTTAATGAGAATAAAGTCATAAATTTACGAGAAAAAGTCTTAATTTAATGAGAATAAAGTCAGAAGTTCACGGGAAAAAAGTCTTAATTTAATGAGAATAAAGTCACAAGTTTACGAGAAAAAGTCTTAATTTAATGAGAATAAAGTCACAAGTTTACGAGAAAAAGTCTTAATTTAATGAGAATAAAGTCATAAATTTATGAGAAAAAAGTCTTAATTTAATGAGAATAAAGTCATAAGTTCACCAGAAAAAAGTCTTAATTTAATGAGAATAAAGTCATAAGTTTACGAGAAAAAGTCTTAATTTAATGAGAATAAAGTCACAAGTTTACGAGAAAAGTCTTAATTTAATGAGAATAAAGTCATAAGTTCACCAGAAAAAAGTCTTAATTTAATGAGAATAAAGTCATAAGTTTACGAGAAAAAGTCTTAATTTAATGAGAATAAAGTCATAAGTTCACCAGAAAAAAGTCTTAATTTAATGAGAATAAAGTCATAAGTTTACGAGAAAAAGTCTTAATTTAATGAGAATAAAGTCACAAGTTTACGAGAAAAAGTCTTAATTTAATGAGAATAAAGTCATAAGTTCACCAGAAAAAAGTCTTAATTTAATGAGAATAAAGTCACAAGTTTACGAGAAAAAGTCTTAATTTAATGAGAATAAAGTCACAAGTTTACGAGAAAAAAGTCTTAATTTAATGAGAATAAAGTCATAAATTTATGAGAAAAAAGTCTTAATTTAATGAGAATAAAGTCATAAGTTCACCAGAAAAAAGTCTTAATTTAATGAGAATAAAGTCATAAGTTTACGATAAAAAGTCTTAATTTAATGAGAATAAAGTCACAAGTTTACGAGAAAAAGTCTTAATTTAATGAGAATAAAGTCATAAATTTATGAGAAAAAAGTCTTAATTTAATGAGAATAAAGTCATAAGTTCACCAGAAAAAAGTCTTAATTTAATGAGAATAAAGTCATAAGTTTACGAGAAAAAGTCTTAATTTAATGAGAATAAAGTCACAAGTTTACGAGAAAAAGTCTTAATTTAATGAGAATAAAGTCATAAATTCACCAGAAAAAAAGTCTTAATTTAATGAGAATAAAGTCATAAGTTTACGAGAAAAAGTCTTAATTTAATGAGAATAAAGTCATAAGTTCACCAGAAAAAAGTCTTAATTTAATGAGAATAAAGTCATAAGTTTACGAGAAAAAGTCTTAATTTAATGAGAATAAAGTCATAACTTTACGAGAAAAAGTCTTAATTTAATGAGAATAAAGTCATAAGTTTACGAGAAAAAGTCTTAATTTAATGAGAATAAAGTCATAAATTCACCAGAAAAAAGTCTTAATTTAATGAGAATAAAGTCATAAGTTTACGAGAAAAAGTCTTAATTTAATGAGAATAAAGTCACAAGTTTACGAGAAAAAGTCTTAATTTAATGAGAATAAAGTCATAAGTTCACCAGAAAAAAGTCTTAATTTAATGAGAATAAAGTCACAAGTTTACGAGAAAAAGTCTTAATTTAATGAGAATAAAGTCACAAGTTTACGAGAAAAAAGTCTTAATTTAATGAGAATAAAGTCATAAATTTATGAGAAAAAAGTCTTAATTTAATGAGAATAAAGTCATACGTTCACCAGAAAAAAGTCTTAATTTAATGAGAATAAAGTCATAAGTTACGAGAAAAAGTCTTAATTTAATGAGAATAAAGTCACAAGTTTACGAGAAAAAGTCTTAATTTAATGAGAATAAAGTCATAAATTTATGAGAAAAAAGTCTTAATTTAATGAGAATAAAGTCATAAGTTCACCAGAAAAAAGTCTTAATTTAATGAGAATAAAGTCATAAGTTTACGAGAAAAAGTCTTAATTTAATGAGAATAAAGTCACAAGTTTACGAGAAAAAGTCTTAATTTAATGAGAATAAAGTCATAAATTTATGAGAAAAAAGTCTTAATTTAATGAGAATAAAGTCATAAGTTCACCAGAAAAAAGTCTTAATTTAATGAGAATAAAGTCATAAGTTTACGAGAAAAAGTCTTAATTTAATGAGAATAAAGTCACAAGTTTACGAGAAAAAGTCTTAATTTAATGAGAATAAAGTCATAAATTCACCAGAAAAAAGTCTTAATTTAATGAGAATAAAGTCATAAGTTTACGAGAAAAAGTCTTAATTTAATGAGAATAAAGTCATAAGTTCACCAGAAAAAAGTCTTAATTTAATGAGAATAAAGTCATAAGTTTACGAGAAAAAGTCTTAATTTAATGAGAATAAAGTCATAACTTTACGAGAAAAAGTCTTAATTTAATGAGAATAAAGTCATAAGTTTACGAGAAAAAGTCTTAATTTAATGAGAATAAAGTCATAAATTCACCAGAAAAAAGTCTTAATTTAATGAGAATAAAGTCATAAGTTTACGAGAAAAAGTCTTAATTTAATGAGAATAAAGTCACAAGTTTACGAGAAAAAGTCTTAATTTAATGAGAATAAAGTCATAAGTTCACCAGAAAAAAGTCTTAATTTAATGAGAATAAAGTCACAAGTTTACGAGAAAAAGTCTTAATTTAATGAGAATAAAGTCACAAGTTTACGAGAAAAAAGTCTTAATTTAATGAGAATAAAGTCATAAATTTATGAGAAAAAAGTCTTAATTTAATGAGAATAAAGTCATACGTTCACCAGAAAAAAGTCTTAATTTAATGAGAATAAAGTCATAAGTTTACGAGAAAAAGTCTTAATTTAATGAGAATAAAGTCACAAGTTTACGAGAAAAAGTCTTAATTTAATGAGAATAAAGTCATAAATTTATGAGAAAAAAGTCTTAATTTAATGAGAATAAAGTCATAAGTTCACCAGAAAAAAGTCTTAATTTAATGAGAATAAAGTCATAAGTTTACGAGAAAAAGTCTTAATTTAATGAGAATAAAGTCACAAGTTTACGAGAAAAAGTCTTAATTTAATGAGAATAAAGTCATAAATTCACCAGAAAAAAGTCTTAATTTAATGAGAATAAAGTCATAAGTTTACGAGAAAAAGTCTTAATTTAATGAGAATAAAGTCATAAGTTCACCAGAAAAAAGTCTTAATTTAATGAGAATAAAGTCATAAGTTTACGAGAAAAAGTCTTAATTTAATGAGAATAAAGTCATAACTTTACGAGAAAAAGTCTTAATTTAATGAGAATAAAGTCATAAGTTTACGAGAAAAAGTCTTAATTTAATGAGAATAAAGTCATAACTTTACGAGAAAAAGTCTTAATTTAATGAGAATAAAGTCATAAATTTACGAGAAAAAGTCTTAATTTAATGAGAATAAAGTCACAAGTTTACGAGAAAAAGTCTTAATTTAATGAGAATAAAGTCATAAATTTATGAGAAAAAAGTCTTAATTTAATGAGAATAAAGTCATAAATTTACGAGAAAAAAGTCTTAATTTAATGAGAATAAAGTCACAAGTTTACGAAAAAAAGGCTTAATTTAATGAGAATAAAGTCAGAAGTTTACGAGAAAAAAGTCTTAATTTAATGAGAATAAATTCATAACTTTACAGGAAAAAAACATGTAATATTATGAGAAAAAAAGTTGAAATATTATGAGAATAAAGTCACAAGCTTACGAGAAAAACAAGTCGTAATATTATGAGAATAAATTCATAACTTTACGAGAAAAAAGTCATAATTTTACGAGAAAAAGACATGTAATATCTTGAGAAAAAAAGTTAAATTATTATGAGGATTAAGTCATAAGTTTAGGAGAAAAAAATAGTAATATTATGAGAATAAATTCATAACTTTACGGGAAAAAACATGTAATATTATGAGAATTTAATGAGAATAAAGTTAGAAGTTTACGAGAAAAAAGTTGTGATATTACGAGAATAAAGTCATAAGTTTAGGAGAACAAATTGTAATATTATGAAAATAAAAGTCATAAGTTTACAAGAAAAAAAGTCGAAATATAATGAGAATAAAGTAATAACTTTACGAGAAAAAATAGTCGTAATATTACGAGAAAAAAAGTCGGAATATTATGAGGAAAAAAGTCAAAATATTATGAAAATCAAGTCATAAGTTTACGAGAAAAACAAATCGTAATATTACGAGAATAAATTCATAACTTTACAGGAAAAAAAGTCAGAATATTACGAGAAAAAAAAGTCATAATGATATGACAATAAAGTCCTAAGTTTACGAGAAAAAAACTTGTAATATTACGAGCAAAAAGTCTTAATTTGATGAGAATAAATTCAGAAATTTACTAGAAAAAAAATCTGAATATTTTGAGAAAAAAGTCTGAATATTATGAGAATAAATTCATAAATTTACGAGAAAAAAACTTGTAATATTACGAGAATAAATTCATAACTTTATGTAAAAAATGTTTTTAATAATATGAGCAAAAAGTCATAATTTAAAGAGAATAAAATAATAGGTTTACAAGAAAAGAAAGTCATAATATTATGAGAATAAAGTCATAAGTTTAAGAGAAAAACAGACATAATATTATGAGAATATAGTCATAAGTTTACGAGAAAAAAAGTTGTAATATAACGAGCAAAACATCGTAATTTAATGAGAATAAAGTCATAAGTTTAAGAGCAAAAAAAGTCGGAATGTTATGAGAAAATATATTTCTAATATTATGACAATGGAGTCATAAGTTTACGAGAAAAAGTCATAATATTATGAGAATAAAGTCAGAACTTCAAGAGAAAAAAAGTAGTAAAAAAGTATTTTATTTATTTTATTAAAAACATATTCAGTTCATGCATTTAAAAGATGAAGGGGAGAGAGAGATAAACAGAGAGAGAGAGAGAGAGGGAGAATCATACACCCACACCACCATCATATAACTGACAGTCAGATGAACCGATCACCTCCCTCCTTTTCTCTCTCCTCCTTTCTCCTCATTGGTGGATGCTGCAGCAGCGAGGCTCGATGGATACCCCCCCCTCCTCCCTCTCTCCTCCCTCTCTCCTCCCTCTCTCTCTCCTCCTCAGCCTGGTGCTGCTGCTGCTGCAAGCTGCTGGTGTTGCCGTGACGATGACATCCTCCCCCCCCTCCCACACACACACACACACAGTGGAGAGGAGAGGGAGCAAACAAGAAGCTATCATGACTCGATGGCTTCAGGCTGGAAAACAGACACACAGTCAGTCAACGCCTGCGTCTCAGAAAACATGGTGAGTGCTGGCTTTCTTTTTTTTGGGGGGGTGTGGAGGGGTGAGAGGACGGAAGGATGGATGGATGGATGGATGGATGGATGGAGGAATGTTTGGGGATGACAGCAGCATCTGTAGCATGGTGTGCTTTCCTGAGAGGGAGGGATGAGGGATGAGGGATGAGGGATGAGGGATGAGGGATGAGGGAGGGATGGAGGGATGGAGGAAATGAGGATGGACAGATTGCAGGGATGAACGAGGGTGGGACAAAAAATGAACGCAGGCAAAGACTGATCCAACTCAGCATTAGAGCAAATTGAAGTGTGTGTCTATGTGTGTGTGTGAGTGTGTGTGAGTGCTATCAGGCCTGTACTATGCGCTGTACGTTAGCATCCTGACTGCTAACAGTAACAGGAGGTACGTCACTTCTGTGAACAGAAACTGAAACTGGTTTTTACAGCTTTACAGGACGGATTACTGAGCAGGCATTAACCAGGAGCAGGCCCAGTATGCGGGGCCCAAAGGGGGTTACTGGGGCCCTTATACGCCAGAGCCTCGTTATGAAGGTTCATATAATGTTTTATTGGAAAATCAATCAAATGACTATGAAGAGGCACAAAACGACCACAAAGATAGAAGAAGAGACCATAAAGAGATGCAAAGCAATTATGAAGTGAAGCAAAACAACTACAAAGAGATATGAAATGACCATAAAGAGATGCAAAATCCCTATGAAGAGAAGCAAAATGACCACAAAGTGATGCAAAATGACCATAAAGAGACACAGAGTGACCACAAAGAGACATAAAACCACCACAAAGAGACACAAAATGACCACAACAAGATGCAAAATGACCACTAAGAGACAGAAAATGACCACAAAAAGACATAAAACAACTACAAAGAGATGCAAAACGACCACAAAGAGATGCAAAACTACTACTAAGAGATGCATAACTACTACTAAGAGATATAAAACTACTACAAAGAGATGCAAAACTACTACAAAGAGATATAAAACGGCCACAAAGAGACACTAAGCAACCAGAGATGCAAAACTCCTACGAAGAGACAGGAAACAACCACAACGAGATGGAAAACCCCTACAAAGCAACACAAATAACCATGAAGAGATGCAAAGCAACTACAAAGAAACGCAAAGCTGCAAAAAAAAAGACAAAGACCACGTCAAATTTTTTCTTTTTCTTTTGATTTTGAATGAATTGCCAAAAGAGTAAAGCGAGGGCTCAGTTTAACTCTATCCCAACGAGCAAAGCAGAGACAGAGGAGAGAGAGAGAGAGAGAGGGTGAAAGACCTGCAGAAAGACAGAGAGACACAGTGACCATGAACTTTCCATTGGGAATATGTCGTATGGAGAGATCAGATTACCGGCGTGAATGTGTGTGTGTGGGTGTGTTTCTGTCAGCGTGACGTCACACAGCAGATTTACTGACAAGAAGCTGGTTTCTGAGTAAAACACCGCCTCACAGCAAGAGGGTTGCAGGTTCAAACCCGGCTTCGTGGAAGGGCACCGAGTGTTGCATGTTCTCCTCGTGTTAGCGTTGGTTTGCTCCGGGTGCTCCTGTTTCCTCCCACAGTCCAAAGACATGCAGGTTAGGTTAACTCTTGTCTGTCTCTATGTGTCGCCCAGCGATAGTCTGGTGACCTTCACTCATCACGACTCTGAATGGGATATACAGATACCACCCGCTCACCATAACTCCTCTTTCTCACTTTATATACTACGTACCGAGCTCTGAAGTTACACTTCCGTCACTACACAACACGCGACAAACACCACGTTACAACCGTCACTACACAACACGCGACAAACACCACGTTACAACCGTCACTACACAACACGCGACAAACACCACGTTACAACCGTCACTACACAACACGCGACAAACACCACGTTACAACCGTCACTACACAACACGCGACAAACACCGCGTTACAACCGTCACTACACAACACGCGACAAACACCGCGTTACAACCGTCACTACACAACACGCGACAAACACCGCGTTACAACCGTCACTACACAACACGCGACAAACACCGCGTTACAACCGTCACTACACAACACGCGACAAACACCGCGTTACAACCGTCACTACACAACACGCGACAAACACCGCGTTACAACCGTCACTACACAACACGCGACAAACACCACGTTACACTTCCGTCACTACACAACATGCGACAAACACCGCGTTACAACCGTCACTACACAACACGCGACAAACACCGCGTTACAACCGTCACTACACAACACGCGACAAACACCACGTTACACTTCCGTCACTACACAACATGCGACAAACACCGCGTTACAACCGTCACTACACAACACGCGACAAACACCGTGTTACAACCGTCACTACACAACACGCGACAAACACCACGTTACAACCGTCACTACACAACACGCGACAAACACCGCGTTACAACCGTCACTACACAACACGCGACAAACACCGCGTTACAACCGTCACTACACAACACGCGACAAACACCGCGTTACAACCGTCACTACACAACACGCGACAAACACCACGTTACAACCGTCACTACACAACACGCGACAAACACCGCGTTACAACCGTCACTACACAACACGCGACAAACACCACGTTACACTTCCGTCACTACACAACATGCGACAAACACCGCGTTACAACCGTCACTACACAACACGCGACAAACACCGCGTTACAACCGTCACTACACAACACGCGACAAACACCACGTTACAACCGTCACTACACAACACGCGACAAACACCGCGTTACAACCGTCACCTCACAACACGCGACAAACACCGCGTTACAACCGTCACCTCACAACACGCGACAAACACCGCGTTACAACCGTCACCTCACAACACGCGACAAACACCGTGTTACAACCGTCACTACACAACACTGCACGTTCCTGAGAGGCAGAACGTCACACTGACATACTATCCTCTAGTGGACAGGAAGGACGGAAGGAAGTAAGGAAGGAAGGAAGGAAAGAAGGAAGGAAGGAAGGAAGGAAGGAAGGAAGGAAGGAAGGAAGGAAAGAAAGAAATAAAGAAGGAAAGAAGGAAGGAAGGAAACAAAGAAAGAAAGAGAAAGAAAGAAAGAAGGAAGAAAGGAAAGAAAGAGAGAAAGAAAGAAAGTAAGAAAGAAGGAAAGGAAGAAAGAAAGAAGGAAGGAAAGAAAGACAGAAAAAAAGAGGGAAGGAAGGAACAAGGAAAGAAAGAAAGAAAGAAAGAAAGAAGGAAAGAAGGAAAGAAGGAAAGAAAGAAAGAAAGAAGGAAAGAAAGAAGGAAAGAAAGAAAGAAGGAAAGAATGAGAGAAAGAAAAAAGGAATGAAGGAAAGAAAGAAAGAATGAAAGAAAGAAGGAAAGAAAGAGAAAGAAAAAAGGAAAGAAGGAAAGAAAGAAAGAAAGAAAGAAAGAAGGAAAGAAAGAAGGAAAGAAAGAAAGAAAGAAAGAAAGAAAGAGAGAAAGAAAGAAAGAGAGAGAGAAAGGGTTCACTGTCTCTCGTTCTGTAAGTGACAGTTACAAACAGCCACCAGTGTCACAAGGCCGACACACACACACACACACACACACACACGCACACACACAAACACACGCACACACACAGACACACACACACACACACACACACACACACACACACACACACACACGCACACACACACACACGCGCACAGACACACACACACACAGACACACACACACACACGCACACACACACACGCGCACACACGCACACACACACACACACACACACACACACACACACCAACACTGTCGTCCCATAATGCTTTGCAGCGTTGTGCTGCAGAGCATCCCTGAATGGAAGTGGCGTTGGTGCAGCGTCTGTGTGTAAATCTGATTATATGTATTTGCATCAGAGAATAAAACAGAAGCAGACGGTATGTGTGTTCATGTCAGGACGGTCGTGTGTTCTGAACAGAGTACTTGAGGGAGGAGGTGTAAAAACAGGATTATGTACAAGACCACGGGCAACTCATATCCATAATAATCCCTACACCCTCTTTATGAATTATGCATGAGAATATTCAGCTCATATTTTACACACAGATGTGGTTCAAAACAAAGATATAAATACAGACAGGAAGTCTGGCAGGAAGACAGTTAACAGTGTCACTCATGAACTGGGACACTCTGTATCGTCAGAGTGAACGCAGCCGAGAGCACGCAGACGGTTACATTTAGGATTTTAGGGATTAAAGGGCCCCTGACTGCTTCACTTTTTTTTGTTGTATATCTCTTCCTCGCCCCTCCCCATGCAGTCTGTTACCATGGAAACCACAGCCTCTCTCTCTCTCTCTCTCTCTCTCTCCATCACTTTGAAGACATTTTCTGTGACCTACATTACTCCTCCTAGAAGCTCTTTATTAGTATCTTACTCTTCATTCACTTCCCTCTGTTGGTCCTGCATGCTGTGGTGGGTCGTACCATCTGTTCCCTGGACCACGTGTTACCTCACTACGGAGTGTATCATCTGGGAGTTAATTAGGGGTGTGCAGTGATCTGATGCGCCACCTGGAAGGAACATATGGACATTCCCATAGTGGGAACGAACAGACTGGGAATGTTTGTGTGTTTATTCTGTAACTCTGTGTGACGTTACCCAACCAACAATCGTCAGTCCCGTGAGTCGAAAGTCACGTGAGTCGTTAGTATCATCAGTTCCGTGACTCACGTGAGTCGGTGGTACCGTCAGTCCTGTGACTCGTTAGTATCATCAGTCCCGTGAGCCGTTAGTATCGCCAGTCCCGTGAGTCGTTAATAACATCAGTCCCATCAGTGGTTAGTATCATCAGTCCTGTGACTCACGTGAGTCGGTGGTACCGTCAGTCATGTGAGTTGTTAGTATTATCAGTCCTGTGACTCCTGTGACTCGTTAGTATCATCAGTCCTGTGAGTCATTAGTATCATCAGTCCCGTGAGCCGTTAGTATCGCCAGTCCTGTGAGTCGTTAATAACATCAGTCCCGTCAGTGGTTAGTATCATCAGTCCTGTGAGTCGTTAGTATCATCAGTCCCGTGAGTCATTAGTATCAATAGTCCCGTGAGCCGTTAGTATCATCAGTCCCATCAGTGGTTAGTATCATCAGTCCCGTGAGTCGTTAGTATCAATAGTTCCGTGAGCCGTTAGTATCAATAGTCCCGTGAGCCGTTAGTATCATCAGTCCCGTGAGTCGTTAGTATCATCAGTCCAGTGAGCCGTTAGTATCATTAGTCCTGTGAGTCGTTAGTATCATCAGTCCCGTGAGCCGTTAGTATCATCAGTCCCGTGAGTCATTAGTATCATCAGTCCAGTGAGCCGTTAGTATCATCAGTCCTGTGAGTCGTTAGTATCATCAGTCCCGTGAGCCGTTAGTATCATCAGTCCCGTGAGTCATTAGTATCATCAGTCCAGTGAGCCGTTAGTATCATCAGTCCTGTGAGTCGTTAGTATCATCAGTCCAGTGAGCCGTTAGTATCATCAGTCCTGTGAGTCGTTAGTATCATCAGTCCTGTGAGTTGTTAGTATCATCAGTCCAGTGAGCCGTTAGTATCATTAGTCATGTGAGTCGTTAGTATCATCAGTCCCGTGAGCCGTTAGTATCATCAGTCCTGTGAGTTGTTAGTATCATCAGTCCTGTGAGTCGTTAGTATCTTCTGTCCCGTGAGTCGTTAGTATCTTCTGTCCCGTGAGTGAACCTATAGAAGTGTGTGTTGTTCTACAGAACAAACAAACAAATACTGACTTAAATCATAAAACTGATCATACATGACTTGGTAGGAAAGAACACAGCGCACAGAGTTAAGAGCCAAAGTGTTCATCCATGTTCATCTGCTAATCCTCATCCCTCTCTTTTCTCCCCAGGCTGTCCTCCGTTTGAACCCTCTGTGAATTAAACCAACACCAAGGTCTGTTGCTTTCCCCCCAAATGAGACCCAAAGAGGATTGGACCGGTGCTGTCACACTATAATTCTCTTCTGCTCTGGGAAAAGATAACACATGGAAGCAGAAGGACGTTTTCAATGGAAAGTTTGTTGGAGTTTTTGATGTCTGGAGCCCCTTTTTGAAACAACAGGAATGTAATGGATTAATCACAGTCGGCTCAAGAACTGAGAAAAGTGGATGATTGTACAGTGAAATTACCGAAAAACAAGATCTGATTTCCCAGAACTCTTCTCTTGGTGCTGCAGGAAGGGGGGTACATGGACATCCCTCCTCTTTGGTTACCAAAAGGAATGCCTCTCCTTAGATCCAGCATGTTCCAAGAGTTCTCGTAAGGAGCACGTTTGAACGTTTTGGCCCGTCCTCTCGCATGCACGATGGAATAAATTGTGAGACGAGGAGTTTACAAAAGCAAACAGACGGGAGGAAAACGTTGTCTCTGAACATCCAGCCCCTTCCCCTGGCTGCAGTGTGGAACGAGGGGTGTGTTCGGAGGTTCACCCCCGCCAGGCTGCCACTCGCAGATGGAGGCCCACCAACACTCCCCAGATAGCAGCAGTGAAGAGTGCACCGTCCTGGAGGCTCCGCCCGGCAAAAACGCCTGCCCGCTACATGCAGGGAAGGTAGGGGATGCAACGTACAAGGCGTTCGTTATTCTCTCCAAAGAGAGATCTGTGTAGATTCTGGGATTTCTTTCAGCTGTTTCTACCCCCAGATTTATCTGTCAAGTGAGTTTCTGCACAGAAAAATCACACAAAAGCACCACTTTAAATGTTGTGCTCATAAGTTTCTGGGAAATAAGTCATTCAGCATGAAAAAAAGCATAGACTATTCTGCCAATGAGTCGACTACGCGACTAAAGCTGGGGACACACCAAGCCAACATCAAGGAACTAGCGGCGACGAAGGCCACCAGATGCGTTGCCTCACATTGCCTTTGTCTTGCTCGACAAGTTGCACTCGTACGCACTCGAACTCCAAGAGCTACTGCTTGGAACGGCGAAACAGCGGTCAAGGGGGTACTTTGCCTCTTGTTGCGTTAAAGCACGTTTTGTCGGATGGACACGGTACGCATGCTGTTTTATTGGCTTGTAATTTCCCACATCAATGTTATGCCTTAACATGTTAGTTTGAGTGGGAATGTCACCCAACAGGCATGGATAGTTTTTAATGAGCCCACTAATCCCGGACGAGCCCCCCTTTTTTTTTACAACCCGGCTCAAAGGTTGTAACAAAAATGGGAGACCAGACGAGTTTTAAAATAGTAAAAGGCATTTATTGAACCAACTAACAATAAATAACTAAAGAAACGTGGAAAGTCAGCAATCAGTAATATAGCCATGTGTGAGTGTGTGAAAATGTCTGCAGCAAACAAAACCAAAACAGGTGTGCCAGCCAAGGAAGAGAGAGACTCTGTGGGAAGGCAGGGAGCTTTTATATATACAGCACACCGAGCCCAACATGCTGAATCGGTCGAAAAAAACTCAAACACAGGCAGACTAGAGCCGACGGTGCGGAACACAACCACAAAAACTAGGCTGACAGACGCTCCCCGACGGCCCCAGACTGTCTATTTTGGTCACCTAAGAATGTCTTATTCAGCGTTCGGTTGTACTTAGCTCCACCCTCTCATGTCACTTCTGGTTGAAAGTAACCAAAATGGCGACGTCACGGTGATTGCGTTCACTTCTTTTATACAGTCTATGGTTCAAAGTTAACAAAATCCACCTAACCAGCTCCTGACAGGTGCTGCAAAATGTTTGATACAAACCCAACCAATATTTTTGCTTTGTTTCATTCATTTTTGTCTCTGCTACCATGCCTTCACCCTTCTCATCTGCAGGTGGCAGAGCTGTACTGTTCGGCCTGCGAGTGTGCGCTGTGTGAGGACTGCGTGCCGGACCATGAGGAGCACCCGAAGGTGCCCTTAAGCCAGGCCCTGGAGCAGCACCGCAGCAGCCTGCAGGAGAGGCTGGGAGCCGTCCAGAACAGGTGGAAGCCTGAGTGAATGTTTTAACACACAAACTGTAATCAGGATAATTTAGACTCAGTCATAGTGTTTATAATATCCGTTTGGTAGAGCACATTTTAAGCAACACAACCTCCTTTTATGGTAAAGCTGGTAAAGCTAATGATGTAATTAAAATGTACTAAATTCTACTAAATAAAACAACTTCTGATTTTGTTGTTAATATGCTACATTTAATGTTATTCCATTATATATATATATATATATATATATATATATATATGTGGAAATAATTTATTAAGTATGATTTTCTACTGCTACTAAAAACAAAAGTTGCCCTGTACGGTTAAAAGTAGTGATTTTAAGATAATATATTTACAATTTTTATGAAATAAAAAAAACCTTAACATTCACTGATGTTAACATCATTTGTTAATATCATATATTTAATGTTATTCCATTATATAGTTAATGAAAAATTACATCCGTAAGACTTTTTCACCATTTCTTAGATGTTTTCAAAATATCCTACTATAAATATAATATAAATATTTAGAATAAATACATGGAAATAATACTAGTACTGGTAATACTACTAGTTCCATGGCAACAATTTGACACATGTTGGTATATATATTTTTTTTTTTGGTACATTGCTTCTTTCTTAGAGAGGACATTAAAGGGATATAAATGGTAAATACATAATTGTACTTATGTATGAAATTTATTCCAAATGTAATGCCACTGTGAGGTCCTCAGTTTAATATTTCCAGTGTCCACAGTCATGAGGACACATAATTCCCATTTAAATCCAATATTCTAAGATTATATATTTTACAGACCTAGTACAAATACCTTAAAATTGTACTTAGTTACGTTGTATGGGGGATAAACAGGCACAATGAGACACAGTTAATGGAGTGAAGAGCTGACATCTGGTGGTCAGGCAGGGAAATGCAGGACCACGGCGCAACACCCGCAAAAACTGACAACTCCCCATTTCGCTCTATATTTATGTCTCCAGACTCCCTCAGATCTCAGACGCCCTGTCCTTCGTTAAGGAGATCCTCCAACAGCTGACCAATCAGAGAGCTTCCATTGAAGAGGACATCCAGTCGAGCTTCGAGGATCTGCACAAGCAGCTGGATGTCCGGAAGAGTGTTCTGCTGATGGAGCTGGAGGTCACATATGGACTCAAGCAGAAGGTGCTGTCGGGTTTGACGGGGTCGTCTGCCGGAGCATTTTAAGAGCATTTTGAGAGCTCTTAATGTGCCATGCCTCTCTCTGCATCTGACAGCACATCATCTGTCATCTGTCTCCAGGTCCTCCAGGCCCAGGTGGACAGCCTCGTCCGGGGAGAGGGGGACATCGCGGCCTCCTGTACCCAGACGGAGGAGGCTCTGGCTGGGGAGGCGTGTGTGGCGAGCATGCAGGCGGAGCAGGAGCTGCAGGACAGGCTGGGGGAGCTGGCCGGCCTCGGCCTGCCGTGTCAGCCGGAGGAGAACGACCAGCTGGATCTGCTGATGGAGACGGACGGGCTAAGGAAGTCCATACACAACCTAGGGACCATCGTCACGACCAGGTGAGACACAAAACCAGCGGGGCCAGAATGAGTTGGGACATCCAGTCACAGGAAAAGTGACATCCAGTTAGATCCGATCTGTAGGCTACTTGTAGTTTGCAGACTCTGTTGGGCCTTGGACCCTTTAGGGGGATCCGGGGCACATGCTCCCCTGAAAGAAAATGTTAAAGTCAAGTGCATCAATCTGGTGCACTTTGAGAGCAAAATGAAGAGGCTAGATCTATGAAGAACTTTGTGCTCTTGTAAAAAATGTAATCATAAACCCATTAGTTGTATCTGAATGGTGATGACACGGCACCCACAAAGCAGAGTCATACTTGCTAACCCTCCCTATTTCATCGCCCTCTCTTGGTTTTCTCCCGGGGTCCAACATGTTACGCCATATAGACATTATCGCCAACGTTCTGTCGGGCTTAGACGTTACCACTTTATGACCAAAATACCTGAAAATGGGGGGACAAAAAGACTTGTTGTCCCCCTCACTCCCCATGATGACGCTTCCTTATGAAGATTGTGAGTTTTTTAGGCGAATTTCGATGACTGGCCATTACAAAAGAAACCGTTGTAACTCGACTCCTGATGGTCAGATCTTTTCAAAATTTGAGCGTCCCAGCCTGAAGACATCTCCTGGCCAATTTTGAATCATACGCATAGCGCCACCTTGTGGCAACAGGAAGTTACAGTCACTATATTTAGGCGTACTACTCTTAGCAGGTTAACCAGATCCACCTCAAATTTGGTGTAGAAAATGGTAAGACCTTCACGATAGGAGACGATGAAGGTTTTGAGTTTTCCTGAAATGCCATGACATTGTTCGCCATGAAACAGGAAGTTGTTTTTGAGGGGCTAGGGTTTCTTAAGAACAAACGAAACTTGGCACACCCATTAAAAGTGCTAAAATATGTTAAAGGATATGGTTTTTGTGCTTGGGTGTGGCAAGGGAGCGATAGCCCCCCCGCCCCCCCCTACAAATTTCAACGAAGCAGCCCTCGCAGTACGTTTCACATAGATGTACGAAATTTGTTAAGCACATGTATCACATATAGACTTAAAAAAAAGTCTCTTGGGGCCATGCTATAAACCCAACAGGAAGTCGGCCATTTTGAATTTTGTGTGATTTTTTGTGTGTATTTTTTGGCTATGTCCAGGCTCGCCTATGCACAAAACATTCATGCCTGTACTATAAAAGCATTTTTTTTGCATTTGACACCACTTGACTCTCCTCTCCTTCCTCCTCTTCCTCAGTGCAGTGGCGAGCCAGAGCGAAGCCATGGGTGCTGGCCTGGAGCAGTGCATTGTGGGACATCCTGCCTCGGTTACCATAGTGACAAGAGACAAGTCAGGGGGAGCCTGCAAGAGTGGCAACGCAATCCTGTCAGCTGAGGTTGGTTTTTTTTAATGCCCACACTCAAATATAAATGTAGCTGACTAAAACGTTACCCCGGTGTGTTAATCCAGGTGTTCACCCCAGACGGCAGCATAGTGGACGGAGAAATAGTGGACCACAAGAACGGGACTTACGAGTTTGTGTACACGGTGCCGAAGGAGGGCAGCTTCTCGTTGGCTCTCCGTCTGTACGACCAGCACATCAAAGGAAGCCCCTTCAAGCTGACAGTCAACAGGGTCTCAGAGGCAGAAGTAGAGGTGGGTGGTAACATCCTGGAGCCATGTCTTAATCTTCATAACGGAGCTGAATGGTGACTGACCACTTGGCCAACAATTGGAGAGCCACTGAGCGAATTCCTGTCAGCCTCAACTGGGATGCATGAAGCAAACTGGTTCTTACAAAATGTCTTGTCTGAAGGAAAAAGGCCACACTGGAACTTAAAATAAGAGAGGATACTTTCAGTTTACTTTTTATGTACTTATCAGAGATATACAAGCAACAAAAATATACTTAAGTATACTTAGCTCATACTGACAAGTATACAGAAAAGTCTAAGCGTACTTTGATTATAGGCATACTTATACTTAATCTTTTGATTGAGTTATACTTAAGAAAAGTATAATTAAGTGTTCTTGTTAAGACTCAAATCTCTGCTAAAAAGTGGTCTACAAGTATACTTGCAGGATAAAAACTATTAAACTAGTACTTTACTGAGAGTACACTTTAAAGTGTACTTTCATAAACTATAAAATGGGCTACAAGTATATACAAGTGTACATGCAGTATAAAAACTATTAAACTAGTATAAGTAGCCCACTATACAGTTCATGAAAGTGCACTTTAAAGTATACTCTCAGTAAACTACCATTTTAATATTTTTTATACTGCAAGTATACTTGTATATTATACAAGTATACGTTCAGGGTCTTGCAACATAATTCAAGCAATTGACTATTCTAACAAGTTTGGGAAACGTTTTCAAGTGAACATGCATGTTAACTAAACACCTAGAATTCATACTTATTACTTACGAATTCTGCCTCACATCTCCAGGTGTCGCCCTCCACCACCACAGCAACCAACTCGGCAGCCTACGCCACCCCGTCCACGGGCTCCTCTGAGGGGGCAAAGAGACGAGGGAAGTCCCCCGGCCAGAAGAAAAAGGGCTCCAAGAGGGCCAGCAGCGCCCTGGGCACCCCGCGACGCAAAACCCAGAACCCCATCGAGGATGACCTCATCTTCAGGATTGGTGCGATGTTACATTACAGCTAGCTGAAGCTAAAGCTATAACAATACATACTTTTTCATGAGGCTGATTTGGGTTTATCGCTGGCTGCCATATTGTCAATTTTCTTGGCCTGCCTGACCAGTGATTTCATCTGATTCTTCTTCAGGAACGAAGGGGAGGAATAAAGGAGAGTTCACCAACCTTCAAGGAGTGGCCACCTCCTCCAGTGGCAGGATACTGATCGCCGACAGCAACAATCAGTGTGTCCAGGTAAAGCACGTTTCTGTCCGGTCTTCACTCCTTCAAGTGGCCGTTTGAGGGTTCAGACTTGGCTTTAAGGTTAAGGGTAAAATTTAGGTTTATAAGTTGAGGGTCTGAAGTGTTCAAGTGTCTCCCCACTCCAGATCTTCTCCAACGAGGGGGAATTCAAGAGTCGTTTTGGCGTGCGGGGACGGTCACCGGGGCAACTGCAGCGTCCCACTGGCGTGGCCGTGCACCCCAGCGGCGACATCATCATCGCCGACTATGACAACAAGTGGGTCAGCATCTTCTCCAGCGAGGGCAAGTACAAGGTAGGTTGCACCGATTACTGTAAGTTTGTTGCATCAGTGTAGAAATATAAATCATATTCTACCTTTCAAAGATGCAAATACATTTTTTTTCAAACTCACGTGTCTTCCTTCTCGTTATGGTCGTATTTGGCATCCGTCAGGCGAAGCTTGGCTCTGGTAGACTCATGGGGCCAAAGGGCGTGTCCGTGGACCAGAACGGTCACGTGATCGTGGTGGACAACAAGGCGTGCACCGTCTTCATCTTCCAGCTGACCGGCAAGCTCATCACCAAGTTTGGTAGTCGAGGCAACGGTGACAAGCAATTTGCAGGTGAGAGTTTCAAAAAGACCGACTGTCTGGAAAAGTAATATAAAAGTCTTTAATGTTTCTAAACTATGATCTTCCAATTAACTTAAATCACATGTAATATCAATACTGTCACATGTGCAGTTATTTTATCATTTGGCAAAAAAAAAGTGTATTTATAACATGGGTTTATTCTAAGAATCAAAATAAATACTCAGTAGAAAAAGCGGTAACACTTCATTTTACAGGTCCGCCAATTTCATGGTAATTAGGTGATAATTAGAATTTTAAATTTCTTTTGAATTACTGGCAAATTACCCCAATATTTACCTCAAAATGTATCAAAAAATTACTTTATTATAAACATTATTTAATAATTATATGCTAAATTAGCATATCTTTTTTTAAATAATGTTTATAATAGATATAAAATAATAATAATAAAAGTCCAAAGTCAAGTCCCAAGTCAAGAAAGCCAAACAAAGTAATTTTTGATAAATTTTGAGGTACATTTTTGGGTAATTTGGCAGTAATTCCAAAGAAATTCAAATAGGTTACTTGCTAATTATCACCTAATTACCATGACATTTGCGAAAAAGCTATATTTTCAGAAAAAGTAATGTATGTGATACCTTTTGAAGTGCAAAGACTGAAAGCAGTTAAAGTGGCAGATGAATTGTGAGCTCTGAAAGCGGGAGAAGTGTCCGTTGACACCTAATCACTGACAGCAATTCAAGTGTCAGTCCAAGTGTAATTACTGAAAGTAGTTGAAGTGTAAGATCACTGAGTTTTGGAGTTGAATGTCAAAATATAAGCACCTAAAGCAGCTGAGATATCTTTTTTTTAAGTGCAAAGGCTGAAAGTAGATGAATTGTGAGCTGTTGATGCCTAATCACTGACAGCAATTCAATTGTCGGTCAAAGTGTAATTACTGAAAGCAGTTGAAGTGCCATATGAAGAGTAATGACTGACTGCTGTTGAGAAGTCAGCTGAAGTGAACAATAAGTGCTGAAAGCAACTGATGTGCTAACTGAAGCAACTGAAAGCTCAACCTGTTTTTTGTTGTTTCTTTGCTCCCGTGCTGAAGGTCCACACTTTGCAGCGGTGAACAACAACAATGAGATCATCGTGACTGACTTCCATAACCACTCTGTCAAGGTAAGCGCTTACTGAACTGAACATTATTTTAATACAGTTTTCTCAGCTCAGTCGCCAGGAAAAAAAAAAAATTTGGTATTGGACGTTTCTGCAAACCAGGGATACGTTGAATGTCGACATTTGTCAGAGCGAGTGACATAGTTTAAATAGCGATAAGAGACACAAGTGTAGTCGTTTTAAGCCCAACCATTTAGTTTTTCTTTCCTAAACCTAACTGTAGTGGATTTGTTGCATTGTTGCGTTGTTACGTTATTATTTTAACACAAACTATGATCTCTTTTCTAGCCTTTACCAAGTTTTGTTGCCTAAACCTAACCAATCGTTTCACAACTTTAACCACGTTGCATTGCGTTTCTTCAAGCGTGACACAAGGCTGATATGAAACGTATTTATTAGGGCTGTCAAAGTTAACGCGTTAATAACGCGGAGGTTGTAGTGGGTTCAGTTGTATAGCTAGAGTGAAGATACTGGTATCATATGAAACTACAAAACCTGATGAATCCATCGGTACCAACCATGTCATACTAGCTTGTCGTGAAGGAGGTTAAATAACGCTCCAAACTTGCGCTAAAGTTTGGCGAGGAAAAACTGTCATAGCCATTTTCAAAGGGGTCCCTTGACCTCTGACCTCCAGATCAGTGAATGTAAATGGGTTCTATGGGTACCCACGAGTCTAAATACTGGACAAATCTCCCTTTAGGGTACATTTTGAACAGATGCGATTAATCGTGATTAATCATGGACAATCATGCAATTAAATATTTTAACCGATTGACAGCCCTAGTATTTATGAAACGGAAATTCAGAAACGTCGCCATTCAACGTATCCGTGGTTTGCAGAAACATCCATTTAGAATGACATTATGTCTAGTGTTCATCCAGGCAACAGGTAGATATTTAAGTCGTTGCTCAAGGACACTTAAACAGGACTTGTCACCATGGAACCTGATATACTTCCCTTTTATTTGTCCCGGTCAGGTTTTCACCCCTGAGGGAGAGCTGGTGTTGAAATTTGGCTCCAACGGTGAGGGAAACGGCCAGTTCAACGCTCCCACCGGTGTAGCCGTGGACGTTAACGGGAACATCATCGTAGCCGACTGGGGCAACAGCAGAATCCAGGTACAACGGCGGCGCTCTGCAGTGCTTCTCAGCCGAGTTTTTGCAATAGCCAAACCACATTTTCTCTCTCTCTCCCTGTTCAAACATCTCCAGGTGTTTGACGGCAGTGGCTCCTTCCTCTCCTACATCAACACATCAGCGGACCCTCTGTACGGACCCCAAGGTCTGGCTCTGACCTCAGACGGACATGTGGTCGTGGCTGACTCCGGCAACCATTGCTTCAAAGTCTACCGCTACCTGCAATGATGGATGGCTTGGATGGAGAAATGAAGAGGAGGAACGGAGAGATGGAATTATTGCATGAACCTCTACAGCTGCCTGTAACGATGGAAGGAGGGGTTAGCAAAGAAGAAGGATTAGCCATCACTACATCATTAGATCACAATCTCAAGTTTTGACATCATTAATGACTTGGATATCGTCGTAATTGTAAAAAAAAAACTGTGGTTGACGGAGAACGGTGAGACAAAGATTGGTCTCTGAATTACATCCTCATTGCAGAATGGGACCCAGGAGTGATGCAAGGCTGGAGTAAAAACAGCTATGCAACGACTGATTCATGATGTCAAACTCTAGAAATCCCTCTTCCTCCCAGTTTGGCATTAATAGAAAAATGGAGGAGTGGATGGAAAAAAAAGGCTTTAAAAAAAGAAAGAACAAATAAAGGTTGCAAAAGGAGATGACGGAAACGTCTTTGGAGACTTCCTAAACCTACAACGGAGTGAATGATGGATAAAGGCATTGAAGAAGTGTTCATCAAAGGCGTGAGTGAATAACGGCTGGTGTGTTTTTGGAGAGAATGGATCGGAAGATTAAAAGTTTTCTAATGTTCTGCCTTCTCATGTTGTATGTAATAGACAAAATAATGGCCAGTGAGCTAAAAGAGGTCTACGTCTTGGTTTGGCATAATTTCTTACTCCAGGTCATTCCATTAAATTCATGCACCGACATCCACTCTAACATGTGGAAGCTAATATTAGCTACCAACTCTTAAGCTGGCGACACACCAAGCCGACGTCAAAGAACTAACGGTCTTTGTCTTGGCCAAAAAGTTGCACTCAAACACAGCGCAAAGACTACAGCCGACGGCCAACTACCACGTACGTTCTGCGCCTGCGTGAGAGGAAATAACTCCACGCCAGCAGGCGGCGGTAGTCTGTATTCATCATTCAGAAAGGGGAACCGGAAGACCGAGGACGGTGGATTTACAAGCCGTTGTTATGATATGTACATGAAACAAAGCAAAAAACATATCCGTGTGTTGGAATGATCACATGAGATGAAGATGAAAAATGAGAGGAGCCTTCTGTGTTTTTACTCGTTGGCTTGCTTTCCTCACGTCCGTTTCTCTCCTCGTGCACTGATTCGTTTTAAGCTGAACCACCAATCAGAGCGATTACTCTCAACGCCGAGCTCCGCCGCCGATTCAACATGCTGAATCGGCCGTAAAAACTCCGTCACGGGCAGACTAGAGCCGACGGTGAGGCACACACCGAAAAAACTAGACCGACAGACGCTCACCAACGACCCCAAACTGTTGGCTTGGTGTGTCGGGGCCTTAAGAGTTTGTCAGGGGCGCCCTTGAGCAAAGCACTTAACTTTGAACTGGTCCAGCAGTAGAGGACTGCAGTGAAGGTGTAAATACACAAATTAATATTGACTATATTGTTGAATGAAGATTGACTCTGCGATGGTCACGAATCCGATATTATGACACTAAGACATGGGCCACTTTTAGCCTGTTCTCCATTGTTTGTACATTAGGATTGTCTGAATATGGAATGTTTATTTTGTGTCTTGCTAGTACTATTTACAAGTTTTAGGCAATAGATTCATCATTAGAAACGATTGCTTGACTCTGGTTCCGATTGTCTGAATGATTGATTCGACTGGTTGATTGACTCTGGCGAGCAGCGTCGTCTTATCTATGCTTGGTTCGAGTGTTCATATATTTTTTTCCTGAGAAATCTGTTGCAAGGAGAAAAAGAAAAAAGGTCTATAAATCTATCCTATATATTTGTGAGAATACCTTTCATAATATCATGTAAAATGGTCAAATTAAGTTACATATTTGGAATCAGTGACATTTTTACACCCTCGTTTCTGCTCGCCGTCTCGGTAACGACAAACAAACAAAGAGGCCGGATGGGAGGAAATTCTAGAATGTTTCGATTCATTCTTCAACGTTGCCAAGGATTCTAGAATGCTTTGAGAATTCCGATAAGTGCTATCACTGGCTTGTACAATTCCACATGTTCCGTCATCACTCATAAAACAACGCCTCAGTGTTCTAGAAGCATGCCTCTGTATTATGTGATTGTTGACATCAAACTTACCACTATACGGATTTCAGCTGCAAGCTCCCATTCAGTTCACACACACACACACACACACACACACACACACACACCTAAGGAGATTTACAGTAATGTTAAGTAGGCTACGGTAAAGGACACGAGACAAATGTGACACTGCAAAGCATTTAAAAATGACTTTTGGAAAAGTGCTGTGTGATAGTAATAATAGTAATACAAAGCATTTACATTGATTATTATTAAATAGGCAAGAAAAACATTTAAGTTACTCACATCAGCATTCAGTTAGACAGTTTTAACCTTTATTGATAATCTACAGAAAACATCTTTGGCTTGTGGTAGAGGAAGTGGTGAACTATCAAGTTCACACTTGATGAAATAGTAAACTATGTGAGTTATTACGTCTATTTATTTATTTATTTATTTATCTATCGATTTCTGCATTTTCTATCTTTCCATTTGATTGTGTTCCACCGTGTGCATTGAAACTCTTAAGTGCCCATTATATTTCTTCTTTTTGTACATTTCGTCCGTTATGTTGAATCAAAATATGATTGTCGGTATTTGATACATTTTATAATGACTGATGTGAGTGGACAAATCTGCATTTCAAGGTTTGTTCTATTTTTCTTTTTTTTCTTTTTGGTCAAATGAAAGTCGTCAAGCTGTGGTGGGAAATAATCCAGCTAACCAGTTAGCAAAAACAGCTTGTTAGCATTGCAATTTTGATTGAAACCAATGGACACGTTTAGCCCAAAGCTAATTAGTTAGCTGTAGCTAACAATACAGTAGAGTACAATGAACAAGCTTATAAACCACGAGCTGTCCAAGTAAGAAGGTTTATTCTGAAATACTGTCTATTTTGTAACAAAGGGTGCAGCTAGGTATAAGCTAACTCCATTCTTTTTGGCTGTTTGTAGCCATTGGTTTAAATGCTAACAATGTTCTCTCTTACAGATAGCTGAGACAGAAACAATGTCGTTTCCCTAATTGTGCCGATTGTCATTGTTAAAAGCACATTCTCTGACTTTGTTTAAGCGCCCAGTAGTGCTGATAAATCTACAATTTTGCTCGTCAGCAGTGAGCTGGGAGTAGCTTTGTTGGCGCTGTTGATTGTTTCAACAAAATCAGGTTGTGTTTCTTAAAGTAATCTGGGCCTTGTTTGCTAGAGATTCAGCCTTAACGTCAGTGATACATATGAATGTTGATACGATGGATTTGCCTTCTCTTGAAGTAATCTTGATTTGAAATGTATTGCAAACATAAGTAAGAGATAATTATTAATAACCATTTCAAACAAATAGCTCATTTGTAGACTTACACATCCATTTGAGGGAAGTTTTCACAATTGGAAAAATAAACTCTTTAATCAACACGTCAGAAAATTTGTCATTACAAATATGCACACGTGGCTTGGCGTGAGATCAACAGCATTGTATGTAAATATCGTTTTTTTTCCCTCAAATGGATATGTAGTGTTTTGGAACACAGCTAAGCACTGATTTCTTACAGTGCCACTTGCCTGCTCTCCCTCTCTCCCTCTCTCTCTCTCTCTTTCTCTGTATTTACTATCTGTCATGTCTGTTCACTGTTATGGACTGTCTACACACAATCAACACTGAAATAAAGCATCGATTCCTAAATGGCAGCCATTTTGTTGTGGTTTGGGTTTTGTGCAAAGTTCTGATCTTAACGTGTTGTGCTGATATTTGTATAATATGAGTTATCTTGTTCCAATTAATACGTCATCTGCTGGTAGCTCAATGATCTGATAAATGATCTGATTCTTCAGCATAGTCTGGATACGATTGGTTTATGTGACGTAGAATAAAAAGTGAGAGAGACTCCCTTACTAGAAAGAAGTTTATTCACTTGTGCTATTAGTGTACTTTCAGTTTACTTTTTATATACTTATCAGAGATATATGTACACAAAAATATACTTAAGTATACTTGGCTCATACTAACAAGTATACAGAAAAGTGTACGTATATTTGGCTTATAGGCATTAATCTTCTGATCGAGATATACAAGTGTACTTGTAATATGAAAACTTTTAAACAAATGTACTTCCATAAACTATAAAAGGTCCAACAGCAGAATAGTGAGATGATTGAAACACCCATTGACTCTTCGATAAGATATGAAAAGCTCAAATTAACTCCTGGTGATAATAAATTTACAGACACAAACGTATGCATTATACACACAGTAAAGGTATTTTATTATGTCATTTGCATGGCCAGTAGCGACTACACGCCTGGGAACGTGCCTTCGGGAAACACAACACACTTCTGTTTTGCATCTCTGACAACAAACATGAAAGTGGGACAGAAAAGTTATGATTAACCCGTTATTTGCCTGGGGCATTTCGCTCATCTACAGTTGCTGTTGTAGAGCACTAATACAGACAAAGAGATACAGCAAAGTATACAATTCAAACATTGAGATTAATATTAGGATTCAGAGGATTTTTAGACAAAGAGATGTGTATTCAAATCAAATGGTGTCACTCAGCCCAGACAGCAACCTGTTTGCTCTGTGTGTATGGGCTTGTTTTGCTGTCTTTGTGAGGACCAGGTTTAAAACCTTGCATTGTGAGGACATTTTGGCCGGTCCTCAGAGAGAGCTGAGGTCCCGATCCTTTCGGTGCACCCCATTGGGCCTTATTTCAGAAAACAGAGTAGTCAACAGCGAGAGACAAATATTTTTTCGATCCCATTTGAATTATGCCTTTAATCGTCAATTTAAAAGATAATTTTGCAAGTCAAGAAAGTCACAGTTTGTTGTCGTAGTATCATTTAGCTTTTCACCCAGTGAACTACATCTCTCGTCACATTATACATAACCAACACTAGCGAGCTAGCTAACTTATCTATGTTCCACGTAAAAATTAAACGTTATCTGACCTGATGTGTTTTATCCAGCGACTCCAGAGGCCTGTACTACGAAGTGAGTTCAACATACCCAGGGTATCTTCTCGTTATCTGGTTTAACTAACCCTAACAACCGAGATCCCGCTAAGCGGTCCTACGACGGCGGTTATCAACTCGGTAAATCAACCCAGAGTTTCTCGATCTGGCTATGAGCGCGTTCACATGAAAGGGGCGGGGTTTGCAGCATCTGACCAATCACAGACATGGACATGTCTGCTGTCAGCAGAGCGGCACATTTTACAAAGGAAGAATGAACTAAATATTAAATCTCTGGGAGGAGTTCGTTAATGTACAGCGCCCGGAAATGGCAAACAGAACTACCTAAAATTCCAAATGGCTGACTTCCTGTTGGGTTTACGGTATACCTCCAAGAGGCTTTTTTTTATGTCTCAACATGTTACATATACCTACCAAATGTCATACATCTAGCTGAAACGTGTCATCGGGGCTACTCAATCAGCGCTCAGCGAGCCAATTTGTGTCACAGCCCGGCTCCCAGGCCATGACAAATACGGGAAAGGACGCAGTGAATGATTGAATATTAAAGATATTTACTGTAAATGAATTAAGGAAGTAAAGAAATAGTTACAAATGTGGAGTGTGTCAGTCAGTAACATCAGTAATGTAGATGTGGATGTGTGAGCATGATGAAGTGTGATGTGCTGCGAGTGAAAACTAGAGAAAAGCCAAACAAAGGCAAACCGGCCAGGTTCTGGCAGGGATGAGTCCAGGTGAAGGAGAGAGAGACCAGAGCAACGTTTGATTGGGGCTTTTATGCTTAGGGCGCGCCGGCATCAGGTGCTCTGCATCAGGCATCTTCTCCCAACTCATCAACTCATCTTCAACCACTTATCCGGGGTCAGGTCGCTGGGGCAACAGCTCCAGCAGGGGACCCCCCAAACTTCCCTTTCCGGGCCACATTAACCACATTAAGCATCTTGTTAAGCATCTTAACACCTGAAGTTACCTCGCTAACCCTAAACCCTGCTTCGTAGTACAGGCCTCAGGTGTGACGGTTGTAAGATTAGATATATCTATAATCTGTTCTGAATTTCTCATTTAATCCAATCATTAAAACTAAGCTACTGTAATAGACTACATGCAGGTCTGATATCCTAAAAAATTTACTTTGCTCAACTGTAATCCAAACCGTGTCTTAGCTCAGCAACATGACAGTTTCCCTGCCCTGTGTAGATACAGCAGAGGTAACACCAGACTGCTGGGCAGATTAAACCAGTTTGCACACAGTATCACCACACAGCTGACGCTGTGGCTCAGCAGGGTAGAGTTGTACAGACCAATGGAAACAAGGATTCCTACAAACCACAACCACAGCACTCCCAATATGGCCGTGATCGTGTGGAAAGCCCTCTGCTTTGATTGGTCAACATGCTCCTTTAGCCCACCTCCGTCCCCTGGCCCCGGGCGAATCAGAACACAGAGGACAGAGAGGCTACAAAAAGACACGACTATTAAGCAGAAGATCAAAATAATGGAAAATTCATTGATGGGAAAATCAGGAATTTTCAGAACTATTAAACCCGTCAATCCAAAGCACAGCAGCCAAACACACCCAACGCTGATGTTTCTGATCCTCACTCCACGGGCATTTTTTAGCCCCAGGTAGACGACGGGGTGAACAACAGCCAGGTATCGCTCCACACAGGTCAGGACGTGAAAGAACATCTCTCCAGTGAAAACGAAAGTAGTAGCACAGAATCCTACTGATATCATCGCCATGATGTTAGCATATGTGCCATAAAAAGAACAGAAGCACCCCACGACCCAGATGAGATCCATGGAGGCCAAGTGGTAGGTGAAGATGTCGGAGTGGCTCGTTGTTTTAAAGGAGCGCTGCTGCTGCCATCGCTGGTGACCCAGGTAGAGGACGAGGATGGAGAGAGGCAAAGAGAGGGCCGTTCTGACGGTAATGAATGCAATGTTGAGGTTCCTGCTAACTCTGAACCCGAAGCAATGGTAGAGCAGGAAGTTGAAGGTGGAGGAGGAGTTAGTCGCCATGTTTGCAGCGGTTGGCCTGAGGAGAAAAAGAACAAAGGAGACAAATAAGGAGACAGGAGGTGTAGAGAAACGGAAATGACTAGTACTGATTTTAATACTGCAAGTATACTATATAAACTTGTAGACCACTTTATAGTTTAGGAAAGTGCACTTAAAAGTATACTTTCAGTAAACTACTAGTTTAATAGTTGTTATACTGCAAGTACACTTGTATATATACACTTGTAGCCCGCTTTACTCGAGTCTGCGACTCAAGAATACTTAATTTTACCTCGATCAAAAGATTAAGTACAAGTACGCCTATAAGCCAAGTATACTTAGACTTTTCTGTATACTTGTCAGTAAATAGCCAAGCAAGTATATTTTTGTTAAGTATATCTCTGATAAGTACATAAAAAGTAAACTGAAAGTGTACTTTCTTATTTTAACTTTAAAAGAAGTACACTAATAGCACCCTTGAATAAACCCACCCACCTTGTTTGTAGTGTTTTTGATTGTCCTTATCCCAAGTCTCCAAATTTACTGACCGGCTGCCGTTTAGCACATTTACAAAAAGAGTTAAGTTTCTTATTAAGCATTCCTTCAGACTGAGATTGATTTTTATAGTTCCATATCAGTAGCTTTGCTTCAGTCCATCACGTTTGACAGGATTCAAATGACCTGCAAACAAAGACAGGTGTTCATTCAAATGAAGTCCTGAGTCCTGCAGACTGTGTGTACATAGAGCAGTTTGTTGGCAGATCGCCTTTATTTGCTTCACAATGAACTTCAATGCAGACTTTTTTTTTTGCATTCATGGCCCTTATTATTATAAGGGTAGTGCCGTGTTTAATGAGTTAAATGACCGTACAAGCACAGAGTTGTAGCTCAAACATAATGTCAGTTGCTAATTAGCATTTAAGATAAAGTACAGCTGTAGCTACGCCCATTACACCACCAGTCGCGATCAATTATTAGAAAATAATCCATTGTATTTTCTAAATTTCACATGTTATTTGTCTCCCTTTACTTTGATTTTTATAATTTAATGAATTTCAATTTATTTATTTTCCTTTTCTTTTTTACTCACTATTATCATACTTGTTTTTTGTGTGTTTTTCCCTCACTTAAAAATACTGGTGTTGAATTTATATGCGATACTTACATTATGGTACATTCTCTGTCTTGTTTTATTTATACTGTATGACAAAATGAGTTTGTACCATGGAGAACAAAGTACATGTATGGATGAAACGAGCCAATAAATAAAAACTAAAATAAAAAAGATAAAATAATCCTTCCTAATTTCTTATATGATTTATTTCTCTTTACAACTATTAATATTTTAATGAATTTCAATTTAATTTTTCTTTCCTTTTTTGACTTATGTATTTACTCACTATTATTTTGTTTTTTCCTTCTTTTTGCCTCACTTAAAAATACTAGTGTTGTATATACTGTATATAAACTGTAAAAACAAAGTTCGGAAACTTGTGTTTGGTGGATTATTTCTCTGTTGTTACAATGCTAATGGTCATTGTATTTTACATCGTTGGAAAGCCTGTTTATTTACCTTCGCAATGATGTCCAACTTGTAAGGATCATGCGCTTGTGGGATGAGCAGCACAGCTGATTATGTGGGTAGCACCCAAGAAAAATTTGCCAAAATGCTCCGTCAATGGTAAACAGTGTATTCTCCTGTTGGAATTGACTCTTGTTTTGATTTGTTTGGTGGATTGGATGATTGAACTCTCTATCAGTAACAAGGAACAAACAAGACATATTGGCTATTTTACACTTTATTCATTTAATACACCGTCAGGAGCCTCAGTAGCGGTGGAAGATCCATACGCAGCCACAACAGCCTGGCACCTCCTCCTCATGCTGGTCACCAACCTGGTCACACGTTGCTGTGGGATGGCGTTCCATTCCTCAACCAGGATTCATTGCAGGTCAGCCAGCGTGGTTGTGTTGGTCACTCTAACACGTACAGCACGCCCAAGCTGATCCTCCAAGTGTTGAATTGGGTTGAGGTGTGGACTCTTGGCAGGCCGTTCCATTCTCTCTACTCCCACATTGTGGAGGTAGTCTGTGATAACCCTGGCTCTGTGGGGGGGGGGGGATGAAGTTAGGTCCCAGATTGTGGAGATATGGGATCGCCACTGGCTTCAGAATCTCATCCTGATATCTCACTGCATTGAGATGCCCTTCAATGATGACAAGCCTTGTGTTGCCAGTGAGGGAGATGCCGCCCCACACCATGACACTGCCCCCACCAAAAGCTGTTACTCCATCGGTGCTACAATCAGCATAGCGTTCTTCGCGTCGTCTCCATACTTTGACCCTGCCGTCCAACTTTCGCAGACAGAACCTGGACTCATCACTGAACATGACATTCCCCCACATGTTCAGGTTCCATTGTCTGTGTTGTCGACACCAGCGCCAACGGGCCTGACGGTGAAGGGCAGTCATTGCAGGCTTCCTGGTAGCCTTATGACATGGATAATTAACGCTCCAAACCTAAGCACAATTTTTGCGGGTAAAAACTGGCATGGCAGTTTTCAAAGGGGTCCCTAAAGCTCTTGTTGCCTGTTGGGCTGCAGTTTTCCATGTTATGATTTGATTTTTTTATGGTAAATGCAGTACCTGTGAGGGTTTCTGGACAATATCTGTCACTGTTTTGTGTTGTTAATTGATTTCCAATAATAAATATATACATACATTTGCATAAAGCAGCATATTTGTCCACTCCCATGTTGATAAGAGTATTAAATACTTGAAAAATCTCCCTTTAAGGTACATTTTGAACAGATAAAAAAAATGTGTGATTCATTTGCGATTAAATATTTGAATTGATTGACAGCCCTAATTTAAATAGATTTCCATGCTGTAACAATCACAAAGCCAATGAGTGATGATAATTACTTTTTCCACATGGAAGAAAACACACAGTCCTGCTCCGAACAATTTGCATACACAAAAACGTGAAACACTATCCATGCACGCACACACACATGCACTAATGTATGTATGAACTACAAACCTCCACACAGCAGTCAATGACTTTAAAGAGAGAGGAGAAGGAAGATCAGGAACCAACACTTCTGGTGAGATGGGAGTTTCATTTATAATAATGTTGTTTTGGATTTAAATGTTTTATCAGTTTATGTATTGAAGCTGACGACAGTAGCTGATACTACTATGTGAAGTGGGGAAACACAAAAAAAAGAAAGACTGTGATTTCAGTTGGACTTTAACATAAAGTGTAGCGTAAATAGTTACAATAAACACAAGCTGAGTAATACTGTATACTACAATATTGTCGTCCACGGACACAACATTTTTAAGATAATTTAAGTGTACTATTTTAATACTTCTTGGGACTTGGTTTATAAAAGTATACTTTTAGGTAAGTGTAAGAATAATAAACATTGAGTACACAACTATTTTACACCTATGTTTTATTTTATACTGCAACTATACTATTATATTCTTGTAGCCCACTTTATAGTTATGGAAGTACACTTTAACGTATACTCTCAGTAAACTACTAGTTTTCATACTACAAGTACACTTGTATATACTTGTAGCCCTCTTTATGAAAGTGCACTTTAAAGTATACTCTCATTAAACTACTAGTTTAATAGTATTCATACTGCAAATATACTTGCATAAACTGGTCACCCACTTTTTAGCAGAGATTCAAGTCTACTACTCAAGAATACTTAATTATACTTTTCTTAAGTGTATCTCGATCAAAAGTACAAGTTGGCCTATAAGCCAAGTATACTTTTCTGTATACTTGTCAGTATGAGCTAAGTATACTTAAGTATACTTTTGTTAAGTATATCTCTGACAAGTACATAACAAGTAAACATATAAAGTACACTCTCTTCTTTTGAGTTTAAAGGAAGTACACTAATAGCAGACTTGAATAAACTTCTCTTTGGTAAGGGGAAATAAATTAAAAAACATGGGCCAATTTAGTCCCAAGACGTACTGAAGAAGTACATACTACCAGTACATTGATATTAGTATACTCTATAAAACAAACTTTTTGTAAGGAATTTCATGTAGCACCCTAAATCGGGCACAACATTTGTATTTTTCAAATACTTTTTTTATGACTAAATACCTGCAAAAGGAATGCCATTGCCATCAGCCTCAGCTGTACTGTGAGCATGCTAGCGCCTGTATGATCTTATTACAGTTATTTTCAGTAATGTCATGTCTTATTTCTCCTTTTTCTTTGTTTCCCTGTAAACCTAATTCCCTCTCCATCTCTATTTCTCTCCTCCTCTTCAGGACTGTTTGACAATGTCGGTCAACTCTTCCGGCAACGACTCCCTTCATTCTCAGGCCTCCTCCCCCATTCTATGCTTTGACGTTATCATTGGTTGGTACATGTACACTGCCTTAATCTTGACCAACGTCGTCGTCCTCCTCCCTCTCTCCATCTTCGTCCTCTATCTGGGATTCCAGCGGTTTAAAAAACAGCGTCGTGTTTCCTCAGCGGCCGTTGTGAGTTTCTCTGACTTCGTCACCTACAACCTGGCTGTCATGGAGCTGATCGGAGTATTAGGGAACGCCATCGCCTTGTGCGGTAACTTCATCCATCTCCCTGTGATGATGTGGGTGGGGTTCATCATTGCGGTTTTCCCCTGGAATGGACAGATGTTCTTCCCCGTCCTGACCTGTGTGGAGCGCTACCTGGCTGTTGTTCACCCCATCACCTACTTGAGACTGAGGCAGGGGGGCGGCGTCCGCATCCGAAATATCACCACCATGTACATTTGGCTGCAGTGCTTTGCAGTGATGGGTTCCATGTTCTTGATGATAAACTACTTTGAGTTCGCCTTTATACTAAGCGCCTGCCTAATGGCGTTGTTTTTAATCGCCATGACTTTCAGCAGCCTTTCCGTTCTCTGCGTTCTGACTCGCCCACGGCCAGGGGAGGTGGGCAGGGACGGGGTGCGGGTTGACCAATCAAAGCAGAGGGCTTTCCACAAATGCATGATCATAATGGGAGTGCTGTTGTTGAGGTTTGGAGGGAATCTGGTTTGCAGTGTGGTGGGCCTCTCAAAAACGGTGAGCCCCAGCGCTCAGTGTGTGGTGAACATGTTTTCCGGGTGGTTCAATCTGCCCAGCAGCCTAGTGTTACCTCTGCTGTTTCTGCACAGAGCCCGAAAAGGTGCCAGGCTGCAAACACAAAACTGAATCGGGATGAGGATCGGATCAGACTAGTGTGAAATTAGATTACATGAAGAAAAGAGTGAAACTAAACTTGGAAAAAAAAGTTTGGAAATTTGTGTTTGGTGGGGTATTTCTCTGTTGTTAAAAACAGTTGGCATTGTATTTTACATCGTTGGAAAGCCTGTTTATTTACCTTCACAATGATGTCCAACTTGTAAGGATCATGCATTTGTGGGATGAGCAGCACAGCTGATTATGTGGGGAGCGCCCAAGTGAAATTTGCCAAAATATTCATGTTTTTTAGTAGCACCTTTGGTGTGCCACAGGGATCAATTCATTCAATTTTTACGAGTTTACTACTGTGTTTGTGTCGTATAAATGAGTTGTGTATAAATGGTTTGTGCATTCTGTTTTCTGTGATGTACATATAAATGGAGATGCAAACTGTAAATACTATAAATATACAATAGATATAGATGTATAAACCTTGACTTAGCAATGTTTGTGTTTTGATTTAGTGCCTTTCAATAAAATCAGGCCTGATGAAACATTTCTCTTGAAAAAATCTGTTTCTAAAAGCACATAAGCTTTCACCTTTAGCTTAAGTAAAGTATATTTAGCTATAGTACTATAAGTTCACTTAAAGAAAACTTATACAGATATGTTTAAAAAGTTATTTGTTCTCCAACTGAGTTTTATTGTTCTAATTAACAGTGTTCATATTTTGTTAAACTGAAAAGAACCACACAAAATAAAATACCGTCTGTCACGTTAGTTAGATGGATATCTAACTAAGACCCTAATTTAATGATGCTTACCAAAAATACGTTTATTCAAGGGTGCTATTAGTGTACTTCTTTTAAACTTAAAATAGGAGAGTATACTTGCAGTTGCAGGGTGAAACTGCATTTACTCATTTAACTAATAGAGTGCAAAATGGTGTTGATTAAGTCAAACCTGGCCGTGGTCACACTATACTACAATTATAATAAAAGATTTATTTGTAGAACACATTTGTTATGAAGTACCCGACAGAACATTTCCACCAAACTGTCTGTACACACAGAGGCTTCAGTTCAACATTTAATTTGAATAAACACCAGTCTTTGTTTGCAGGCCATTTGAATCCTGTCAAATGTCATCTAAAAGAAAAACACATTCATTTTAAATGTACATCTCCTGAATTAAAGGAACACAAAACCCCACAAATCTAACCAATTATTGCATTTCAAACTCTGTACAACTGAAATATCTACGAGCAAGACTCTAGATCACTACCAGTGATGCTCATCAGTAGCCGACCCTACGCTCTGACCTCACTGTGGAAGAATAATGTGGAAAGAGAATTTGCCTGCCAAATTACAGAGTTACACGAAATCCATTGTTTGTCCTGCTGCTGTCTGTTATACACGGGTGCCATTAATACACACAGAAGCATTAATATAAGTTAGCATCAGGTACTAGTGAATAGCAGACAGTGAGTTTGGACGTGCTGAAGATCAGAAACAAACACTGCTGACAAGGTGGGTGTCCTTTAATTACACAACGATTATCAGTTAATGTTATTAAATGACTGCTTTTCCATGAATATTATCAAACACTGTGTCCATGTCTGTAAAAAGTATCACTCACCATGAGCATTTTTTGGAATCTATATGAACTTAAAACTCAACAACCCTCTATTAGTATATTTCTTTTAAACTTAAAATATATGAGTATGCCTTCAGTTTACTTTTTATGTACTTATCAGGGATATACTTAAACTATACTATAGAAAAGTCTACGTATACTTGGCTTAAACTAACAAGTATACATAAACGTCTAAATATACTTGGCTGATACTGACGAGTGTACAGAAAAGCATTTCGTTTTGCTTACTTTTTGATAGAGTAGCCTATTAGAGTGTGTGAGAGTTTGTAAACGTATGTTTGGATATGAATTTACTTCAATTCATCAAGAATTTTCTCACGTTTTTCTATTCTCCGTTAACCGTGAAGGCATGCGAGAAAAACTAATTTTTTACTAATTTTCATAATAAAACATCAAGTCAAACAGCAAAAGGAGCAAGTCTCTTCAGAGATATACTTAACAAAGTTATACTTATGTATACTTAGCTTATACCGACAAGTATACAGAAAAGTCCAAGTATACTTGGCTTTTACTGAAAGGTTTGCAGAAAAGTAGATTTGTTCAAGTACTATAAGTTCAATTTAATAAAACTTGCATGTATACTTGCAGTAAAAACTATTAAACTAGTAGTTTACTGAGAGTATACTTTAAAGTGTACTTTCATAAACTAAACCATGGGCTAAACATATATAACTAGTAATCTAACAGTATACCTAGAAGTTCACTTGAAGTATACTTCACATTATAGTATAACATGCTTTACAAAATACAACTTCGATGTAAACTAGTTGTGTACTCAAAGAATACTATTCTTACACTTAAAGTACACTTAAAAGTATGGAAAAACATAAGAGGCGGTGCAGAGCAGCTCAGGTGGACGGCCTGGGGGCAGGGCAGAAAGAAGCAGGGGAAATGGACTTGGGGCTGCTGCAGTCACAAAATGACAAAATGTACAATGAATGGCTAAAATAATGTGTTGTAGTTTTGAATCACTTTAACCGTCTTTGAAATGAAGGTGAATGTTTTCTGATTGTCTCAGTTAATTTATTTCTGATCCTTCTTTCTCCTTTTTCTCCATAAAAGCAATACCATGACAACCAATACTCTCCTATTTTAAGTTTAAAAGAAGTACACTAATAGCACACTTGAATAAACGTACAAATTGATTTTGTGTGATGTGTATGAATTATTACTTTTTGTATTTGTAGCTACGAATGATGTATGAGACCAGCATGCTCAGAGTTGTGTACTGTATGTTGTTTTTTTATGTTTGCACTGATGTGTGTGTTGTACCGTCACAGTCATTCTGTCTGTCTGCAGGTTAAGTTAAGACACTTCCCGTAAACCAGTCAAATAGTTCAACTAGCTTGTGCAAGAACATAAACCAATTCATTTGCCAGGATGACATTTCTCACTAACCACAAATTTCTAAGGTACGGAAGGCGTGTAACAACACATAAGCCTCGATCGAACAACATAAAAGCAGCCACAGGGATCCCACGAATCACAGCTTTGGAGACGGAGTTAAGTTCAGTGAATACCAACTGGAGGGAAAAGGTAAAACTTTCTCATTTAAGACTTTAATAAATGTATTAAGGAGCGACTTTTAGGTCGTACGTCTCTGTTAATTAATTAGTGGGAAAAGTATGTAGAAACTGGATTTGAAAAAGAGAAAAGGCATTAACGCAACTTGGGATTTCAGGTTGTAGCGGGCTCAGTTTTAAAGCTAGAGTGAAGATACTGGTATCATATGAAACTAGAACACCTGTTGAATCCATCGGTACCAACCATGTCATACTAGCTTGTCATGAAGGAGGTTAAATAACGCTCCAAACTTGCGTTCAATTTTGGCGAGGAAAAACTGTCGTGTTCATTTTCAAAGGGGTCCCTTGACCTCTGACCTCCAGATCAGTGAATGAAAATGGGTTCTATGGGTACCCACGAGTCTCCCCTTTACAGACATGCCCACTTTATGATAATCACATGCAGTTTGGGGCAAGTCATAGTCAAGTCAGCACACTGACACACTGACAGCTGTTGTTCTATTACATTGTACATTACATTATGTATATTGATTACATGGTGTTGTTGAATACTCGATTCTGATTGGTCCATCACGGCGTTCTGTGGTCTGTTATTTCTTTATAGTAGACCGTTGCTTTGTATAACAGACCGTTGCTATGTATAACAGACCGTTGCTATGTATAACAGACCGTTGCTATGGGCGCAGCTCTGATGTCGGACTGTGGCGGACCGTTTTTGTGTCAAATTATTGATTAACTAAGTAAGTGGCCATGTAATAAGCGGGATAATGTACAGCTAGCGGGTCATTGTTGTGAAAGAAACCCCTTCAGGGCGATGAGAGACCCCTCCGCTTCGCATCAAAGTACAATAGTATTAGCATCAAAATATCTCATGAAAAAGTAGTATACTTCAAGTTTATTTCATAAATTATACATAAGTAAAGTTCAAGTATATATTTCCCATCTATACTTTATGTTGTAGGTGTACTAATTTCAATGTACTAGTTGTAAAAAGAGCAAAGTCACCATATAAACTAACATATTCCTCTTAGCAAAATGGTTACTCTGGATTAAAAAATGTGTAGGGCACAGAAAATTGTCAATCACCTGTCGTACTATCAATCCCTCCCTGTGTTGCTAATCTGAGCGGATTCACTGCTTGGAGGGTACCCTGATAGAGGGAGGTGGGGGTCTGGAGGGTACCCTGATAGAGGGAGGTGGGGGTCTGGAGGGAGCTGCATGGTTTTTCTGGCCTTTTTCAGACATGGGATACGTCACTTTAAGGATAAAATGACCAGGGTACATTTCATCAGACATGAAGCTGATAAACGAGGGGTGCATACAGCGGGTAAAATAAGTATTGAACCGTCACCATTTTTCTCAGTAAATATATTTCCAAAGGTGCTATTGACATGAAATTTTCACCAGATGTTGGTAACAACCCAAGTAATATATACATACAAGGAAACCAAAACAAATAAGTTCAGAAATTAAGTGATGTGTAATAATGTGAAATGACACAGGGAAAAAGTATAGTACGCATGAAGAAAGGGAGGTGCAAAAAGGCATGGAAAGCCAAGACAACAGCTGAAATCTATCAGTAATTAGAAAGCAATCCGGCCCTTTTTCAGTGCAAATTAATATCAGCTGGTTCAGTCCCAACTGATGGCCTATAAAAAGGTGTCTCATTACCAAGGTGTCCACAAGAAACATCTCATGATGGGTAAAAGCAAAGAGCTCTCTCAAGACCTTCGCAACCTTATTGTTGCAAAACATACTGATGACATTGGTTACAGACGCATTGCTAAACTTCTGAATGTTCCAGTAAGCACTGTTGGGGCCATAATCCGGAAGTGGAAAGAACATCATTTCACCATAAACTGGCCACAATCAGGTGCTCCTCGCAAGATTTCTGACAGAGGAGTGAAAATGATTATCATAAGAGTTGTCCAAGAGCCAAGGACCACTTGTGGAGGGCTTCAGAAAGACCTGGAATTAGCAGGTACAATTGTTTCAAAGAAATCAATAAGTAATGCACTCAACCGCCATGGCCTGTATGCACTCTCACCACGCAAGACTCCATTGCTGAAGAAAAAACATGTTGAAGCTCGTTTAAAGTTTGCTGCACAACATTTGGACAAGCCTGTGAAATACTGGGAGAATATAGTCTGGTCAGATGAGAGCAAAATTGAACTCTTTGGATGCCATAATACACACCATGTTTGGAGGACAACTGGCACTGCACATCACCCTAAAAGTGGTCCTTGGCTCTTGGACAACTCTTCTGATAATTATTTTCACTCCTCTGTCAGAAATCTTGCGAGGAGCCCCTGATCGTGGCCAGTTTATGGTGAAATGATGTTCTTTCCATTTCCGGATTATGGCCCCATCAGTGTTCACTGGAACATTCAGAAGTTTAGAAATGCGTCCTTAACCAATGTCATCAGTATGTTTTGCAACAATAAGGTTGCGAAGGTCTTGAGAGAGCTCTTTGCTTTTACCCATCATGAGATGTTTCTTGTGTGACACCTTGGTAATAAGACACCTTTTAGGCTATCAGTTGGGACTGGACCAACTGATATTAATTTGCACTGACAAGGGGTCGGATTGCTTTCTAATTACTGATAGATTTCAGCTGTTGTCTTGGCTTTCCATGCCTTTTTGCACCTCCCTTTCTTCATGTGTTCAATACTTTTTCCCTGTGTCATTTCACATTATTACACATCACTTAATTTCTGAACTTATTTGTTTTGGTTTCCTTGTATGTATGGATTACTTGGGTTGTTACCAACATCTGGTGAAAATTTCATGTCAATAGCACCTTTGGAAATATATTTACTGAGAAAAATGGTGACGTGTTCAATACTTATTTTACCCGCTGTATCTGAGATGTCTCTAAACTCAACGGTTCCATGCAGTAACCAGACAGCGAGCTGAGGCTGTAAACAGACCGGCTGTGGATGAGAGACCTCCGTCAAATTACGTTTTCTTTGTTAAACACAAGTTTTAATAAATTGCTTTCGTTTTTACTCCAAAGGTTTATGACACTTACAGTAACGTTCATTTCGGTCGTCAATTCAATAACATTAAAGTGTCCGCGGAGTTTCACCTTGTCTTCCTCACCTGGATCTGCTGCTGCTGCAGCTCTCTGTGTGTCTCTGTGTGTGAGAGCGGCGGAGGAGTCCAGCCCCGCCCTGGTAGAAACATGTCCAGACCCGCCGGCCCTCTACCCTTCTCCCGGTCTCCCGTTATAACACAGCCAGGCCTCTCCCGAGCACTTTTCTCATGTGAACTCCGGACAATGTCCGGAGAAAATGACTTTAGCTAACAACATTAGCATTAACATTAGCTCCAGTATTGACTTTGCACTTGTCAAACGTTGGTAAAGAAAGCGTCCCTCTTTGCATGAGAAATTAAAACAACACAATTTAGAATTCTTACCTTGTTTAAAAGAGTTTTCTTGAACAACAGTCGGTCCTCTCTGTTGAAGCGAGGTAATGGCGGACAGTAAACTTCACGAAGGAGCGAGCTGATGTGACGTCATGTGGTCACGTGACATGAAAATCTCTGGTTTGAAGTGAAAATACTATTTGAGCAAAATTATTGCTTTTACCTTCCTCCAGGGGGAGTATTATTTGCTTTAGGCAAAGTGAACAAAACAGGTTTAAACCGGAAACCATGATTTTCAATTAGACCAATATGAAAAAAATGCACTTTAAATGAATGACACAGTCGTTGCACTTTTTTCAGTGTATATTTCGTTTTGTTTACTTTTTGATAGAGTAGTCTATTAGAGTGTGTGAGAGTTTGTAAACGTATGTTTTGATATGAATTTACTTCAATTCATCAAGAATTTTCTCACGTTTTTCTATTCTCCGTTAACTGTGAAGGCATGAGAGAAAAACTAATTTTTTACTAATTTTCATCATAAAACATCAAGTCAAACAGCAAAAGGAGCAAGTCTCTTCAGAGATATACTTAACAAAGTTATACTTATGTATACTTAGCTTATACCGACAAGTCCAAGTATACTTTGCAAGTATACAGAATCGTCCAAGTATACTTGGCTTTTACTGAAAGGTTTGCAGAAAAGTAGATTTGTTCAAGTACTATAAGTTCAATTTAATAAAACTTGCATGTATACTTGCAGTAAAAACTATTAAACTAGTAGTTTACTGAGAGTATACTTTAAAGTGTACTTTCATAAACTAAACCATGGGCTAAACATATATAACTAGTAATCTAACAGTATACCTAGAAGTTCACTTGTAGTATAGTTCACATTATAGTATAACATGCTTTACAAAATACAACTTCGATGTAAACTAGTTGTGCACTCAAAGAATACTATTCTTACACTTAAAGTACACTGAAAAGTATGGAAAAACATAAGAGGCGGTGCAGAGCAGCTCAGGTGGACGGCCTGGGGGCAGGGCAGAAAGAAGCAGGGGAAATGGACTTGGGGCTGCTGCAGTCACAAAATGACAAAATGTACAATGAATGGCTAAAATAATGTGTTGTAGTTTTGAATCACTTTAACCGTCTTTGAAATGAAGGTGAATGTTTTCTGATTGTCTCAGTTAATTTATTTCTGATCCTTCTTTCTCCTTTTTCTCCATAAAAGCAATACCATGACAACCAATACGTCGGTCAACTCCACTTCCTCCTACCTTGACCACTGCCCACCAACTGGATCTTCCATCTTCATTGCCTTCTACGTCACTAGGATGTTGCTCCTCGTCCCTCTCTCTATCCTCGTCCTCTACCTGGGATACCAACGATGGCGGCGGCAGCGCTCCTTTGCGACAACGAGCCACTCCGACATATTCACCTTCCACATGGCTGCTCTGGAGATGATCTCTGCATTTGGGTGCACAGCCTACATTTGTGGCAGATACACTGGTCCATTAGAGTGGATGATAGTGGGGAATTATGTGATCTATGTGGTTCAATCTGGAAATATGGGCTTTCACATCCTGACCTGTGTGGATCGATACCTGGCTGTTGTTCACCCCATCATCTACCTGGGACTGAGACATTCAGGAGGGGACAAGATACGAAATATCAGCATTGTATTTGTTTGGCTGCTGAGCTTCGGATGGAGTGGTGTATTACGTCTGCCCGTCCCTTATCTTCCCATCATCCTATTATTCTGCTCATTGGTCTTCTCTTTAATTGTCGTATCTTTCTGCAGCCTTTCTGTTCTCTGTGTTCTGATTCGTCCAGGGCCGGGGGAAGTGAGCGGGGAGCGGGTTAATCAGGTAAAGCGGAGGGCTTTCCACACCATCACGGCCATAACGGGAGTGCTGTGGTTGTTGTTTGCAGGGTGCCTTGTTTGTTTTGGTCTGTTTTACTCACAAATGCTGAGCGACAATAACGTGTGTTTGGTGTGGGCATCTGGATTTTGGTTTAGTCTGCCCAGCGGTTTGGTTTTACCTCTGCTGTTTCTACACGGAGCAGGAAAACTGCCCTGTTGCCATCAAAGCAATGTGTAAAGACAATTACTGGATAGGATCAGAGGGGAACTATATTAAGAATAAGTTTCACTGTAATTGATCTTCAGACAATAAGTTGAAGCCTAGAAGTTTAGATTTTAAATTGAAAAAAAAGGAAATAGAGCAGATTATATTGTTTGTATATAGAGTAATCCCACCGGGTTGTATTGTGATTATGTGTGGCCCAGAATTACTGAGTTTACAGCAACTTTCCTCAAAAACTATGTTGTGATTAAAACAGGTTATATTTGATTTTCACCGACACACACTAATTTGTTTTAAACAATTCATTAACTTATTAGAAAATAACTTCTTTGAAATGTCTTAAAAAACTCCCTGAATCATGACATTATCTACCAGGTTACATTTGTATAGACAATAAGTCACACAATGGTGAGATTTGTGCCTGATCAGAAGTGTCTTCTATTAGTTTAGGTTTTAGCTCCTCTGATGAAGAGCAGTGCACAGCCGCTTTATGGTCAAATAGACCATAAAGCAGGGGATGCTTTAGGGCGGGGCTACCTTGTGATTGACATGTCACTACCACGGCGTTGTCCAGTCTGGGAGCTGTCCGTGTTTTCGTCTTACAACTTTAACCCTTTCACAGTTTGTTTTCAGTTCATCAACGTTAATTGGTCGCCTAAAAAAATCGTATTCAGCGTTCAGTTGTACTTAGCTCCATCCACAGCTCTCCTGACTACTACCTACCAGCCCAGTGACCTGAGAGTCCTGTGAGACTACATGCAGCAGACCGTGTCCGCCAACGCAGACTCACTCAGAAAACGTAAGTACCCTTTGGTACATTTACGTGGCGGACACACTGAAATAGGCCAGGATAGCTTTTAGCTGTGAGTTGTGATAGCCAAGTAGTGGAGAACACATTACTGGCCCTGGTCTCTGTTATTTCACAGTTTCGGACGGTGCTGGAGAGACGGCCGAGATGGGCAGCAGCGTGGTAGGAGTACGGGAGGAGCTAAGACGCGGACACGGGAGGATCGCTGGATTGGCCTGGAGTGGACTGGACTGGATTAAAGAGCCGGATTGGACTGGACTGGATCACTGGATTGGACTGGACTTTTTATAGGGTTTTAACCTTGCTGCTAGTAGCATTTTATTCCTTTTAGCTTTTAGATTAATCATTCATTTTAGACCCATGTTATTTTAATTGCAATAAATCTGGTTTTAATTTGACTTTAGACTTCTGCCTGGTTTTTAACTCTGCTCACCTGATTTTAAAAGAACCTGAATTTATCAGAGTCCTAGGCTCTAAGTATTTCCTAGGTGGCGTTGTCGGCTCTAAGCAAAAACATTCATTGTTAAATCTAACTGGTATTTTAAGTTGCGGCCTTGCCATTGGCTGTTGGGCCCGGGCCACACATTCATTTGCCAATTTAATGAAAATCCTGTTAAAATCTGGCGTAAATTGTAATGGAAAGTTGGCCCATTAGGTACCATGTAACCAGAAAACATCTGACAAAAGCATCAAACTTAAACCATGACTTCCTAGAAATTTTAAAGCGCTGATTTAGGTTAAATTGGAGTAGTGTGCCTGAAAGCGTCAGGAAGAGATATTCAGAAGTTCTGAAATATTGAATACCTTTATAGTATAAGAGAAAAAAATATAATTGTATACTTACTTCCTGTGCTTCATAAGTCTATGCTGCACAGTAAGCACACAAACATGATTTTATAACATTTTGGATTGGATCAAGGCCCAATTAATTTAATGCGATAATGCCAGAGAGACACCACTTAACTGTCACATCATTTTCTGCATTAAATTGTGATAATTTTGAGGCATTATAACTTACAAAAATAGTTTTTTACTAGTTTACTACCTTGTCTGTGTCGTATAAATGAGTTGTGTATAAATGGTTTGTGCATTCTGTTTTCTGTGATGTACGTATAAATGGAGATGCAAACTGTAAATAGTATAAATATACAATAGATATATATGTATAAACCTTGACTCAGCAATGTTTGTGTGTACATTTACTTAATTTTATTGATTTGATACAGTGCCTTTCAATAAAATCAGGCCTGATGAAACATTTCTCTTGAAAATCTGTTTCTAAAAGCACATAAGCCTTCACCTTTAGCTTAAGCAAAGTATATTTAGCTATAGTACTATAAGTTCACTTAAAGAAAACTTATACAGCTATGTTTAAAAAGTTATTTGTTCTCCAACTGTGTGTTAAGATATATTTCAGTTAAGAGTTTTATTGTACTAATTAACAGTGTTCATATTTTGTTAAACTGAATGGAACCACAAAAAATAAAATACCAGCTGTCACTTTAGTTAGATGGATATCTGACTAATTCTTTAATTCAATGATGCTTTCCAAAAATACGTGTTTTCAAGTGTGCTATTAGTGTACTTCTTTTAAACTTAAAATAAGAGAGTATACTTTCAGTTTACCTTTTATGTACATGTATGTTACATTTAGAGTAATCCCACCAGATTGTATTGTGATTATTGTGGCCCAGAATTACTGGTTTTACAGCAGCTTTCCTTAAAAACTCGCACAAAGGGGTTTCATTTGATTTTCACTCATGGATACAAGTCAATATTTTTTTATCTTCAATCAACAACCAGTGTGTTTAATATATTAACTTAACCTCTGAGTTTATTGATTCATGCTCATGATTACATTTGTTTTTGACATTTTAATTATCTCCACAGGATGTCCAAGATAAAACAGTATTGTTTAACATTAAAAATATTTAGCATATCCACATGTATCTGTAATAGAAACATACTAAAAGGAAGTAGCTCATTTAGATTATTTGTCCATTGTCTGATGACTTTCACTGTATATTTGGACCCACCAATAGCAGCCAAAGCTGACCAGAAATGCTGAATGTGTAACAAAAATGATTAGTCAGTTTTGCATACAAATGAACTCAAATGAGAGCACAAATTAAGCCATTTGAGAGCTCAAACTACCAGTTTATGTGTATTAATTTTTAACTAATTTTAAAAACATGAATGAAGTCATTCAAAGCATCAACTAAAGATTTGGGTCTACAAAATATCAAATTGAAGAGCACAAATTACAAATTTAGGTGTACAAATGAACTAATATGAGAACACAAATCAAGCTATTCAACATTACAAATTGCAAATTTGTATGAACAAATTTGTTCCTAGTAACATTTTCTCTGTAGTTACCATTTTTCAATGCTGTTCATTGTCATAGACTACTATTTTATACAATCACCAAAATAAAATATTTCAAATGGGAGCCATTTGCTGTGGTTGGTTTTTGACGATTACATTTATTGGATTACATTTATGTGTTTTACCAATGTTTATATCCTGACTGAATGACTTCTGAGAATGTTAAAGGTCCTTAGATGTGCGACACACAAAGTTTTGTTAATTGTGTAATAGGTTTGAAAATGACAAAGCTGTAGTTAATTACTCAGAGAGAAATGACCACGAAATAAACACCAAGGTTGGATAAACATTAATGGTCCACAATTTTATTGATTGTTATCAGCATCAGTTAACGCAAAAGCTGTTTAGTAAGTGAATGATATCCGATTATGCTTTTGCCGAGCAACATCAAGCCATCTTTCACTGCCAAAAATCCACCAGTTTCATACGGATTAGAGCGGCATGGTGGAAAGGGAATCGCGATGAGCTTCACTCCGAAAGCAAGCAATGCAATCACCAAGCAAAACTAATTTTTTTCCTCTTTATATTCTGAACTACCATATTTTACCCCAATATTTCATTACTGCTATTATACTTGTTGCCCTAGAAAGTAAATCCTAGAGCTCATCGTGGCGAGATCTAGCGGACTCTTTGTTAATGTTGGTAGCAGCCCTGATTGCAGATTTCAAAGCTGCCTCCATCCAAGCGTGAGGGAAGGCGGTGTGTTCACCAGCAAAGTGAACCCTGCCTTCACTTCTGAAGAGCTCTTTAGCATACTCTAAATGCTGGTACGGTGTGAAGAGAGCGAAGGCGCCCAAGCTGTAAGGATCCATGCTCCACTTCTTCACCACCACTCCTGTGCAGAGAGACGTGAGGGTCTTGTTGTTGTGGATCTTTTCTAAATCTCTCAGAGCTAACTCTTTCAGGTCTTCATCGCTCGCACCTAAGAAGAGGAGGGAGTCGTCAGACCAGGTGTAGGAAGCCAGGAGGACGCCGATGTTCTTATTAGTTGGGAAACTGTGGCTGGGGTAGTAGATGTAACGAGAGGGCCCGTCAGTGATGCTTTTTCCTCCTCGGATGCCGTCCTTCTCCCAGAACCTCTCGCTGAAGGTGAGGAGGATTTTAGTGGAGCTGTCGTAGTGGGTAGCCCTCAGTGCCTCCATCTTTTTACTGCGGAGAGCTGGATGAAAGTCCATGAAAAGTGCTGCTTTGGTTGTGGTTGTTACCAGGACAACGTCAGCGGTAAGGTACGTCAAAGAAGACTGTTGGCCTTTTTTGTACGATACGATCACACCTTTATCTGACTGGCTGATACGTTTGACCATGGAGTTGAGGAGAATAGGGACATCGAGTTCATCGAGGACTTCGACAAAAGCTTTGGGGAGCAGGTCTGACCCACCAGTCACTTCAGAGTACCTTAAAACCAAAAAGACAAATAGATACTCTTATTGAATGCATTCTTGTAGAGAAAGGTGCGGATTTGCAATATGTCCATATGCTGTGGTTTAGCAATGATATGTACAGTTAAATATATAGATTATGATGCAGACTGGGAGAGCAACTTGCAGTTATTTGCATCTATTTAGATTAAATCTTTGCAGCCAACATCAGAGTCAAGGTCAGATTCATAGCTGGAAGCTAATATCTATCATACTACAAATATAAGACAAGCTAATAATAACTCCATTAGTCACAGTATTGCCTTCATTTTCTGGTTTGGTAAACCTTCTGTACACTACCTGTCCAGCTCCAACAAAGGTATTGACTTGTTGGTGAACACAGTGAAGCATTTACCATCACAAAGAGCTGAATATGTCCCTTAACTAAGGGGATTAATATTGTATGTACATCCATTGGGTGAAACACAACCCCAAATGATTGCTAATGTGGATCTGTGTCTGCTGGATGTGCAATTAGGCAATTGTTTCTTAACATGTTCGCCATAACAACTTTATATGGTTAAAGCATGTAATTGCTGTGTTAACAGACTCTAACATCCCCAAAAATCGAAATGTACTTTGCTGCTACATGTAAAGCAACGCAATTACTATGCCTTTTAGTGTCAGTAATTAAAAATGACTTGTCTCCTCTAGAAGTCAGTGACCAGCTGATGTACAAATAAAGTGGAAAACTAAATTTGGAGTACAAAATTGTATAAAATAGTGTAATCTGCAAAGAAGTGTACAACTTCATTTTCCAAGGCCTTTAATGACATCAGTTTGATTTCTGTCACTTTTTCTGGCTAGGGGTTTAAAAATGTTTAATTCTACTGTGCAAACTAAGTATTCCCATTTTGAATAGTTGACAGTGTGGGATGTAGGGCCTCACTTCACGTCATCATTTATGTCAGTCTGGTGATAGACCATCTCACTCAGCGCTGTGTACATGAGGCTCTGTTGGTTAAGCAGGTCTCCGAGCATCCTCACCGCGTTTGAACTCAGATTTCCTTCTTGTATCAGATAATCCTGTTAAATAAACAAAGTTCCATATTGTGCAGTCAGTTTGGCTCAGAAACTAGGCTTAACAAGTGTTAAAACAAAATATTTTGATAAAATGATTACATGCAGTCAGGTTTTCAAATATCAGGATTCATATATTTATGGACACATATGGAGATGGTGGAGCATTTCAGCAACCCCTTGTCACCCTTGGTTTCTCTGGAAAGATTGCTCAACCTGTTCTAATGTTTGACAGTTTGGGTAATGTTTTGATTCATAGCAAAATATAAAAACTGCTTGGGAAAATACTACTAAAGCTGGCCATATACTGTACAATTTTAGAAATGCTGTCGTGTACTTCCTACTCCTACTGTACGAGTAGATCGTTTGCGATGTAAAGACAAAGCTCACGATTTATGTGCTCACACTGTACGATCCGATCATTAGCCACGACATGAATGCTCACAGTGTACGATCCGATACGATCTATACATGTAAAATAGAAGAAAAAAAAACCCCAAAAACACGACTGGTCGGCTCCTATGGGCCGTTCTGGCTGTTGACCGTTGTCAATAAAGATTGGTTTGAAAGCTTGAGGCAGGTAAAGTTTGTTTGCTAGCAGAGGTCTGTACGGGTCACAATGCTAACAAGGCAGAAATGTGCTGCTTTGATCATCTGTGCCATCCTGTCTGCTGAAACGTCTAAAGAAAGAGGCAGCGACGTAACATTATATGGACTCGCAGGTGTCTAGGAAGACAGACAGAAGAGAGAATTGGATGTAAGCTAGCTACGTTTTACTCGCTATATCTATTGTAGCCTACGTTATCTTGATAGCTACGCTCTGATTACTGTAAAAAGAGTAGAAAAGGCACTGACGTTGGCTCGCTCGCGGCTCTGCTTCAACTGTATGAGAACATGTGGTCGGCCGACCAAAATTTCTGACATGTCAGAAATTCACCCAACTGTCCGACCGCCGGTCGGGAGGAGTTAATCAGTCCTTGGTCCCCCCTGTACACTACACAGCAAACAACGCCCAACGAAGCTGAAATTTGGTCCGACTCTAAAGTGAGTTGTGCGGCTCAAAAATCAGGCCAGAAATGGGCTAAAATCGTAGAGTGTATTCCCAGCTTAAGGCAACTAACGGACTCTTTTCTTGCTTTTCTCATCTTAGGTTAATTTGTCTAACATCATTTTTTTAACACAATCAATTTTAGAGGTCACATTATGTGACTCACCTTAGTGATACATTAGGATGGACAACCTGTTCTTCAAACATAAGCTTAAGCTGAACCAGAGATTCATGTTAACCATTAGCTGGTAAGTAACTGAAAATGGCACACCCAATTTATATTTGTAATGCACTAAAATATCAGTAGTGATTCACATCATTTGTTTACTCAACACAGTTTTCTCATTTTACAACATTCATGACATCAAGTTGTGTTTTACCTTCACAGAGTAACGGTCATATTTTAGCAGTGCTTTCGTGCAGCCAATGGCATTCACTTCATCTTTCAACTACAAAAAAAAGAAAAGAAAAAGTAATTTGCATTCCTGAAGTCAATTGAATCATCTATTGAGCTGATTGTGTTACCATGAGTATTCACAAACTAAGCTTTGATTTCTGGCTATAATAAAGCATGAATGCGTATAGCCAAGCCTGATACAAAAAACAAACCAGTGGAAGCTCTTAGAGGTTGGGGACCACAAACACAACAATTAAATCAATTGAAGCCACTTAGTAGCAATACCACTGGGTCTGTTAAATCCAACATTATGTTCCAGAGTGAAGTATTGAATTGAATGTCATGAAATGTGATATTGTTATCACTAGTGGGTGAATATTGATGGCTTTGGTGCCTGACTAAGATGCTAAATATTACATGTTTGCTCAACTGGTTTGCTTTCTTCTTTGTCTATAAGAAACACATCCTGCTTCAAACTTACCGGTGGGAACAGCTAAATTAATCTATACTCAGACGTCTGCAATTCGTCAATTTGCCTGGGGAGGTAGGAGTATATCTGCATGAAGTTATTTTTATTTATTTTTTTTACAGCGCTACTGACACTGATTTGTAGTGTTGATCAAATGCAAACCATGTTGTCAGTAGTGACCTTTGAAGGAAAAAAAAGAACCGGAAGGTCCAAAATGGAGGAAGCTAACATATTAGGTATGTTGCACCATGTTTTATATTACTCTTTATGCCGATGATAATCTGCTCTACAAAAGAAACTAATAAATTTGCTTGAATTATATTAACTTTTTGTCATGTCAGTGACTATATTGAAGAAAATGTGAATTTGTGCAACATTGTTTCCATCCCTCCTTCCTTTCCTCTGTCGTACGTACCTTCTGCAAAGCTTGTTGTAGCAGCTCGTCGGCTGATTTTCCTTTCTCACTTTCCGTCACGTTGTACTTCAGGATGTCAGGGTCTTTTTGCACTGTCTCCGTCTTGTTCCGCACCCCATTAACCAAGTAAAAGGTGTTGGGGTCATCCATGATGAATTCATTCAGCTTGACCCCCAGCTCTTTAGCATACCAGCGGACGATCCTGTTGACAGAGGTGGCAGAGATATAGCTTTTTACTGTACTTTTTTAAGTTTAAGTTTTTTTTAAGTTTAAGTAAAATACCATGTGTGAGCTGAGACAGTGAATTAAGAAATATCCTTCTTACACTCTTGATGAGTAGGCAAGACACTTAATGGTGTCACATGTAACATTCCTAAATAATTTTTAAGACTTAAGTTAAGTAGCGGCAGCGACAACACTGGCAGCCTCCACTGGCAACATTTATGTACTTGCATGTCATATTTTGAAGCAAATCTGCTAAATTACTTTATGGCACAAAATGGGAACGTTTTCTTTTATAAATGATATACAACTTTGTGTCAATGCCACTGTACCAATGGTGTGACTTTCTATCAAGTTCCATTTTCAACTTCCCTTTGGGGTTTTAAATAATTTGGCAGTTTCCAGGTCTGGATGGTATCCTTGCAAATCAACCCCAACAAATCTGGTAGCTTCATAAGCATCCCTTTTACACAATCATGTCAGTTTGTGAGGGGGGGAGGTTGCATTTTTATATATAAATGCTTGAATAGAGTTACATAGACTCACTTGTGAGTACTTGGGATCCTCATGGCTCCCAGATCAGCATACCAGCCCTCTTTTTCATTCCTGTAGGTCTCCACTCGTCCTCCAACACGACTATTAGCCTCTAATATGGTTACCTTGTCAGAACAGATTAATACAAACAGATGAATACACATAAGACCAGTCATATAGTAGGCGTATGTATAGAAAACATTTGAGCATTTATTCGATATCCTTGATATCAGAAGTCAGTTTCCTCCACTCACACGATCTTTGTCAGCTCTAGTTGGACATTTGGTCGCACTAGTTCTGCATTTTGTCTAACTAGTTGAACAACGATGCCTACCAGTCACTCTTTTTCAGCAGCTAGTGGCACTTCTATCCAAGGAGTTACAACAGAAGCCTTACTAGTGATGCCGGGCGCCGCACTTGTAGCACCAAAGTCCCAACTAGTCAGCTTTTTGACGAACCAATGGCCCTCTGGACCGAACTAGTAACACTGAAAGACTTACTAGTTAACTGGTGAGCTGCATGGATTCAGCACAGTAGTTAACTTGTTACCTACAATTTTTTGCACTAGTTAACTAGTAAGTAGTAGTAGTAGTAGGGCCACTACTACCCTGTTCTGAACAAGACAGAAGTGAGCATGGCTCACATACCCCCGCTCAACCCGCTCCAGTGTCAACCATCATACCAACTTTGGAATTGGAACCTCAGAAAGGCACAAGTAGACCAAATTGCAAAGCCGCAATATTTTGCCCCGGAAACGAAACTGAAGTTGAAAAAAAAACTGTTTTTGGCCGAAATTTCAAAAATCATGGACACCCTGGACTTCTAACCCCCAAAAGGCACAACGAGACCACACTGTCAACCTTCATACCACATTTGAAGTTCCTAAGTTAAACAGTTTCTGAGTTCTGCTCCGGAAACAAAAGCGGACGGAAGGACGGACGGACACGAGGAGCGCTATACCCCCGACTACGTTGTTGCGGGGGTAAAATAAATGTTATTGTAATTCACTTATTGTAAATTATCAAAAACCAACATGGTTACAGGGGGTAGGGGCAGCTGAATAGAGGCCCTGCAGGTTAATCCACTGGTCCTAACTCCATAAACTCTTTGACAGCACCGAAAATGTTGTGCAATGGCTTTTAAAATAACATGTTTAGCATATGAGCCTGTTGAATGTACCTTGTGTCCGGCTTCTTTCAGTAGCTTGGCAGCCGTCAGTCCAGCCATGCCAGCTCCCACGATAACAACGTGATGAGATGTATTTATGTGAGGCAAGCCGAACTCCGCAATTTCTAACAGGTCCTTTAAGTCCTTATCCTTCAGACACATGGCCAGAGTCTCGTTCGGGCTGATCGCAGCAGCATGGCTGGGGTACAGCGCAAGGAGCAGCACACTGACAGCAACTGGAAACGCACCGAGAGAGAAAACTCACCACTTAGCTCCAACAGGAAACCCATCAAAACATATTTAACCTTCACTGATATTTGATTGAGCAAAGCACAGCGAGATTCAGGTTGACCAAATAATTCTGTGATACTGTTTTGACAATTAGCATTGCTCTTAGATTTATTTATTTTTTACACTTTTTGCACCAAATTACATATGTTTCTTTGTTTTTTCAAGTAAATGTAATTTATATATATCTATATATATATAGATATATATATTAGGAAATTATTCAGAAATAACGGACTCGTAAAATGAACTGTTTTCATGAATTTCACCAAACAGAAAACTTTCTTTATTTTCAAATGATTGTCACGTATCAGGAAAACAGGTTTGGACCCAAACACAGGTAAGGATGAGGAGAGGGCAGCAGGCAGAGTTCAGTTATATTAATATTAAAAGAAAATTTAAGAACAAACAACGCAGCCGATCCAGGCAGGTACAAAAGCCAATTCACAAGGTATTTAACAAAAGGCTGTCTCGGAAAACAAAACACTGGAAAACAGACTCTGTAGGATGTAACACCACACATGAGGAGCGAAGACGAACTGACTGCGAAACAGGGGAAGCACAGAGACTAAATGCACCAGGAGAGCAGGATGATTGAACAAAGGTGGAACAAATCAGGGAGGGGCAGACAATCACAAAAGACGGGAAACAAGACAGACAAGACACAAGAGGAGTGAAATCATCGAAATGAAACAGGAAACACTAGAATTAATGAATATAACAGAAAACCCTAATCCTCTAAACAAATACAGAACTAATAATCCACTAAAAAGATGAACACAAGATAGTCTTAACAAAAAGGAAAAGTCCAACGGCCTCTTTGCACAGTGCCAGATCATGACAATGATATGTAAATTTACACAGCATGTATGAATCTTCCAAAAAAAACCAATACCGTCTTCACTATAATACACTATTAATAGTATCGTAGAAAAAATGTATTTAAAAAAAAAGAAAGAAAGAAATAATTTATCTCTACATCATATAATCACAATGTGAAGTGGAATGGTGGTCTCAGAATTAATAAAAAAATAAAAAAATGCAGGATACAATTCCACTTATATGGAGAATATATTTTCCAATAATGAATGAATGAAGAGTGAATATTTACTGGGGTTTATATATATGTGTGTGTGTGTGTGTGTATATGGTACCAACCATGTCATAGTAGCTTGTCGAGAAGGAGGCTGAATAACCCTCCAAATTGATGCTAAATTTTGTCGAGAAAAAACTAGCATGATCATTTAGTCATTTATTTTTGACCATTTAATTTGGTAATTTATATAAAGCAGCATATTTGCCAACTATTAAATACTTGACAAATCTCCCTTTAAGGTATATCTTGAACAGATAAAAAAATGTGTGATTAATTTGCGATTAAATATTTTAATCGATCGACAGTCCTAGTATTTAGACAATACTTTTTCTAAATAAAAGACAACACAATATTGCTGTAAAATACTCACACAATTTCCACGTCACCACTTGTGGATCCATCTCCGTTTGGAAGTTTGTCTTCTTTCCGTCTGTGGCAACACAAGGAAGAGAAACAGAAACAAAATTTTTAAATCCTGAGAAAGGAAAGTTGCCTCTCAGACAGTAACGGTGTGTTGTCTGCATTTAGCTCATGATCTTATTCAAAGCTAGTTCAATGACAGTTAATAAGAATGTCTACACTTTTGAACACCTATTCACAACATTCAGAATTTAAATTGTGATGCACATTTTACATTTTTAAAAAACATATTTCAATTATTTCATTTCATTTATTTCAAATGTCTACTATTTCAGGTCATATTTTAAGTATATTTTCATTTGACATTATTTCTTTGTCCCTTACATATTTGTACGCACATATGTTTCAATTTGCACTGTTCCATGTTTTAATATTGCTTTTAATCTTTTATTTTCTTTCTATTCAATCAGAAGTTGCTGCTGCAGTGATGCAACTTTCCATTCAGGGTCTGGTTTCATCCCCTCTTCTATAGTCTATGAAATGTTTTGTAAATTACACGGAAATTAACCTCATTGAAGAATTAGAAGAAAAACAAACAAACAAAAACTGATATATTCATAGTGAGATTTTAATAATAGTTCTAACAGATGATTTGATTCCTACCTTTTGAGGAGCTTAAACAACAAAGTCTTGTGTTAAATCATAGCCTCTTATATACTTTATATTGACGCTAGTATTGTTTTCTCACCAGACCAGATTGACCGAGTTGACCGGGTTGAGTGTTATCTTTTGGGAAACTTGCCAAAAATGAGGAAACAAGTATTTTTTAAGCAACCAACAAACACCAGACTTTCCCTCAGGAGACCGCTGTTTGCGTCCCATATGTAACGTAGTCATTTTAAGCCAAACCATGATGTTGTTTTTTTTTACTAAACTTAACCCAATAGTTTTGTTGCCTAAACTTAACTAAGTAGTGCTGTTGTGTTTTTTGCTTTGTTTCAATTTACAATGTTAACCCTGTGTTTTAAACTGTTTAAAACTGCGACAGTAATCCGCAACAAAAATATGTTTCCTTCCAAACATAAATGAAAATGCAGTTTAATTGTATGGGAACATTATTTTTCAGGAGACAGGGTTGCTTCACCTGAGTTAACACCGTGGGGAACATAAAAAAAGTACCACGGGTACCATAAAACACCATGTTTATACGCTAGGGCTGTCAATCGATTAAAATATTAAATCGTGATTAATCGCAAAATGAATCGCACATTTGTTCAAAATGAACCTTAAAGGCAGATTTATCAAGTATTTAATACTCTTATCAACATGGGAGTGGATAAATATGCTCCTTTATGCAAATGTATGTATATATTTATTATTGTAAATCAATTAACAACACAAAACAATGACAGGTATTGATCCAGAAACCCTCACAGGTACTGCATTTAGCATAAAACAATATGCTCCAATCATAACATGGCAAACTGCAGCCCAACAGGCAACAACAGCTGTCAGTGTGTCAGTGTGCTGACTTGACTATGACTTGCCCCAAACTGCATGTGATTATCATAAAGTGGGCATGTCTGTAAAGGGGAGACTCGTGGGTACCCATAGAACTCATTTACATTCACACATCTGGAGGTCAGAGGTCAAGGAACCCCTTTGAAAATGGCCATGACAGTTTTTCCTCTCTAAAATTGAACACAAGTTTGGAGCGTTATTTAACCTCCTTCATGACAAGCTAGTATGACATGGTTGGTACCGATGGATTCAACAGGTTTTCTAGTTTCATATGATACCAGTATCTTCACTCTAGCTTTAAAACTGAGCCCGCTACGACCTGAAATCCCAAGTTGCGTTAATGCCTTTTCTCTTTTTCAAATCCAGTTTCTACATATTTTTCCCACTAATTAATTAACAGTGACGTACGACCTAAAAGTTGCTCCTTAATACATTTATTAAAGTCTTAAATGAGAAAGTTTCATTCTACCTTTTCCCTCCTGTGCCTTCAGCTTGGTTTCCAAAGCTGCCAGTTTTTCTTTCATGATATTCATCCCAGTTGGTATTCACTGAACTTAACTCCGTCTCCAAAGCTGTGATTCGTGGGATCCCTGTGGCTGCTTTTATGTTGATCGATCGAGGCTTATGTGTTGTTACACGCCTCCAGTACCTTAGATAATTAATGGTTAGTGATAAATGTCATCCTGGCAAATAAATTAGTTTATGTTCTTGCACAAACTAGTTGAACTATTTAACTGGTTTCCTGAAGTGTCTTAACTTAACCTGCAGACAGACAGAATGTCTCTGACGGTACAACACACACATCAGTGCAAACATAAAAAACAACATGCAGTACACAACTCTGAGCATGCTGGTCTCATACACCATTCGTAGCTATACCTACAAAAAGTAATAATTCATACACATCCCACGAACTCATTTTGTGTGTAATCATCATAATCGTGAAGCAAGACATATAAATAAGCGGTGAACAGCGTGTTGGGAGGAGGTCGGGGTGGATGGGTGGGTCAGAAAATACAGGACCTTCACCCAGGAGACCGTTATTGGTGCCCTGTGTGAAACCAGAAGTCAACGTTGAAGTATTAGTCACTTAAGTTATGTACTTAAGTAACGCTACTTCTGCAGTTATTATAAGCCAAACCACAATCTTTTCCTAAACCTAACCAAGTAGTTTTCTTGTTTAAACTAAGTAGTTTTGTTGCCTAAACCTAAACAAGTCAATCTCTTCCCAAGCCTAACTACCGTAAGTAACTTTCTCGTAAAAGATATCGTACGAACCGAGAATACGTTGCTCTTGAGTAATATCTTAAAATATTCCTTAAGAAAACACTGGATCATAGCAACACAACAACTTCTGAACAAAAGCTGTGAACCTGCAACCTTAAACATGTACAGCAGTAAAATGCAACATAACGATAGTAAAACACTGACAGGGAACATGTTACTGCTCACTGAGTACTTTTACTTTGTATACATTAATATAATTGAGTTTATATGCCATATGAAGCTACCACTTCTGCTGTTTGTTATTAACGATAATGTTAATTACATATGATACATGATACATACTGGCAATGATAACAACAATGATTGGCAGTCTGCTGCTTCTCATTATAAATTTTGGGCTTGCACGAACTGGTTCAGTGTTTTGATGGTAGAAGATTCACACGGCATTGAGCAATATCTCTATAATAATTATTACTTGCCTGTTACACAAGAGTTTGGCACAGCTCTAGTCCTGACACATAGGTCATTGAAGGTCGTTGTCTACGCTTCCATTACATTGTACATTACATTATGTATATTGATTACACGGTGTTGTTGAATACTCGATTCTGATTGGTCCATCACGGCGTTCTGTGTTCTGTTATTTTTTTATAGCAGACCGTTGCTATGTATAACAGACCGTTGCTATGTATAACAGACCGTTGCTATGGGCGCAGCTCTGATGTCGGACTCTGGCGGACCGTTTTTGTGTCAAATTATTGATTAACTAAGTAAGTAGCCATGTAATAAGCGGGATATTGTACAGCTAGCGGGTCATTGTTGTGAAAGAAACCCCTTCAGGGCGATGAGAGACCCCTCCGCTTCACGTCAAAGTACAATAGTATTAGCATCAAAATATCCCTCATGAAAAAGTAGTATACTTCAAGTTTATTTCATAAATTATACATAAGTAAAGTTCAAGTATATATTTCCCATCTATACTTTATGTTGTAGGTGTACTAATTTCAATGTACTAGCTGTATACTTGTAAGTGCACTACTTTAATACTTTTTGGGTCTAAGTTGGCCCACTTTTTAGTTTATAGAAGTATGCTTTTAAGTGTACTTTAATTGTAAGAATAGTAAACATTGAGTGCACAACTAGTTTAAAACTAAGTTTTATTTTGTACTGCAACTACACCATAAGCATACTGGTAGTTTACTAGTTTAATATTTGTAGCCCACTTTATAGATTATGAAAGTACACTTTAAAGTATACTCTCAGTAAACTACTAGTTTAATAGTTTTTATACTGCAAGTACACTTGTAGCCCACTTTTTAGCAGAGATTCAAGTCTGCTACTCAAGATTACTTAATTATACTTTTCTTAAGAGTATCCCAATCAAAAGATTAAGTACAAGTAAGCCTATAATCCAAATATACTTTGACTTTTCTGTACAGATGTCTGCACATTATGCAGAATGGCCCATTTCAGAATAATAGTTATTAGGCCTATATTTTTTTAAATCCACCATGCCCTCTGAGTTGTGGCGTGCACAGCAACCTGTCTCTCATTTTGCCATCATGACAGGTAGGTTGAAGTGTGCCAATTCATTTTAAGGAAGAAGTGCAGATATCTTGATACAGAGCCAACAGGGTAGGGCAGGCTGTAGTCTCTCTCGCACGCAGGTTCACTTTTCCATGGCGGAAAGAAATATCTGCATATATAAAAATAGAGAAGACAACTCTGCTGACAGAGGCATTGACTCATTTAACTAATAAAGTGGAAAATGGTGTTGATTAAGTCAAACCTGGCCGTGGTCAGACTTTACTACAATTATAATAAAAGATTTATTTGTAGAACACAATTGTTATGAAGTACCCGACAGAACATTTCCACCAAACTGTCTGTACACACAGAGGCTTCAGTTCAACATTTAATTTGAATATACACCAGTCTTTGTTTGCAGGCCATTTGAATCCTGTCAAACGTCATCTAAAAGAAAAACACATTCATTTTAAATTTACATCTCCTGAATTAAAGCAACACAAAACCCCACAAATCTAACCAGTTATTGCATTTCAAACTCTGTACAACTGAAATATCTACGAGCAAGACTCTAGATCACTACCAGTGATGCTTATCAGTAGCCGACCCTACGCTCTGACCTCACTGTGGAAGAATAATGTGGAAAGAGAATTTGCCTGCCAAATTATAGAGTTACACGAAATCCATGGTTTGGTTGGCAACATGCAAAATACCCCACAGTCCTGCTGCTGTCTGTTATACACGGGTGCTATTAATACACACAGAAGCATTAATATAAGTTAGCATCAGGTACTAGTGAATAGCAGACAGTGAGTTTAGACGTGCTGAAGATCAGAAACAAACACTGCTGATAAGGTGGGTGTCCTTTAATTACACAACGATTATCAGTTAATGTTATTAAATGACTGCTTTTCCATGAATATTATCAAACACTGTGTCCATGTCTGTAAAAAGTATCACTCACCATGACCATTTTTTGGAATCTTTATGAACTTAAAACTCAACAAACCTCTATTAGTATATTTCTTTTAAATTTAAAATATATGAGTATGCTTTCAGTTTACTTTTTATGTACTTATCAGGGATATACTTAAACTATACTATAGAAAAGTCTACGTATACCTGGCTTAAACTAACAAGTATACATCAACTTAAATATACTTGGCTTAAACTGACAAGTATATAGAAAAGTCTGAGTATACTTGGCTGATACTGACGAGTGTACAGAAAAGTATATTTGGCTTATGTTTACTTTTTGATAGAGTAGCCTATTAGAGTGTGTGAGAGTTTGTAAACGTATGTTTTGATATGAATTTACTTCAATTCATCAAGAATTTTCCCACGTTTTTCTATTCTCCGTTAACCGTGAAGGCATGAGAGAAATTTTTTTTTTTTACTAATTTGCATCATAAAACATCAAGTCAAACAGCAAAAGGAGCAAGTCTCTTCAGAGATATACTTAACAAAGTTATACTTATGCATACTTAGCTTATATCGACAAGTATACAGAAAAGTCCAAGTATACTTGGCTTTTACTGAAAGGTTTGCAGAAAAGCAGATTTGTTCAAGTACTATAAGTTCAATTTAAGAAAACTTGCATGTACACTTGCAGTAAAAACTATTAAACTAGTAGTTTACTGAGAGTATACTTTAAAGTGTACTTTCATAAACTAAAACGTGGGCTAAACATATATAACTACTAATCTAACAGTATACCTAGAAGTTCACTTGTAGTATAGTTCACATAACATGCTTTACAAAATACAACTTAGATGTAAACTAGTTGTGCACTCAAAGAATACTATTCTTACACTTAAAGTACACTTAAAAGTATGGAAAAACATAAGAGGCGGTGCAGAGCAGCTCAGGTGGACGGCCTGGGGGCAGGGCAGAAAGAAGCAGGGGAAATGGACTTGGGGCTGCTGCAGTCACAAAATGACAAAATGTACAATGAATGGCTAAAATAATGTGTTGTAGTTTTGAATCACTTTAACCGTCTTTGATATGAAAGTGAATGTTTTCTGATTGTCTCAGTTAATTTATTTCGGATCCTTCTTTCTCCTGTTTCTCCATAAAAGCAATACCATGACAACCAATACGTTGTTCAACTCCTCTTCCTCCTCCCTTGACCACTACTCAACTGGAGATTTCATCTCCTCTCCCTCCTACCTTGACCACTGCTCAATCTCATCAACTGGATCTTTCATCTCCAATGCCTACATGGTCACTAGGATGTTGCTCCTCGTCCCTCTCTACATCCTCGTCCTCTACCTGGGATACCAATGATGGCGGCGGCAGCGCTCCTTTGCGAAAATGTGCCACTCCGACATATTCACCTTCCACATGGCTGCTCTGGAGATGATCTATGCATTTGGTTGCACAGCCTTCATTTGTGGCAGATTCACTGGTCTATTAAAGGTGACTTTAGTGGGGGATTATGTGATCTATGTGGTTCAATCTGGAAATATGGGCTTTCACATCCTGACCTGTGTGGATCGATACCTGGCTGTTGTTCACCCCATCATCTACCTGGGACTGAGACATTCAGGAGGGGACAAGTTACGAAATATCAGCATTGTTTTTGTTTGGCTGCTGAGTTTCGGATGGAATGGTGTATTATTTCTGCCCGTCTCTGATCTTACCATCATCATCCTAATATTCTGCTCATTTGTCTTCTCTTTAATTGTCGTATCTTTCTGCAGCCTTTCTGTTCTCTGTGTTCTGATTCGTCCAGGGCCGGGGGAAGTGAGCGGGGAGCGGGTTGATCAGGTAAAGCGGAGGGCTTTCCACACCATCACGGCCATAACAGGAGTGCTGTGGTTGTGGTTTGCAGGGTTCCTTTTTTGTGTTGGTCTGTCTTACTCACAACTGCTGAGCTACAGTGACATGTGTTTGGTGAGGGCATTTGCATACTGGTTTAGTCTGCCCAGCGGTTTGGTTTTACCTCTGCTGTTTCTACACGGAGCAGGAAAACTGCCCTGTTGCCATCAAAGAAATGTGTAAAGACAATTACTGGATAGGATCAGAGGGGAACTCGATTAAATTAGTTAATCATTGTAATTGACCTTCAGACAATAAGTTGAAGCTTAGAAGCTTAGATTTGAAATCATAAAAAAAGGAAATAGAGCAGGTTATATTGTTTGTATATAGAGTAATCCCACCAGGTTGTATTGTGATTATTGTGGCCCAGAATTACTGAGTTTACAGCAACTTTCCTCAAAAACTGTGATGTGATTTAAACGGGTTATATTTTCACCGACACACATTAATTTGTTTTCCGAATTTATTAACTTGTGCACACACATTTGTATATTTTTCTCTTGAAACAATAATCAATATATTAATTTATCCATCGAGTTTAATGACTCACAAATGACACTAACATTTAATTATTTTAACAGGATGTCAAAGATAAAACGGTATTGTTTACATCCACACATATCTGTAATATCATAAAACCAACTCCATCGCTGTCGGGAGGAAACCTTGGAAACCTGATGTTCCTGAGGTTTCTTCCATTTTTTCTGTTTTCCCTGTGAAACGTTTTTTTTTGGGGAGAGATTTTCCTCATGCAATGAGATGGTCGTACTGTAGAGGACAGTGGGTGTCGTATCCTGTACAGATTGTAAAGCCCCCTGAGGCAATATGTGATTTTGGGCTAAATAAATAAAATCCACTTGACTTGACCTGTTAACATTGCTGTTATAGGTAGAAGTGTTTGCTAGGGAGACTATAGCGTAGCTAGCTAGCCAACATAATGCGATGCACATACTCCCTCAGATGCATCTGCTTTAATCAATGACAGACAAAACATGCATCTCGACATTTGCTGGTCAAAAACCTGTGGCTCATTTAAAACATTTGCCCATTGCCTGACAACTTTCACTGTATATTTGCACCCAACTAATAGCAGCCAAAGCTGGTCAGAAATGCTGACCATGCAACCAAAGTGTTGAGAGGACAAGGATAACAGTAACTCATTTGTGTGCACACATTTTAATCCATTTGAGAGCTCAAACTACTAGTTTGTGTTTGTGAATTAACACATTTTAGAATGTGAATTAAATCATTCAGAGCATCAACTACAGATTTGGACCTACAAAATATTAAATTCAAGAGCAAAAATTATAAATTTAGAGTGTACAAATTAACTAATATGAGAGCACGAATCAACCTATTCAAGATTACAAACTTGTATGAAGAAATTTGATAACGGGTTAACGCAAATAGTAGACTAGAGTGAAGATACATCATCATCATATGAAACCAGAAAACCTAAGAAATCCATCGGTACCAACCATATCATACTAGCATGTTGAGAAGAACGCTAAATAACGCTCCAAATCTTCGCAAAATTTTGGCGAGGAAAAATTGGCACAGCCATTTTCAAAGCGGTCCCTTGATCTCTGACCTCCAGATGTGTGAATGAAAATGGGTTCTATGGGTACCCACGAGTCTCCCCTTCACAGACATGCCCACTTTATGATAATCACAAGCAGTTTGGGGCAAGTCATAGTCAAGTCAGCACACTGACACACTGACAGCTGTTGTTGCCTGTTGGGCTGCAGTTTGCCATGTTATGATTTGAGCGTATTGTTTTATGCTAAATGCAGTACCTGTGAGGGTTTCTGGATCAATATCTGTCAATGTTTTGTGTTGTTAATTGATTTATAATAATAAATATATACATATATTTGCATAAAGCAGCATATTTGTCCACTCCCATGTTGATAAGAGTATTAAATACTTGACAAATCTCCCTTTAAGGTACATTTTGAACTGATACAAAAATGGACAATCATGCAATTAATCTCGATGAAATATTTTATTTGATTGACAACCTTAGTTTAAATTACAGATCAGTTTCTTACAGTGTCACTTGCCATCTCTTTCTATCTTTGTATTCACCATTTGTCAACACTGTCCATTGTTATGGACTGCCTATTATTATACACAATCATGAAAATAAAAGGTTTGGGAGCCATTTGTTGTGGTTTACTTTTTGAAGATTATGTTTATTGGAATGTATCAGTGTATTTTCCCAAAGTTTGATCCTGAGTGACTTGTGAAAAGGTTAAAGATCCTGACATTTCTCAACACATGAAGATACTTGTCCTTCAACTGATCATTTACGACTGAAAGGTTTACGGTCAGGTTTGAAAATGACGAAGGTGTAATTACTGTTACTGTAATGCCTACAAGTCATCAGTTGAGATCGACAAAGATCACAAAGTGCATGTAACCCTTTAATAATGTGCAGTATAACCTCTTTACTGAGGGGCAGTAATGCCGGACATGCTTTTAACAGCAGGTGGTATTTTGTGCATTGGGTATATGCTCTTCACATTTTTTTTTGAGTCTGGTGATTTTGAAGGAGCACTCTCAGCACCATGAGTTGCGTTCAAAGGAAAGTTTGTAGTGTTATTTAGCACCCATTTGATCACATAAATGACCATGACAGACACATCAAGCTTGGAGGAACATTACTGGTGCACATACTATTGATTGTTATGAGCATCAGTTATTGCTAAAGCCGCTGCACAAGTGTGTGATATACTTTTGCCAAGCGACATCAAGCCCACACTTCCAAAAATCCATCAGTTTGATGCGGATTAGAGTTGCAAAAATCAAGATGAGCCCCACTCCTGAGGCAACCAAGCAAAAGCGCCAGATTTAAGAACCTAGAACTCGTCATGGTGTTGACTTCTAGCGGACTCTTTGTTGATGTTGGTAGCAGCCCTGATTGCAGATTTCATCGATGTCTCGATCCAAGCGTGAGGGAAGGCGGTGTGTTCACCAGCAAAGTGAACCCTGCCTTCACTTCTGAAGAGCTCTTTAGCATACTCTAAATGCTGGTACGGTGTGAAGAGAGCGAAGGCACCCAAGCTGTAAGGATCCATGCTCCACTTCTTTACCACCACTCCTGTGCAGAAAGACGTGAGGGTCTTGTTGTTGTGGATCTTTTCCAAATCTCTCAGAGCTAGCTCTTTCAGGTCTTCATCGCTCGCGCCTAATAAGAGGAGGGAGTCGTCAGACCAGGTGTAGGAAGCCAGGAGGACGCCGATGGTCTTATTTTTTTGGAAACTGTGGCTGGGGTAGTAGATGTAACGAGAGGGCCCGTCGGTGATGCTCTTTCCTCCTCGGATGCCGTCCTTCTCCCAGAACCTATCCCTGAAGGTGAGGATGATTTTAGTGGAGCTTTCATAGTGGACCCCCCTCAGGACCTCCATCTTTCTGATGGAGAGAGGTGGATCGAAGTCCATGTAAAGGGCTGCTTTGGCAGTGGTTGTTACCAAAACCATGTCGGCAGAAAGGTCCGTCAAAGAGGACTCCTTGCCTGTCTGATACGATACAATTACACCCTCATCTGATTGACTGATACGTTTGACCTTAGAGTCGAGGAGGATGGGGATGTCAAGGACGGTGAGAAAAGCCTTGGTTAGGAGATCTGACCCACCAGTCACTTCATGGTACCTTTAAAACAAAAGGACACACTTTACTCCGACTGTATTTGGCACAAATGTGACAAGATGTTGTTGTGACAATGCTGATGACAATCCATTCAGCAGATCTGACCTATGGACATCCTTATTTGTTTGGCATGAGCCAACTACACCCCTTTGCTTCCTGGCAGACATAATAAAGGGGCAATAAAAAGCAGGTTGTTAAAGTCAAGCTACAGATTGACATACCTGCCACTGTCTACCTTTGCTCCAGTAAAGATGAATATATGAATGCAGGACCTAGTCATAGTAAAGATTCAAAGAAAGCAAAGCTGGCTATGAACCGAGTATGTCCCAAAATAGAAGCATTTGACTGTAAATTGCTTTCCGGATCATCGAACCCCTCTCCACCCAAGCCTCTCCGAAGTCTGAATTCTATGTCCAACAATTTTGGTAACTCTTCGAAACAGACAATCCAAGAACGCTGCGATTGTCGTGATCGGGTGTGGACAGGTGAGGTAGTAGGCAAAAATTTGAATTTCTCTGATCATTTCTCACGGAACAACTTCTGTCACTTTCCGTGTGTTTAAATGACTGCAAACTCTCTGAAAGGGTGCGTTCTTATCCCCACTTGAGCGATTCATTGCCTCTCTCCGACTCCATCTCACAGGAAGGCGTTTCATTCTTATTCGTACGGCTCTTTTTGCGTGTCATTTTTACGCCATGCAACAAAACTACGGTAACAGCCAAAGTTCGGTTTAGGCAACAAAACCACTTAGTTAGGTTTAGAGACAACATCATGGTTGGGCTTAAAATTAATATGTAAACTAAGCAAAATACGTACGGAAACAACGTAACAGAAGTATGAAAAACAGGTCACAAACGTCACTTGAACATAACTTTAGGACGCTCTCCTGGTTGAAAGTCCTGTGTTTGTTGGACTCATCTGCCTCCCCTGCGGCCCACCATTAGCTGTGTTTCTCACATTTTTGGTTCACGTCACTAGCACCGAGCGTAGCGTATTCACGCGGATGCGTTCACATTAGTACAGCCTACATGGCATACAAAATGACACGCCAAAAGCAAGAAAGGCGTCCTTACTGCACTCAAAATGACTTGCGAATTCCCGTGTCATTCATACATTCAACATTTAGGCTGCTCTCATAGCTATAAACACTTATGCTATAAAACATGCTCTGATGACACTTTGTATGAACTATTTTGATTCATGCATACCCTAAAACAAAACATCTTTGGGGCCAAATATAAATGTACAAATGTCTTAAATCAACCAATCGTACGTGGTGTTGTCGCTGACGTCGCTCTGGATGTAGATCATCTCAGTCAGCGCCAGGTGCATGAGGCTCTGTTCATTGAGTAAGTCTCCGATCATCCTCACCGCTTCTGGACTCACGCCACCTTCTTCTTTCAGATACTCCTGTGAAATGACACGCAAATGTTTTACTACATTCGGTGTTCAATCCCCCCTCATTTAAACATAATCTTAAATCATTCTTTCTTTCAGCTTTCAACTTTTTGAAAAACCAAACGGCTCCTATGCCCTCAACCCAATTTGTGTTGGAAGAACATATAACATTCATATAACTTCTTTCTGCAGCAAACTCTTGTGTTTCAGACTCATGTTGTGGAGTTTCGTGAGATTCATAATGTGGTTTACCTTCACAGAATAGTGGTCGTACTTCCGTAGTGCAGCTTTGCAGCCATGTGCCTCCACTTCATCTTTCACCTACAGAAAAGATAATTTACATGAGACTGATATTTACAATGGTGCTTCTGCACACAGACCATGGCTCTGATATATCAGTAAGTTAGAATCTATGACCCCGACCACGGCTCTGAAATATTAGTAAATTAGAATCTATGGCCCCGACCACGGCTCTGAAATATCAGTAAATTATAATCTATGGCCCCGACCACAGCTCTGAAATATCAGTAAGTTCGAATCTATGGCCCCGACCACGGCTCTGAAATATCAGTAAGTTCAAATCTATGGCCCCGACCACGGCTCTGAAATATCAGTAAGTTCGAATCTATGGTCCCGACCACGGCTCTGAAATATCAGTAAGTTCGAATCTATCCATTTTAACAGCTAATAGTATCTTTAAGCACATACTGGTATCAGATACCAATAGAACAGACTGTGTACTGGATAGTACAACATAAAGTACCTTCTGCAGAGCTTGTTGTAGCAGCTGGTCAGCTGACTTCCCCCTTTCGCTTTTCGGCAGCTTATACTTCAGGATGTCAGGATTTGCTTTCACTGCGTACGTCTTCTTCCGCAGCCCATGGACCAGGTAAAAGGTGTTGATGTCCTCCATGACAAATTTATTCAGCTTGACTCCCAGTTCTTTAGCGAACCAGTTGACGATGCTGTGAAAAGATGAGACACTTGAAGCATTTCCATATCAACTTTTGATATTTTGAGGTGAGGCAAATAAGACATTTTGCCAGTAAATTTGAAAACATAGTACTTATCTACACACCATTTCTAACAAAACCTCACCAAAAAGAAGTTTATTCAAGTGTGCTATTAGTATACTTCTTTTAATCTTAAGATATGTATAACAGTAATGTAAAAGAGATATACTTAACAAAAGTATACTTAAGTAAACTTGGCTCATAATAACAAGTATACAGAAAAGTATAAGTACGCTTGGCTCATAATAACAAGTATACGGAAAAGTATAAGTATACTTGGCTCATACTAACAAGTATACGGAAAAGACTAAGTATGCTTGGCTCATACTGACAAGTATACGGAAAAGTCTAAGTTAACTTGGCTCATACTCCCTTACGAAAAAGTAGTAAACTTCAAGTTTATTTTATGAAGTACACAAAGGTTAAGTTAAAGTATATATTTCCCAAGTATACTTTATGTAGTAAGTACACTTATATCAACGTACTAGTTGTAAGTGTACTACTTTAATACTCATTGGGACTAAATTGGCCCACTTTGTAGTTTATAAAAGTATACTTTTAAGTGTAATAAGAATAAAAATTGAGTACACAACTAGCTTACACCTAGGAGAGTATACTTTAAAGTGTATTTTCATAAACTATAAAGTGGGCTAAAAGTACAGTATACTTACATTATAAAAAACATTAAACTAGTAGTTTACTTTCATAAACTAAAAAAGTGGGCTACATATACAAGTATACTTGCGATATAAAAAGTATTAAACTAGTTGTGTACTGAGAATATACTTTAAAGTGTTCTTTCACAAACTAAAAAGTGGGCTAAAAGTATAAAACTAGTAACCTATCAGTATATTTATAGTATAGTTGCAGTACAAAATAAGGTGTAAACTAGTTGTGAACTCAAAGTTTACCATTGTTATACTTAAAGTATACTTAAAAGTATACTTTTATAAACTAAAAAGTGGGCCAATTTAGTCCCAAGAAGTATAAGTTGAACACTTACAAGTATACAATTGGTGGTATTAGTATACTTACTACATAAAGTAAATATATACTTGAACTTTACTAAAGTTTAAGTATACTACTTTTTCATAAACAACTATGCTAACTACCCAATAAGGAACATTTCTGACCAGCTAAAGGGGTCAAACACTGTTGTTTTGGACATTTAAGACTCATTTGTACTCACCGGTGATAACTGGGGATCCTCATGGCTCCCAGTTCAGCATACCAGCCCTCGTTTTCATTCCTGTAGGTCTCCACTCGTCCTCCAACACGACCACTAGCCTCTAATATGGTCACCTTGTCAGAACAGTTAAATAAAGTGCTTAACCATCGTTGTCCGATTCATGATTTGAAAGAAAGACGCTAATTACATAATATTTGTGCAAAGTATAATTTAATTTAAGCAACAAATATTTATTCTATGCTAAATACATTTTATTATCCACAGAAGTGGATGTACTTATTAGAGATATACTTAACACAAGTATACTTAAGTACACTTGACAAGTACACAGAAAAGTCTAAGTCTACTCGGCCTATACTTGTACTTCATCTTTTGATCAAGATATACTTTAGAAAAGTATACCTAAGTATACTTGTAGTATAAACAAATCTATTTAACTGGTAGTTTACTGAATATACTGTACTTAAAAGTGTACTTTCATGCAGTGGGCTACAAGTATATACAAGTATACTTGTAGTATAAACATTTTTAAACTAGTATACTGAGAGTATACTTTAAAGAGCACTTTCATAAACTATAAAGTGGGCTACAAGTATAAAACTAGTAAACTATCAGTACCATACTTACACTTAAAGTATACTTTTATAAACGAAAAAGTGGGCAAATTTAGTCACAAAAAGTAGTGAAGTAATACACTTACAAGTATAAAACTAGTACACTATCTGTATACTTATAGTATAGTTGCAGTAGAAAATAAGACTTTGATGTAAAGTAGTTTTGTACTCAAAGCTTACTATTCTTACACTTAAAGTACACGTAAAAGTATACTTTTATAAACTAAAAAGTGGGCCGATTTAGTCTGAATAACTATTAAAGCAGTACACTTATAAGTATACTACTAGTACATTGATATACTTACTACATAAAGTATATTTGGGAAATGTACTAAGCATACTTCATAAAGTACACTACTTTTTTGTAAGGGTTGTGGTGGCTGCATATCTGTCAGCTTGTTTAAATCTCTCTCTTTGTCCCCTGGTGTCCAACAAACAAAAACTTTAAAGTACTGTTGAATGTACCTGGTGTCCGGCGTCTTGCAGCAGCTTGGCAGCCGTCAGTCCGGCCACGCCGGCTCCGACAACAACAACGTGGTGAGATGTATTTATGTGAGGGAGGCCGGTCTTCACAGTGTGTAACAGCTCATCGTAGTCTTTGTCCTCCAGACAATCAGCCAGGTGTTCCTTCATGCTGACAGCAGCAGTGTTGTTGCTGCGGTACAATGTGAGCAGCAGCACGCCGGCAGCAACTGTAAACACACAGAGAAAAAACACACCACTTAAAACTCCCAACAGGAGAACTCATATTAGCTAATTAATCTGGGATATTTAAGTCACAGCAAGTGGAGCAATAAATTCAGGTTGAGTAATTTGTGCTTTTACTTACCTTTAAAAAACAAAAAAGTCATGACTTCTGGGCTCACTAGCTTCTCTAACTCAACTCTCATTCAGCATTTCTTTCTAAAAAAGGAATACAAATGAGTGTTTCTGAGGTTTACTTTCCATATTCAAAGACTAATTGGCTCCACTAGAGCAGCTGCTAATAGTAGCTGAAAGCTCACAAAGTAATAGTAAAAACAGCTCCCATGAAAATGAATCAACGCGGACAGTCGCGTCATCGTAACTCGGTTTCATCCATATCTCTGTTGTATTCACTTAATTTCCCCCCCAACAACACTTTAAACTGTAAATCTCTGGTGTCTAAAAGAACTTCTACAGGGTCCAGGTCCTCTCTGTCTGAACTGTGACCCCCCTTCACTCGCCCTCTTTTGTTCAGCCGTCACACATTTTAACTTGTGATGGTTTAAAAAAAAAAAAAAGCTAAAGCAAAAAAAAATGGTGTTTTATTTAAAAACAGAAAAAAATATAACATCATTAATGTCCTTATCCAAACATGTTGAGTATTTGATGTATTCTAGGGGCAGTCAGTCGATTAAAATATATAATTAATCGCACATTTTCTTATCTGTTCAATCTCAAAGGGAGATTTGTCAAGTATTTAATACTCTTATCAACATGGGAGTGGACAAATATGCTGCTTTATGCAAATGTATGTATATATTTATTATTGTAAATCACTTAACAACACAAAACAATGACAGATATTTTCCAGAAACCCTCACAGGTACTGCATTTAGCATAAAACAATATGCTCAAATTGCCTCAATTGCCCTCAAACTGCATGTGATTATCATAAAGTGGGCATGTCTGTAAAGGGGAGACTCGTCGGTACCCATAGAACCCATTTACATTCACACATCTGGAGGTCAGAGGTCAAGGGACCCCTTTTGGAAATGGCCATCAGTTTTTCCTCGTCAATATAAGCCAAGTATACTTAGACTTTTTTTTATACTTGTCAGTATAAGCTCAGTAAACTAAAGTATACTTTTGAAAGTATATCTCTGATAAGCACATAACAAGTAAACCAGCCACGACTACCTTTCTGTAGGCCTATAAGGCAAGGATACTTAATTATACTTTTATGTAATACATCTCAATCAAAAGATTAAGTACAAGCATAAGCCAAGTATACTTAGACTTTTCTGTATACTTGTCAGTATCAGCCAAGTATACTTAGACGTTTCTGTATGCAAAATTTTGCGTAAATTTGGAGCGTTATTTAGCAACAAGCTAGTATGACATGGTTTTCAAGGTCTTGGTGTCTTAATGTGGTATTTTGTAGGGATTATTCATAGTTTTTTTATCAATTTTCAAGTGATTTAAAAAATTGTTAAATTCAACTCCAATCTGTGTAACAAATGGTATCAACCCAAAAATTGCTGCAACAATTTATGAGACATAATAGAGTATGGGGATGGACATCATATACTTCTTTCATCATGTTCTAAACCCTTATACACTTTCGCAATTCATTCTAATCAATTAATTAATTCATGACTAGAACAACTTGACTCACAGTGCTGAGCTGCATCTCAAATTAATCTTCAGGTTCCATCTTTCAGATGATGTCCACCACTTCTATGTGACATCTACTGTTGACCTGCTACCTCCCCCTAAAGACCCCCTGTAACCCGGACTAAAACAGGTCTATTGTGGGTCTCAGAGAGTTATGATCTATGATTAAATATGTAATAACAACTTCATCAGGATGTGACATTCAGTAAATACCTGTACAGTCCAACAAAGACCCTCTTATAATGTCATCAAGCATTGATGAAATTAAAACTGAAACCATGAAAGCAGAACTGCTGCACAGCGCTCATATCCTCGTACCCAACATGGCAGAGGGGCTTAATTAATTTGCGCACTATTTTGGGGAATTATAAAATATGTATTTAGACCATACTTTGTCTAAAAGAAAACACAATATAATGCTGTAAAATACTCACATAATTTCCACGTCACCACATGTGGATCCATCTCCGTTTGGAAGTTTGTCTTCTTTCCGTCTTTGGCGACACGAGGAAGAGAAACAGAAACAAAATGTTTAAATCCTGAGAAAGGAGAGTTGCCTCTCAGACAGTCACAGTGTGTTGTCTGCATTTAGCTCATGACCTAATTCAAAGTGGTACGACAGTTAATAAAAAAAAACACACCAAACAGCTAAAACTACAGTATTATTAGTAGGGTTTCTAGTATTTTACACTTTCTGAACACCTTTTAACAACATTCATAATATAAATTAGTATATAGTACACAAAGTATTTTGTTTAAGTTTACATGTATGTTTTTTAATTTCATATTCTTACTATTACAGATAGTTTGTATTTTAAGTATATTTTCATTTACACAGATTATTTATTTGTCTTTGCTAATGCTGTCTTATTCATTTCTACATATTTGTACTCACGTATATTTCAATTTGCACCGTTTCATATTGTGATATTGCTTTTAATCTTGTATATTTAATTTGTGTGCATTTAGCTCATGATCTTATTCAAAGTGGTATGACAGTTAATAAAAAACACACTAAACAGCTATGTATTTTTCAGGGACTACACTTTTTTTTGTGTTTCACATTTTATATTTTGTTTAAGTTTACATGTATGTTTTTTAATTTATATTCTTATTATAAATAGTTTGTATTTTAAGTATATTTTCATTTACTCTGATTATTTATTCGTCTAAACCAGGGGTCTTCCACCTGCGTATCCGGAGCCACATGCGTCTCTTCAGCGGAGTATTAGGCCCACATTGAGGAAAAAAATAAATCTGAGATTTAGAGAATAAAGTCGTAATATTATAAAGTAGTAATTTTACGTGTTATTTTCTTTTTTCTCGTAAAGTTATGACTTTATTCTGTAAATCTTTTTTCCCTCAATGTGGCCCTAATACTCCGTAGTACATTGTCTCTTTGGCCCTCACTGCATTAGACTTATATACTATATACTTAGACTATAAACTGTGTTACCTTCATCACAATGATCAAATGTTTTGCGGCTCCAGACAGATTTTTTTTTTTTTTTTTGCCTAAAATGGCTCTTTTGCTAGTAAAGGTTGCTGACCCCTGCTCTATACAAATGCTGTCTTATATTTTATTATTTTTTTACATATTTGTACTGAAGTATATTTCAATTTTCACCATTTTCATTTCATTGTGATATTGTTTTCAATCTTTATTTTCCTTCTATTCTATTAGAAGTTTGCTGTTGCAGTGATGCAAACACGAGGAAGAGAAACAGAAACTTAAATTAGACAAAATGTTTAAATCCTGAGAAACGAAAGTTGCATCTCAGACAGTTACAGTGTGTTGTCTGCATTTAGCTCATGATCTCATTTAAAGTGGTACGACAGTTAATAAAAAAACACACTAAAGTAAATTTTCATTTTACGAATTAATTGTCTCTGCTATCCATCCATCCATCCATCTTCAACCGCTTATCCGGGATCGGGTCGCGGGGGCAACAGCTCCAGTAGGGGACCCCAAACTTCCCTTTCCCGGGCCACATTAACCAGCTCTGACTGGGGGATCCCGAGGCGTTCCCAGGCCAGATTAGAGATATAATCTCTCCACCTAGTCCTGGGTCTTCCCCGTGGTCTCCTCCCAGCTGGTCGTGCCTGGAACACCTCCCAAGGGAGGCGCCCAGGAGGCATCCGTGCTAGATGCCCGAACCACCTCAACTGGCTCCTTTCGACGCAAAGGAGCAAGGACTCTACTCCGAGTCCCTCACGGATGACTGAGCTTCTTACCCTATCTCTAAGGGAGACGCCAGCCACCCTCCTGAGGAAACCCATTTCGGCCGCTTGCACCCGCGACCTCGTTCTTTCGGTCATGACCCAACCCTCATGACCATAGGTGAGAGTAGGAACGAAGACTGAACGGTAGATCGAGAGCTTTGCCTTCCGGCTCAGCTCTCTTTTCGTCACAACGGTGCGGTAAAGCGAATGCAATACCGCCCCTGCTGCTCCGATTCTCCGACCAATCTCACGTTCCATCGTCCCCTCACTCGCGAACAAGACCCCGAGATACTTAAACTCCTTCACTTGGGGTAAGGACTCATTCCCTACCCGGAGTAGGCAATCCACCGGTTTCCTGCTGAGAACCATGGCCTCAGATTTAGAGGTGCTGATTCTCATCCCGACTGCGTCACACTCGGCTGCGAACCGATCCAGTGAGTGCTGGAGGTCGCAGACCGATGATGCCAACAGGACCACATCATCTGCAAAAAGCAGCGATGAGATCCTCAGCACACCGATCTGCAAACCCTCCTCCACCCGACTACGCCTCGATATCCTGTCCATGAATATCACGAACAGGATTGGTGACAAAGCGCAGCCCTGGCGGAGGCCAACCCCCACCGGAAACGAGTCCGACTTACTGCCGAGGATCCGAACACAGCTCTCGCTTTGGGCGTACAAGGATTGGATGGCCCTGAGAAGTGCCCCCCTCACCCCATACTCCCGCAGCACCCCCCACAGTATCTCCCGGGGGACCCGGTCATATGCCTTCTCCAAGTCCACAAAACACATGTAGACTGGATGGGCATACTCCCAGGCCCCCTCCAGGATCCTTGCGAGAGTGAAGAGCTGGTCCGTTGTTCCACGGCCAGGATGGAATCCGCATTGTTCCTCTTCGATCTGAGGTTCGACTATCGGCCAATAGCTAATAGCTTTATATATCTATAGTCTTTTAAATGTTTTGTAAATTAAACGGAAATTAACCTTTAACAAGTAGAAGAAACAATTAACAGATACTTTCTTAAGATGATATATTCATTTTAATAACAATTTTATCAGATTAAATGATTCCTACCTTTTTTAGGAGCTTAATCAACGAAATTCTGATGTCTCCGTGACCTGATGTGAAATCATACTGTAGCCTCTTATAAAGCCTGCTAGACGCTGGGATTTTCCTCTCATCTGACCAGAAGGACCACAAAGGAGCATGACTTTGTGCGTGTTCTGTTTATTTTGTTGTCAGGGTTTGGTTTTCAGTTTCATATTTAACAAGCTCTCAGATCTTATGATCAGAAAAAAGTACTATGACGCAACATCATCAACAAGGAGACTCATCTGATGGGAATTTTGCCAAAAATGTGACCACAATAAGGAAACAGGAACAAGCATGTCTCAATGGGTCATTCATCTCAGATTTCATTTGCCAACCACATTCATGTCATTCCCACTGTCACATGTTTTCAGCGTGTGTTGCAGAGAGGTATGACATCTTTAAACTGGGTTATTCTTTAAGGAAGTATGGAAAGTACTTTGAAGAGACTCGATGTAAGAATCAGAAATGGCTTGTGGCCATATAAAGTCAATGAGTCGGCGTCCTGTTAGTTGACGCGAGCGAGCGTGATTGACAGCTAAAACCACAATATCACTGCATAGTTCACATTCTTGGCACCCTTACAAAAAAGTAGCATACTTCAAGTGTATTTTATGAAGTATACTTAAGTATAGTTCAATTATATTTCCCCCCAAAGTATACTAGAGAGACTAGAGACTAAATTGGCCCACTTTTTAAGTTTATAAATGTATACTTTTAAGTGTACTTTAAGCATAAGAATAGTAAACTTCAACTGCACTACTTGTTAACATCTGAGTTTTATTTTGTACTAAACTATAGGTATACTGATAGTACTTAGCCAATGATTTATGCCTTACATGAAGAAACTTGCTCATTTTGCTATTTGACTTGATGTTTTGTGATAAAAAAAGCTAAAAATAAAATTTGTTTTCCCCACATTTCTCCACAGTGAACAGAAAATTAAAAAATTACAAAATGCTTGATGAATTGAAGTAAATTAATATCAAAACATACGTTTACAAACTCTCACACACTTTAATAGGCTACTCCATCAAGAAGTAAGCACAACTACAAGCCAAGTATACCTTTCTGTAGCCATATAAGGCAAGAATACTTAATTATACTTTTATGAAATATATCTTGATCAAAAGATTAAATACAAATATAAGCCAAGTTTAGACTTTTCTGTAAACTTGTCAGTATAAGCAAAGTACACTTAGACTTTTCTGTATATTTGTCAGTATAAGCAAAGTATACTTAGATTTGTATGTATACTTGTCAGTATAAGCTTAGAAAACTTAAGTATACTTTTGTTGAAGTATATCTCTGATAAGCACATAAAAAGTAAACAAGCCAAGTCTACCTTTCTGTAGGCCTATAAGACAAGAATACTTTATTATACTTTTATGAAATATATCTCAATCAAAAGATTAAGTACACGTATAAGCCAAGTATACTTAGAATTTCTGTATACTTATCAGTATAAGCCTAGTATACTTAAGTATACTATTGTAAAGTATATCCCTGATAAGTACATAAGAAATAAACTAAAAGCATACTCTTAGACTTTTCTGTATACTTGTCAGTATAAGCTTACTAAACTTATGTATACTTTTGTTAAATATATCTCTGATAAGTACATAAAAAGTAAACTGAAAGTATACTCTCTTATTTTAAATTTAATAGAAGTACACTAATAGCCCATTTGAATATACTTTTTGGTAAGGGCAGTGAAGTTAGCTTACCTGTTTGCCTCGGGGAATGTCCCTTCATGAATCGAAGGGCCCGTCGATGTTGATCCGACGTCGGTCATATTCCTGTTTTGCAAGACGGACTTCACTAGATATAACTTTATTGTTTTTTTTGTAGTTTGTAGTTTGTCTGAGTTGTGGTGGAGGCTGGTCGTTTGTTTGTGTTAGCAGACTCCATTTCTAACCAACAGTTAGCTATCGTTAGCTATCCCTGTAGCTGTAGCCACACTCGGGTACGCATGACGTTACATCTTCAAATAAAAAGCAGTCTACAGGCTGATAGAGGAAACATAGAAAGTCACTCAGGTTAGGTTACAACCACATGTAAAAAGTTACAAACAGTCCCTTTAAATATCAAATTCATTGCTGTACATTCTGGTGTTCATACAATATATTTTTAGGGTCAATGGAGAAACTGTTTTTAAACATCCAGCAGATGAAGTACCAGACAAATCAAGGTAATGTATTAAACAGGTAAACATAATTAGCTAAAAGTAGTGGTTGAAAGATCCAGTGGGTGAGTTTGAGGCAGCAGCAAGGAAAAGGACCCAAATGCAGACAGCAACAGATAGAAAGCATCTCCAGGTAAACAGGATTGGGGCTGGGCTAAATACTGTGGAGGGGTTAATTGGTGAATGAGGAACAGGTGAGCTGGTGGATGTAGGAGTTAGGTGACAGAGACTGGTGAGAAGGTCTGAGGCCATCTGGTGGATGGAAATGGAAATGCATGGGCCAGGGGGAAGTGAAAAGTGGCTGGAGACTGGGACAGTCTTAACCTCTTTTACCCCGACGGACCCGGTACCGTTTTGTTTGGCTGAGCTGTGTGTTAAAACACGTCCTTTAAAAACGTCATAAAATGCTGTGGTGGTATTTTTTTCTGAATAGTTTCTAAAAGATAATATAATATATATATATATATAACATAACAATATTTTAGTTTCAAAATCATCACAGGAGAAATTGTATTTCTACTTTATATTTTTTATATTGAATGTACATACTTGACTTTGGATTCTTTTTTTCTTATCTTATTTACATTGTTATTGATCTTATTTGTTATCATCTACTTGATCACAGTTCTTTATTATAATAAAACTACTCCATTTGGTGTGAAAACTATACAATTTAGTTTTTTTTTTATTGATGTTATTCTGTTCACAATGGTAGAATGTGATGATGCACAGGGTAAACGTCTTGGCCAAAGGCTCCATTGTGTGTACATAGCCTCCTGTAGTGGATATCAGGAGTATTTTAGAGCCAGATTCCCTTTCAAGAGGTAGAAAACCCCATTTGGCACACTTGGATACTCCAAAGTGTGCCAAATGGAGAGTCCTCCTGGTCCTATCCTGACTAAAACCTTTATAGAATCTATGTGCTTTGTGTTATTTATATCTGCATTGGCTCAGTTGTAGTCGAGGAGTTGCTGAATGAATTCAGTGGCGTCTCTGTGCATGTTATCATTGCTATAATGGTGTTATCCACTGTCTAATCTAGAAAACATTCTAGGCCAGGATAAAAATGTAAATTTGTCCTTTGGTTCATCATAGTTTACTCAGGTATAGTAACAGTCACAATGTTACATCTACGTCTTTATGAAACACTTTTATTTTGTGTGTACACTAATGATTATGACAGACATTTCATATTCCACAGTCTTTATAAATATTAAAATTCAACATATAATACTATAAATAACATTTCTGTGGCATTAGCTAGATATATTGCACCTTTTGATATTGTATTTACTAATACTATAATACTCAGTTGCTTAAAATTCATTCTCCCGACTCTAGAGCTCATCTCACACTGGACAGTTAGCCCACTCTGAATTCAAGAGCGCCTCTTTGTTGATGTTGGTAGCAGCTCTGATTGCAGATTTCATCGATGTCTCGATCCAAGCGTGAGGGAAGGCAGTGTGTTCACCAGCAAAGTGAACCCTGCCTTCACTTCTGAAGAGCTCTTTAGCATACTTTAAATGCTGGTACGGTGTGAAGAGAGCGAAGGCACCCAAGCTGTAAGGATCCATGCTCCACTTCTTCACCAACACCCCTGTGCAGAGCGACCTGACGTGCTCGCCATGGATTTGCACCAAATCTCTCAGAGCTAACTCTTTCAGGTCTTCATCGCTCGCACCTAAGAAGAGGAGGGAGTCGTCAGACCAGGTGTAGGAAGCCAGGAGGACGCCGATGGTCTTATTTTTTGGAAAACTGTGGCTGGGGTAGTAGATGTAACGAGAGGGCCCGTCAGTGATGCTCTTTCCTCCTCGGATGCCGTCCTTCTCCCAGAACCTCTCGCTGAAGGTGAGGAGGATTTTAGTGGAGCTGTCGTAGTGGGCTGCCCTCAGTGCCTCCATCTTTTCAATGGAGAGAGCTGGATGAAAGTCCATGAAAAGGGCTGCTTTGGTTGTTGTTGTTACCAGGACAGCGTCAGCGGTAAGGTCCGTCAAAGAACACTGTTGGCCTTCCTCGTACGAAACAATTACACCCTTCTTTGACTGGCTGATACGTTTGACCTTGGAGTTGAGGAGAATAGGGACATCGAGGACATCGACAAAAGCGTTGGGGAGCAGGTCCGACCCACCAATCACTTCAGAGTACCTTAAAACCAAAAAGACAAATATTTGTATTGAATGCATTCTTGTAGAGAGAGTTACCAATTTGCAATATGTCCATATGCTGTGGATTAGATAGATAGATAGATAGATAGATAGATAGATAGATAGATAGATAGTAACTTTATTGATCCTGAGGGGAATTCAAGTTTCCAGCATCACAGTTCGCTTGTGCAAAACATGTTAGTAAAAAGGCAGTAAAAAAGTTAGTAGTGCAAAGTACAAAGTACAAAAAAATATACCAGATATAAAAATACAAGGAGATGAAGAAAACTGTTAAAACTGAATATAGTGCAGGGTAACAGCTATGATACACGACTATTAAAAAGTGCAGAAGAGACTGTTATAAATGAGTATAGTGCAGGGTAATGCAATTTTAATTTAGTATTTTAATTTAATTTAATTTAGCAATGATATGTACAGTTATATATATAGATTATGATGCAAAGTTGGAGAGCAACTTACAGTAGCTTACATCTATTGAGTGAAGGTCAGATTCATATCTGGAAGCCAACATTTACACTACAAATATAAAACAAGCTAATAATAACTCCATTAGTCAAAGTATTGCCTTCATTTTCTGGTTTGGTAAACCCTCTGTAAACTACCTGTCCAGCTCCAACAAAGGTAGTGACTTGTTGGTGAACACAGTGAAGCATTTACCATCAAAAGAGCTGGTTATTTTGGTGAAAATGGATGAAGATTTGTTAGGTGGCCAGAAACACAACTCCAATAAAACCATACTATCACACTAGCTTGTCATGAAGGTGGATAAAAATAACGCTCCAAAATTGCGCTAAATTTTGGCGAGGAAAAGCTGGCATGGCAATTTTCACAGGGGTCCCTTTGACCTCTGACCTCAAAATATGTGAATAAAATTGGGTTCTATGGGTACCCACGACTCCCTCTATAGATTACTATGTGTTTTAGTTCTCATCTAGAAGTCAGTGAACAGCTGATATACACATAAAGTGGAAAACAAACGTTGAATACAACATTGTAAACAATTGTGTCATCTGCAAAGAAGTGTACAATTTCAGTTTTCCATGCCTTTAATGACGTCTGTTTGATTTCTTTCACTTTTTCTGGCTAGGGGTTTAATAATGTATAATTCTACTGTGCAAGCAAAGTATTCCCATTTTGAATAGTTGACATTGTGAGATGTAGGGCCTCACTTCACATCATCATTGATGTCAGTCTGGTCATAGATCATCTCACTCAGCGCTGTGTACATGAGGCTCTGTTGGTTAAGCAGGTCTCCGAGCATCCTCACCGCTTCTGAACTCAGACCTCCTTCTTCTTTCAGATACTCCTGTTAGATAAACAAAGTTTGACATCATGCATTCATTTATATATATATATATATACATTCTATTTGCACTCATAGAGGTGGTGGGAAGTTTCAGCAACATCATTTAGTGTTTTACCTCGACAGAATAACGGTCGTATTTTAGCAGCGCAGCCCTGCAGCCATGGGCCTCCACTTCATCTTTGACCTAAAAAAAAGAAAGAAAAAAAGTAATCTATTGATCTGATGGTGTTACCATGGGTATTCACAAACTGAGCTTTGATTTCTGTCTATAATGAACCATGAATATGTAACTCCACCTTATGACAAAACAAAACCTGACATAAAAAGCAAAATCAGTGGAAGCTCTAATGCCAGGATCAGACTACAGGATATTTTTGATGGTTCTGATGGTCACTATGTCAGATTAGACGATTGAGAGTCATAAATTCTTGTCGTGACTAGTCCGCGACACATGACGGACTACATGTCGGTCCCCTATTCCGACAATACACACTCTCCCGGCACCGCCATCTTACTATATACGGGCTTACCAGGGCTCAAGCCCCCCCCCGGCCCAACCATGTAAAGGGGCCCATGAGGTTCCAGGGGAAAACAATAAAAATATAATTCACAGGGAGAAGAGAAAGCGGGAGCGCAACGGGATGCTTCATGTGCAAAGGTGCAGCGACGGTGGTATTTTTTTTACTCTGACACAACCTACACTGAATATCCAACCGCGAGGTCGGGCAGCAGTTGCGCTGGGAAGGTCAGATGACATCATTCTGCACAATAAGTAGTGTTTACAGATGTGTGCGTCTGTGCTCAGGCGGTCAAATTCATGGCCATGACGGAACACGTCGGTATCGGGCTATAATCGGGCTGAAATCGTGTAGTCTGAACCGGGCATTAGACGTTACTTATGGGTGGGAACAGCTAAACTAAACTCGGACCTCTGCAACTAGTGAATTTGAAAATGATTTGTACTGTTGATCAATTGCAAACTATGTTGCCAGTAGTGACCCAGAACGTCTAAAAATGGAAGAAGCTAACATATTATCTATGTTGCACCATGTTTTCTATAACTCTTCGATGCCGATGATAATCTGCTCTACAAAAGAGACAAATAAATTTGCTTGAATTATGTTCTTATTGTCTCGTCAGTCACGCATCCAGTGAATGTCCTGCACCAACTGTTTTCCAAGGATGTGTGAATTTGTGCAACATTATTTCCATCCCTCCTTCCTTTCCTCTGTCTTACATACCTTCTGCAAAGCTTGTTGTAGCAGCTCGTCGGCTGATTTCCCTTTCTCACTTTCCCGCACGTTGTACTTCAAGACGTCGGGGTTTATTTGCACTGTCCTCGTCCTCCTCAGCACCCCATTAACGAAGTAAAAGGTGTTGGGGTCATCCATGATGAATTCATCCAGTTTCACCCCCAGATTTTTAGCATACCAGTTGACGATTCTGTTGACAGAGGAGTTGATGGTGGCACTTTAGATGTGTAGGCAAGTCAGTTAACGGTGGCACATGTAACATTCCTACATAATTTTTGAGATTTGAGTTAAAGGGATTGTTCGGGTGTTTTGAAGTGGGGTTGTTTGAGGTACTTATCCATAGTAGGTTTATTACCTTCAGTAGATGACGGTTAAACGGATATCAATTATTTTAGGTGGCTAAAATACTTTTTTCTGTCCCCGTCAACAGCACTGTATTGCTTGCTCCGGTGCTTCCGGTCTGTTTCTCGATGGTTGGGGCAAACCAACCGTCATCTACTGTAGGTAATACTCTTACTAAGGATAAGTACATCATACTGTATAACCCCACTTCAATACACTCAAACTATCCCTTTAAGTATCCAACAAGACAGCAACAACACCAGCATTTCAGGGCCTTTGGATTCTATCAAGTTTCATTTTCATCTTTCCTTTAGTGTTTTAAATGATTTGGTAGTTTCCAGGTCTGGATGGTATCCTTGTGAATCAACCCCCATAAAAAGCTGGTTGCTTCATAAACATTCCTTTTACACAATCATATCAGTCTATGAGAGGGGAAAGGTTTTATGCACATGTTAAATGCTAAACTGAAAAAAAACAACATAAAAAAGCGTACTTGTGAAAACTAGGGATCCTCATGGCTCCCAGTTCAGCATACCAGCCCTCTTTTTCATTCCTGTAGGTCTCCACTCGTCCTCCGACACGACTATCAGCCTCTAATATGGTCACCTTGTCAGAACAGATTAACACATACAGATAAATACACATGAGGCCTATCGCAAGCCGTTTTAACATTTAATAGCTAAGCTTAAGATATATATAATCTGTGGCCAACGAGAGCTTTGTTCACTAGAGATTTGTGGTAGAAATGTACAGCCTATTGTAGATTTATTGTCTCCAGACACACTTTATAAACCCATACAGCTGCAGTGCAGCAGCCATAGTATGTTTGAACAGCTGACGTAATTACAGTTATCTGCAACGCCATTTCACCTAGTCACAACTCTAATTCTAGATATCTGTAATTACATTTTGACCATCGGTAACTCCAGTTAGAGATATCTACAACGTCATTCTGACTAAACAACATTTATTTTTAGATATCTAAAAAGGACAATGTAGATATCTACAATTGAGGGGGAATTAAAGAATTACGCATATTTAAAAATACAGGTAAAACTCTTGTGAAAAATTGATACAGAAAATGTATTCATATTAACACGGTACATTGGCCCGTATTTTTAATGACTACTACTACATCTATTGCTGCTACTACTTGTATGACAACTACTAACTACTACTACTACAACAAATACTGTTAATACTAGACTGAGAAACAGTTTTTTCCTCCCAAGCCATCAGACTTTTGAACAGATAACTCACACCACACTCTCTCTCTAACAAAAAAGTGCAATAAACAAGTGCAATACTTCAATCAATGCAATATGTGCAATAAAAAAAAAAAAATGTATATATTTATATAATATTTATAAATGTTTTTATAGTATGCAACCTCTACTGCTCCCATATATATATATATACACATATATATATATATATATACCAAGTATTCCCTTTATTATTGTACTGTATTATACTATTTATAAATACACTTTTATTTTATTACTGTACATTTATTTTGTTATTGTTGTCATTTATTATTATTATTATTATTATTATTATTATATTTATTTTTTTTGCTACTTACTGTTTTCTTAATGGAGCTTCTCAGCAAGAAGTATTTCACACGATTGTACTTGTATAACGGGTGTGACAATAAACATCTTGAATCTTGAATCTTGAATCAGCAGTGTGTTGAATGTACCTGGTGTCCGGCGTCTTGCAGCAGCTTGGCAGCCGTCAGTCCGGCCATGCCGGCTCCGACAACAACAACGTGGTGAGATGTATTTATGTGAGGGAGGCCGGTCTTCACAGTGTGTAACAGCTCATCGTAGTCTTTGTCCTCCAGACAATCAGCCAGGTGTTCCTTCATGCTGACAGCAGCAGTGTTGCTGTGGTAGAACGTCAGCAACAGCAGCACACTGAGGGCAACTAAAAAACACAGGGAACTTTTATTTTAAATATTTTTCCCAAAGTGTGACAGAGCTTTATAGAGACACTTCACTATACTTGACTTTGTTTGCATCACATTTACAAACACATACCTGATGCTGTCATGAAGGATTACTCAGAATAAGTCGGACAGACAGTAAAGTCTCTCTTCTTGCAGGAGTTTCTTTTTCTAATTCTTCTAGACCAGGGGTCAGCAACCTTTACTATCAAAAGAGCCTTTTTAGGCAAACAAAAAAAAAATTCTGGAGCCACAAAAAACATTTGATCATTGTGATGAAGGTAACACAGTTTATAGTTTAATTATATAGTATATAAGTCAAATGCAGTGAGGGCCAAAGAGACAATGTACTACGGAGTATTAGAGCCACATTGAGGGAAAACACATCTGAGATTTACAGAATAAAACATAATATTACGAGAAAAAAGTCGTAACTTTACGAGAAAAAAATGTCTTAATATTACGAGAATAAAGTCATAACTTTACGAGAAAAAAAGGTTGTAAAATTACGAGAATAAAGTCATAACTCTACGAGAAAAAGAAGTCGTAATATTCCGAGAATAAAGTCATAACTTAACAAGAAAAAAAGTTGAATATTCCGAGAATAAAGTCATAACTTAATGAGAAAAAAAGTTGAATATTCCGAGAATAAAGTCATAACTTAATGAGAAAAAAAGCCGTAATATTACAAGAATAAAGTCATAACTTTATAATATTATGACTTTATTCTCGAAATCTCTGATTTATTTTTTCCTCAATGTGGCCCTAATACTCCGTCGTACCGTCGTACCATAGACCTACAACAATGATAAATAAAAATGAAAATGTAAACAAAAAACAGTTAATCATTTCCACTCATTTCCACTGGAGGAGCTAAAGAGCCGCAGGTTGCTCCGGAGCTGCAGGTTGCTGACCCCTGTTCTAGACATTGTGAGTCAACATTCCTATAAAATCCAGCAAAAAAAAGGACCTGTCCTCCTTTTATTATACAGTAATGAAATCAGGGTAAACCTGAAATAGCAGAACTACAACATTGATTTTCAGATAGAGAATACATTAGGGAAGTCAGCAGATGAAGTGTGCACTTTCAGCATGTGTAATAATCACCCAACTCACAGTAGGAGTTGTTCAGTAAAACTAACGTCCTGCTCTCGGCCTGTGCAGCACTTTGTTCTCGTTGTCACAAAATAAAGGGTTTCAATGAGACATTCAAATTCAATTTTAACTTTAGCTTGAAAATACTCACATAATTTCCATTTTGCCTCATGCAGATCCATCTCCACTTATTAAGTGTTTTTTATCCCTCTTTGGTGACATGAAGATGACGAAGAGGAAGAGAAAGAAATACAGTAGACAAAATGTTTCAATCCTGGAGAGTCCTGACCTCTCTGTCTGTCTCAGCTAATCAATTTTACATTTCAATTTAATGCAATTTTCTGATGGAATCATTCAAACAAATACAAAGTGAATTCAACAACAGAAAACTTCATATAACGAACTCATAAGAAAAATATAATCATGCGATTCTGACTGTAGATCACCAAGTTTTGATGAAATGTACACATTCTGTAAACTTGAATCCTAATAAAATAATATATTTAAAATGTACACTGTTAAATATATATATATATATATATATATATATAATAAATATATTAAAAAAAGATGGTGAAATTAAATTTGCATACATATACATATACATATACATATATATATATATATAAAATATTTTTCCCTTTAAGTTCTATTAGTTTTTTAAATATATATATATATATATACATATAAATATATATAAAATATAAATATATATAAATATATATAAAATATAAATATGTAAATATATATATATATATATACATATTTATTTTTGAATATAATATATATAATATATTTATATATATATTATATATTTGAACAAACATAAAGTTGTAGTTAAAATACTACAATGTATTTTTTATGCAAACAATCTTTAAAACACTGCAAACAAAATGGACAGATTCTTACCTTTTAAATAGCTTAGATATCAACATCTGCGGTTCAGAGTAACCTGAAGTGAAATCATGGCCCTTTATATATACGTACATTTTCTTTCTGGGAATTTTTCTGACCTGCTTTACTGTAAGTGGCATGACTCCTTTCTTTTCTTTCTTATTTAGAATTAGGGTTTGGTCCGTGTACTTATTATGCATCAGCACATCAGGTTATCTAGAGTAACCCGTCAGGTCTCATGATTGGTAAAAGCTATAACTCAACAACACCATCATCAGCATGAGTGTGTGTTTGTCTCATCTCCTGGTAACCCCGCCCCAAAACACGAAGTGAAAAGAGGAAATACATAAAACATCATTTTTGTTATTGAGTCATCTTGGGACTCCCTTTTCTAACCAAATGCTTGTCATTCACACATTGTCATACATCTGGTGTCTGCCAGATGAAAGTATGTGTAAAGTGCTTTTTTTTTTTATATACTTATCAAGAATAATTCTACGACGGCATGTTAGGGCCTTTGTAGGTTAAAAACAAATGCGGGTAATATCCCGAGAAAAAAATGTAGCGATTAAAGTCGTAAATTTACGAGAAAAAAATTTAACATTTTCTAAAATTAAAGTAGTAAATTTACAACAAAAAAAATGTAAATATTCTCAGACATTATAAAATAATTAATTTACTTGAAAAAAAAAAAACTTGGGAAAACAGAGTTGTTGTTTTTTTTCAAGGATCCAAATCGCTTCACTTTACAAGTTTGGATCAACCTCATCACACCACACGCCGCCAAAATGCCACATGCACATGTTAACGAGGAGGTGCAACAGCATGGAACATGGCTTCAGTATGTTGCTTTCTTCTGAATAGGCCCAATTCACGTCTTCGATATCTCTTCAAAGTACAGATGCTTATGATGATATGCTAATTCTGGGATAAAATTACGAGTATTTCCTCATTGCTATATCCGGACAATTCGCTGCTTAGCGCATTTTGCCCTAACCACTCGGCTATTGGGTCGCCCTATTTTTCCAGTTTTTTTCTTATAAATTTGTGACTTTAATCTCAGAGAATATCAGAATTTTTTCTTGTAAATGTATTATTTTTTTTCTTTGACTATTAACCCCCTCCCCCTGCTCTGTATATATATGTATATATATATTTATTATTATTTTTTAATTTATTTTTTTTACCTACAATGACCCTAATACGGCGTCATACAATTCAACCCTTTGGTTCAAAATAACAAAATTCAAAATTTTAACAAAACTTATCAAATCAAATTTATCATTCTCAGCTTTCAGATGATGTACACCACTTCTATGTGACATCTACTGTTGACCTGCTATCTCCCCCTAGAGACCCCCTGTAACCCCCTAAAAAAGACTAAAACTGTGGGTCTCAGAGGATGACACACTCTGCTTAAACCCCTCATTCATTCATGCAAGAACAGACTAACAGTGATGTTATCACACACAAACTGACGTGTAGGCTACAACGTGACCTTTCTATACTGTAATAGTATTTATTTATTCCACATAGAAACCTTTAAACTTTCATGAGACATGTACTATTTTCACAACAGAAAACAGTGTTAACCACAAACTCGTGAAGAAAAGTGACGCACCACCGTTAAAAGGAAGCAGTTGACCACAGTGAGTGTATATTTACAAGCTGTGAACAGAGTTCTCACACATGAGACGGAGATGGAACAAGTTAATTAAACTGTTAGACCATAATAAACTTCTTAAAAAATAGACACGGACGCTTTAGTTCGCCGAAGAACTCAGAAGAAGGCTGCATGATACTTACGCACGTTACTAAATATGAATATACACAATGCTAAATGATTTTTTTTGGACAGATATAACTGTGTTTTCGTAATGTATTAAACACACATCACTCATATCATGGTGTTGCTAATGTAAGTACACGGTGTGAAACTGTGAACACGTCTTTTAAAGCTCCTCCTTCAGTCAGATGTCACTTAGCGACCTGTAAGACACATATGAGATTTACAAAGCAAATTTAAATCATATTAAAATATAGAGGAAGTATACGTGAGAAACATAATGATGATTACATTTAGGTTACTTTGAGAAATACTGACTTCATATGACAATTCCCAAATTGGTGTGAAACATTTTTGATATTAAACATTAGTTTTCTCATTTTGAAAAGCATTCAAAATCAAAGTTTTTACAAAAGAAGTACAAGGAAATGCTGTTGGAAGTGGTGCCGCATTAAGGTAAATAATGTTCACATCGTCATCTGAGTCATAATTATGTCTCAGAAGCTCCGATATATTCCACTTGAACCCAAATTCATATATAGTTTTTAGGGCTGTCAATCGATAAAAATATTTAATCGCAATTAATCACACATTTTTTTATCTGTTCAAAATGTACATTAAAGGGAGATTTGTCAAGTATTTAATCCTCTTATCAACATGGGAGTGGGCAAATATGCTGCTTTCTTTATGCAAATGCATGTGTATATTTATTATTGGAAATCAATTAACAACACAAAACAATGACAGATATTGTCCAGAAACCCTCACAGGTACTGCATTTAGCATAAAACAATATGCTCCAATCATAACATGGCAAACTGCAGCCCAACAGGCAACAACAGCTGTCAGTGTGTCAGTGTGCTGACTTGACTATGACTTGCCCCAAACTGCATGTGATTATCATAAAGTGGGCATGTCTGTAAAGGGGAGACTCGTGGGTACCCATAGAACCCATTTACATTCACATATCTGGAGGTCAGAGGTCAAGGGACCCCTTCATGACAAGCTAGTATACAGGTTATTGAGTCAGTTAGTGAGAGCATCCTCACATTAACACTCCCTTTTCTGGTTATTTTTTCTGCCAAAATTAGATGGATGTCATCAGAATATTGGCGAATCAGAGATATAAATAGACACACAGATACAGTATGAAGCACACATACTGCTAGTATATATAGCTAGTGTGACATGGTTCATTCATTAGGTTTTTTAGTTTCATATAATACCAGTATCTTCACTCTAGCTTTAAAACTGAGCCCACTACAACCTCCGAAAGATTGATTGCATTAATGCGTTATCAAGATAACTTTGACAGCCCTATTAAAGTCAATGAACAGTATTTCACAACCCTCGTACCACCAACTCTGCAATCATACAACCGTCTTGAGTTGTCCAATGACAATGCAAGTTTTAAATAAAGGAATGCTTTCCCAATCTCTACACCATCCATCCGATATGACGTGGATGCGACACAAAAGCCAGTATTGCCCTTGGTCTTACCTTCTGGATCGTAGAATATAAGGCAGTATCTGTTGAAGATGGGGTGGTACCCGCTGACTCTGCTGTGAAAATAGACAGACATTATTTCTGTGTGTTGGCAAAATATTGACTTTTGACTAGAACACTTGTTTCATTTACTTTATTACAAAATGTGTGGTGTTCTCTAAAATCCTACAGAACACACAATATCATCTCCTCTCCTATGGTCTCCTTTGTGCAAAGAAACTGATTCTCTTGTTCTGGAAAGGGACAGAAGTGCCAACATTTAAATCCTGGATAACAACACTGACTGATACCCTCCACCTAGAAAGGATCCGATACACCCTTAAAGACAGACTGGAGGTATTTGAAAGGATTTGGAGACCGATGATCTCCTTTATAGGAGGAACAGACAATTAAGACACAATAGACACATAGTCTTTAGTACCCGAGGTAGCACTGCTCAGGGATGGGAGGGTTCGGGAGGGGGGGTGGGTTACACCGGTTTATGTATATACTGTATGTCGCCAATGTCTCCCTGATTTGTTTGCCTTAGGGTGCTGTCTGTGTGTTTTTTTTTTTTTTTTTTGTTTTGTTTTGTTTTCCTTTCATGACGTATGTTTTTTGTATTTGCTTGTCTCCATTTTGTTTGCCCTTAGTTCCTAGTTTTGTCTGTTTTTGTTGTTATGTATAAAAAATGAGGCATGATAAACACCCCACAAAGTTTGTATCACTGACATGCACATGCTTCTTAATAAAAATATTTGAAACAAAATGTGTGGTGTTGAGCCAGGAGGAGCTTAGTTTAGCATAAAGGCTGTAAGCAGGGGGGAACAGTTAGCCTAGCCTCCAAAGATGAAAATATGCCTTCTGAAACCTGTTAAGCTCAAAAAATAACATGTCTTGTCTTGAATTACATAAAATGTGTCTCACTGTAAAGCTAAGACTCTTGTGGATCCAATGAGTCCAACTGTATTCATGTGTGATGATGTTAGTCCCCATTGGAGACATTTCATTGTAGTGAGACCATTTTTTGAAACTTGACGTCACTGTATAAAATGACCTGTGGTGACCTCTAGTATAATCACAGCCTCTTGAAACTTTACAGCCACAAACTAGAGAGAGGATGGCTTTCCTAGCTAGATTGACAATAAGGGGGTTTCTGAGCAGTTTCCAAATCAGAAGTGCTGGCCGTCCAATCGCCCAAAAAATGAGATTCTTGCAGAATTCTCCAAATGTCGAAAAGTTTTTGATCCCAAATCACAGCGTGACTTTTTCTATGGCGTTCCCAAAGGTCTTGGTGTCTTAATGTGGTATTTTGGAAGGATTATTGATTATTTCTATCAATTGTCCAATAGTAAATTTAGCACCAAGTCTGTGTAACAAATGGTATCAACCAAAAAACTGCTGCAACAACTTATATCTACTGTTGACCTGCTATCTCCCCCTTAATACCCCCTGTACCCCCCTAAAAAAAGACTAAAACAGGTCTATTGTGGGTCTCAGAAGGTTGATGACAACAAGTCTCACCCAGGTGTTGAGGAACGGCCAGGCCCAAGGTGTAGTAAACAGCTCCAGGCGACAATTCATCCTCATCTGATGGAGACAGACAGAGATAGATGAATATATCAACATCAGCAATGATTCTCTGGATAAAATGAAGGTTGTCTGGCATGTTGGGAGGATGCACCTCTTCACATTCTTGTCAAGAGTTAAATATCAATATCTTATATATCTGGAGCCAGGAGGAGCTTAGTTAAGCATCAAGGCAAACAAACTGGACTTTGGGGACTCGGATCCGGGCCCAGGTCCCCGATGTGAAAACACCTTTATTTACTGAAACATGGCTTGTGTTCTCACCTGTTTGATCCTCAGCTGAGCCTGATGCAGGTGTTGGTGTGGACAGGTAGAGCAATACTACAGTACAAGAACGGAAACATAACAGCATCAATAGACAACCAGGAACAGAACATGACAGTATGTCCGATATATGGAAGGGTTTATTCATATAAACCTGTATAAAGTAAAGGTTCCCTGTGGAGTTTTGGACCTCTAGCAGCGCTATGAGGCAGTTTTTCTATGAGTGGGTTCCCATTTTGTTTTGCGTTACCAGTAACAATCCTCATTATGCAACTCTCAATCTACTGTCACAACCAAACACACACATCACAAAACATGATATCACGATACTCGTGTATCGATATTTTCTTACTAGTTGCTAGTGAAATGTATCCGTACCTCTGTGCCAGTAACCTTTGCCAAGGTGAAGTAGTCCCAACGCCAACAGTAGAACAATCAATAAAACACTGACGACGATCCATGGGGTAGGACTGGAGGAGGACGGATCGGAGGAGGTGTGAGTATGCTCTTCAGTGAAAACAGGAAGAGAATTATTAAACACAACTTTAAGTCTAAGGAGCAGACAGTAGCCACGATCCATTCAAATATTTGACCACGATTAATCGCAAATTAATCACACATTTTTTATCTGATCAAAATGAACCTGAAAGGGAGATTTGTCAAGTATTTAATACTCTTATCAACATGGGAGTGGGCAAATATGCTGCTTTTTTGCAAAATGTATGCGTATATTTATTATTGTAAATCAATTAACAACACAAAACAATGACATATATTGTTCAGAAACCCTCACAGGTACTGCATTTAGCATAAAACAATATGCTCCAATCATAACATGGCAAACTGCAGCCCAACAGGCAACAACAGCTGTCAGTGTGTCAGTGTGCTGACTTGACTATGATGTAGGGACCTGCCATTTCTGATGGCAGACACAGTGAACTGTCTCCCAGAATCCTGGAGGTATGCTCTCATTGGCTACAGTAACATTTCACACAGAGGTGTGAAATTCACACAGAACAAAACCAGAGGAATGTCCTTTGTTCCCTCTCTTTCGACTCTTTGCTCTTCACCTCCTCACCCAAGCTGACCAGCTGCTGGAGGTGAGCCACAGCTCTCTTCCTGCTCTCCAGACCGGAAGCATCTCTGCTCTTCTGATCGATGGCCTGTTAGGAAACAGACATAGCCACAAGGAACCAAACGGCAGAAGACGCGATTGCCTGCCCTTTTCACCAGCTAACTTCAAGCTATCAAGCAAAGAAGTTAACACCAAACTAACAGCAAAGACGACCTCTTTGACTTGGAACCACAACTTCAACACATGGAATTACAAACCCTGTTCTTCCATGGTAACGTACTGAGCCTAAGCATTAGCAATCGCACATGGCTGAGCAAGACTGTCCAACTTTGATTTCTTTTTTAATGTTATTCATTGAGTTTGACGGTGGTGATTTATCTGTATTTGATTTTTGGGTATCTGGCTACGCCACATTTGATGTATTTAGTTTATGCTTCACATAGACAAGGTCTTGCATGCAAACTAACCATCTTTTCTAACCCACTGCATATCTAACACACATTAAGATCACATACAGAAACTGTGAATTAGTTAAACATAAACATACAACTTCAGATAATCTTAACCCCACATCACCCCCCTCTCTGTCCTTCTTCTCAGAAGAACAAAGAGGTCACGTGATGACATGCTGATGGCCATCTTTGATTCCGCCATCTTTGTAGTTTTACAGTGCTCGTCATTTTGTTTGTAGGCCATTCAGACATTTTGAAACAAGACAACATCTTGTTTCCCCCCCCTCTCTCTCTCTCTCTCTCACACACACACACACACACACACACACACACTTTGTTTGGTTTGTTTAGTTTAGTTATTTAGTTAGATTAATATTGTGTTTTGAACCTTTATTATCTTGTAAATAAATGATTGTGGAATATACACGCTGGTCTGTTTAATGTTGCACAAGAGTGAATAATGCCAACCTCTGCCATGTCAAGAACTCCAATATCCTTCAACCTTTACTATCTATTTGGTTATAGTTATTAATTTAATTATTAATCAATGTTCCAAATTGATAGTTTAGCATATATAATGAGACTATATTAACGTTTTGGTCATTGGTCCCTGATTCCAGGGTGGTGCCCCGTTTATTATTGATGTTTATTGATAATCTTTATTAATTTTAATAATTCTATTATTATTTATTAATGAATTTGCTAATAACCAAAACCTACTAAAGTAGAATCCCTACAATGACTTGCCTCAAACTGCATGTGATGATCATAAAGTGGGCATGTCTGTAAAGGGGAGACTCGTGGGTACCCATAGAACCCATTTACATTCACTGATCTGGAGGTCAGAGGTCAAGGGACCCTTTGAAAATGAACATGACATTTTTTCCTCACTAAAATTTAGTTTGGATCGTTATTTGACCTCCTTCATGACAAGCTAGTATACAGGTTATTGAGTCAGTTAGTGAGGGCATCCTCACATTAACACTCCCTTTTTCGGTTATTCGTTCTGCCAAAATTAGGCGGATGTCATGTGACATGGTTCATTCATTAGGTTTTCTAGTTTCATATGATACCAGTATCTTCACTCTAGCTTTAAAACTGCACCCACTACAACCTCCAAAAGATCGGTTGCATAAATGCGTTAAAGAAATTAGTGGCATTAAAACAATTTTGCGTTAACGCGTTAACTTTGACAGCCCTAATTATTTTGAAACATTGCTATGTCTCACCTCTGACAGCCAGCCGGCTGTCTGGGGATTCTCCAGCTCCAGAGATGTTGCACTTGTAGAGTCCTTCATCAGACCAGGAGACGCTGTGGATGGTCATCTCTCCTGTAGAGCTGCTCCTGATGACGCGGCCATCTTTATAGAAATCAGCTGTGAGTTTGGAGGAAGTCTTCTTGTTCCTGCAGCTCAGAGTCACATCGTTTCCCTCCGTCACAGGGAGGACAGGACTCTCCAGGATCACTGAACCAGCTGGAAAACAATGGTTTAATGTTTATTTAATATTGAACACAAGTTGCTGTTTCATTGTAAACATACCGGTGACGCTGACGTTGACGATGTTGCTTTTCTTCCCCCGTCCAGTCTCACACCAGTACTCTCCGCTGTCCTCTGGATAAGCATTTTTAATGGTGCAGGATGACTCGTGTGACACCCCCCACTTTGAACCACAAGTTGATGTGTCAGTTTTGTTCCTCCTTAAAACGCTCCATCCAGTCAAGCCATCGGAGCCCACGCATTTAAAAGAGACAGGATCGTATTCAAAGAGTTGCAGTCTGGTTGGAATGATCCAAAAAGCTGCATCTGAGACAGAAAAACCACACAGAGACAAAGAGATGAAGATGAGAAGAATTAAATAAACACTACTGGAACTAGAAGGGGCAATCGGAGAGAGCAGACCTATCCGATCTCGCCCTTCGTGCAATAATAATAAAAGCGATAAATAATGTGTGTATCTGCCTCGTGATTCAGGCCCGTGCTACACCGTTCCACCAACTTTTATGACAATCGGGCCAGAAGTTTTTCCATAATCCTGCCGACAATCACCTAAACAAACCAAACCAAAAACATAACCTCTAGCGGAGGTAATAAAGTTGTTACTCTACTGTTTGTTGAGTCTTCTTTTTTAGTTTTTGTGCATAAGCAAAGCTACTTACCATCTTTCTGAGCATGTGCACCCAGCTGCAGAAACACAGTCATCACTGGAGAGACAAAGGAGAAGAGCTGAACATCACACATGTATCGTCTAAAATTCAATAACTGGTATAAGTAAAAACATAAATTAACGATCTGATCTGTTCCTCTAAATGAAAACTGTAAAACATGACCTTCTTGTTATTGGTGCCATCTTCATTTTTATGAATCAAATGATCTCTTTATGATATGGATTTTATAAATGTTACAGGAAATAGAGACGGACTCCGTACTCACTCAGTCTGATGCAGAGAGCTGTGACCTCCATGTCGTCTCGCTGCTGACTGTCTGAGCGTCACACACATGAAGTATAAAAAGCAGGTGGTCTCTTCCTGTGTGGCTAGTTTATTTCTGCTGGTGATGCACAACAATAATGTGCTTTAGATTGAAAACCTCGTCTCAGAGACAGAGCTGCTGTCGTGGTACAAATAGCCTCCGTGGGTGGAGCTAAAGAACGAAGGCTTAATTCTGAGGCTCAGGAACTTTTATTTCATGATGGTTAAAACAGAAAAGTCAGTTGTTTTACATGAACGAGTGGTATTTTAAATTAGATGTTACGTATGTCATTCTCTTGGCCTTGTAATAAGATAAGATAATACTCTCTATAAGTTTGTACCTTCCGTGGTGATAACGGTTTCCAGAGAGGAAAAGAACCACTGTCACCTATTACAATCATGGAACGTAGCACAGGTATTGTCTCTTACAGGGGACCTATGGAAATACCCACATATCTATTTAGAGTTGTTTCACTGGATTTCAAAACCTAAGCAGGGGGTCTGGGGTTCTTCCCCCAGAAAAAGAGTTTCAGAGACTTTGTTCCACTGCATCTCGTGACTTTAAAACAATGTCCATCCATTATCTGTAACCGCTTATCCTATTCGGGGTCGCGGAGGAGTCGATCCCAGCTGCCATTGGGTGAAGGCCGGGTACACCCTGGACTATCACAGGGCTCAGACAACCGTTCACGCTCACATTCACACTTATAGGACAATTTAGAGTCAACAATGAACCTAACCTGCATGTCTTTGGACTGTGCTCAGGTTTCCCCCAAACCTGAGCACCTGGAGAAAACCCACGCTAACCACTGCGCAGGAAAGGAAACTGAATAATTCTCCCCTCTGGTGTGAACTCGGCGTGTGAATCTCTGGTATAAACTAATAATTATCAGTTTTTATTCATTTATTTTACCCCTGCTTGAGTATTTATTTCTCTTAGTTCTCTCCATTTCTCTCTACTTCTCTCACTAACAGAAGGTTCTTTCAGATACAACGCGTAAACGACATGACAGCTATTCGCTACGTCGGGCAAAACCCAACTTTGTTTGCTGAATTCAGCGGAGAACGCAGCGCGAACATGAGCTCAAACTGCGCTGTGTCACGAGCATAAACTGCTCTCTTCTGCAGGGAAACGACAGTTGGTGTAGCTCTATTGTCGTCCGGGTGGAAACAGTTGTGGTCATAGATGCTGTTCAGTTCCAGAAATGGGTTAAGTGTTAACATTTGCCATAAATCAGGAGAAATACGGGAGAATTGTGACGCCGGGAGGAAACCAATGAAAAACGGGAAAATCAGGAGGGTTGGCACATATACTTATAGCATTGTCTTATGTTGTCTTATGTTTATTTTTATTTTGAAGCTTAATGGTGCAGATATACATGTACAACTGGTTTCAAGATTGTGGTTCTTATAACAAAGGTGTTTCCATGAATACATGAAGACAAACTGGAAACACAGATTATCAGTATCATGACTTCCTCTTTTCTTTCTTTCAATGTTTCTCTTTTCTGTTCCTTCCTTTCTTTATCTTCAGTTCTCACACTCACTCAAACACATTGGATTCACAAGTCCTACTCTGCCCCCTGCTGTACATCATTCACAGTACATCAAAAACATTTTATTATATAGTTCAACCAATAATGTAATGCAATGGCCAAAAAAATGCAAAACTATATTGACAAATTATAGAATACAAAAATAAAATTAAATAGTAGTAATTATGTCTACTGAATCACATTCACAAATTAATGGTATAGCCTTGTTTTGTTACATTACGACTATAAAATATTTAATAATAAAAATAATACAAATTATAATTCAAATAAAAATAAAGTGGTCAACAAAAATAATAAAAAAATATATAATTTTAATAAAAAAATAAAATACATTTTGCTTCATAAAAAATTTAATATAAAAAGACAATACATTATGCCTCCAATTATTCCTAAAAACAATCCTAATATTTAGAAAAATATGTTTTAAAAAATAAAACTCAAAAAGAAAATAATTTAAATTATAATAATACAAAATATAATTAAAATTAAAATAAAGTGGTCAACAAAAAAAATATAATTTTAATGTAAAATAAAATAAACTGCTTCACAAAAATGAATATAAAAAGACAATATATTATATGTATAAAATATTAAGTATAGGTACATATATGTGGCTGATATCAGCCTTTAACTTTAAGAACAATGTTTCCTTTTCTATCTAAATGTTACAGAGCAACATGGCCATGATACCATAACAATTGTTTCATTTCTTTTTATTTGTTCCTTTTTTAGATCGCAGAAAATACAAGCAGAAAGAGAGAGTTGACACTCTGAGGTGCATTTCATTGCACATCATTGCATTGCACGTTTCACAGTCAAAGTGTGTTCATTGAGGTGCAGAGACGCTGTGGTCGCTCTGCAGAGGGTTCGTCAGAGCAGATTACTAAATGTAGACGCTCATGAAAATAAAGCTTCTATTTGCAGACCGTCTTCAACTGATGTCTGAGAATCTTCATGTCTTGATGCAGTCACACGACACATCAGGTTCTACAAAACATTAATTCATCAATCAATCAATCATTGACAAATATGTCTCAGGCTGGAGATATATTTGCTGTTAACGCATGATGCTGCTGCTTTGCATATCCTGCGTCCGTTTGGAGCGCTGGCTGCGTACGTTCTCAAAAACAACACATTGTAAATATGGACATGAGTTATTGTTGTTTACCTCTGAATTTCCCACAGTGAAGTAGTCCCAGCAGCACCAGCAGTGGAACCATCATCACAAGGGGTAGAACGGTTCTCAGGATGAGGAACGTGTGGTCTGAGGGGGGATCAGACTCTGTGTGAAATTCTGCAAAGACAACAGAAAGTATCTGATTGTGATGTCGTGAGACAAAGTGGTTACTCAGTGTGTTATACAGTATATTACCTTTTATTCACTTTAAGATAATAAGTGTCTATAGCAGCTTGAAATTCTGTGTTCCAGTTGCAAAATTTTGGTTAACATGTTTTGCAGGGGACTCGGTTGTTTTAAAAATAGAAGATAAAAGAACAACATCACTATTGCTGCTATTTTTTTTAAAGCAAGAAGATAAAAATCCGTTACAAAAGATGACTTCAATTAACTAGATTATACCTCCTTTCAGACAAACACACTTCATCATCAGCATCATGAGCATCAAACAATCATTTTAATTTGTTTTATAACCCTTCAGTGTCTCACCTCTGACAGTCAGCCAGCTCTCTGGTGATTCTCCGGCTCCAGATATTCTGCACTTGTAGTCTCCTTCATCACACATGGAAACACTGTGGATGGTCATCTCTCCTGTAGAGCTGCTCCCGATGAGGCGGCCATCTTTATAGAAATCAGCTGTGAGGTTGGAAGACGCCTGCTCATCTCTGCAGCTCAGAGTCACAGCGTCTCCCTCCATCACAGGGAGGACAGGACTCTCCAGGACCACTGAACCAGCTGATCAACATATGTTTAGAAAAAATATGTTAATTAAAAATGCCTACACATGGTTTGCTGTGTTTTAATATTTTAATAAGTCGTATTTTATTGAACATATTAGCTCAGTTGTGCCAACACATAACAAATAAATCAACTGACCGCAGACTAAAATGTGACGACTTTGCAGTGTTTTAGTATTTGCATACCAGTGACAGTGATGCTGACAGTGTTACTTGTCTGTAGTCCTCCGATTTCACACCAGTATTCTCCACTGTCAACCTCTGTAAAGGCATCTTTGATTTCGCAGGGTCCTGTTGATGTCGACCAGGTAGCAGCACATGTTTTAACAACTCCTTTAATCTTCCTCATCACTCTCCATCCAGTCCGTCCCTCCAGTCCCTCACAGCTGACAACAATGGTCTCATATTGGAAGTGCTGCTGTCTGTTTGGAACAACCTGAGGGAAAGCTGCATCTAAGACAGAAAGACAAAGAATGAGTTGAATTAAATGAAACATTCAGTTCAGTTTAAATTTAATGGGACACCCTGATCAGCTATCTGAAGCTTGAGAATAGGGGCCCAGACACTAACCAGATAGTAAACATAGATTTAAAATACCAATATGTTGTCTAGATTCGCTGCTATGCGGACGATACCCAACTGTTCCTATCATTCCCGCCAGAGGACGCTACAGTCTCCGCACAGATCTCTTCATGTCTTGCCAATATCTCTAAATGGATGAAAGAACGCCACCTTCAGCCCAACCTATCTAAGACTGAGCTCTCCTTGTCATCCCAGCCAGTCCAATCTATACAACTACAGATCAATATCCAGCTTGGACCAACCAAACTCGTACTCTGCATCTATCCACCCTGTGCACTGCCTGTCGGCATCCTGTGTCCGATCGATCAAACTTGAAGCTGTTGTCGGCACTTACTCACGTCGTCCCCTCCTATCTAGATCCTTACTTGTGTTGTATGAACTCTCACATGTACGACGCTTTGGACAAAATTAAATTGTAGAATTGTAGATTTGAAAAAGTTCATGTTTTATATAGTAATGTTTACAACCAACAAAACACCTAAGACTAACCAAAGACTAACTACCCTAAGTGCTAAATGATTCAAAAACATATATTCCATCAGTCTAAACATTGGTTAAATATGTATGATATATATAGACAGTAGGCCTACATTTAAATGGATTCCAGAGTGGAGTCAGTAGTTTAGAAGTCCTTGGTGTTTAAGGTATTCAAACTTTAACATATTTTTGTAGCAACTGCTGCCTTAAGCTCTTTTTAAAATCAGACATTTTTATAGTGTTATAAATTTCATTTCATCCTTGTGGACCTCTAAATCACACCAAAACTTGTACACAGTAAGATGCTTTTTACCTATAGTCTTATATACATGCAAATGTTGGCTCATGTTCAAGTGAAACATGACAGAATAAATATTTGTATCTTTGGCTTTCTTTTTTTTTACTGGCATGTTATTTTCATACATACAATTATTTAAATATTCTTTGCAACCTGTGAAATTGGGGATTATGTGATTTTGAAGCATACATAACCTTTTTATCTTGTTTGTTTGACTGATTATTAAACCGCTACTTACCGTCTTTTTGTGAATAACTGAAGGGAACTTGTGCGACCAGCAGCACCAACACAGTCATCACTGGAGAGACAATACAGCTGATACTGTATCACATCTAACATATATAACATAACAACATGCAAATATTTGCTCCATCATCAGTAAGCAGATTACAACTTTCTACTGTATATTACTGTATGTGTTACCTAAGAAACTCTTCAGTTCCTCATGTTATCTCATGATTGTCTCAATAATATTTCCGTGAATATAAGACAGTAATCAGTACTCACACAGTCTGATGCAGAGAGCTGTGACCTCCATGTTGTCTTGCTGCTGACTGTCTGAACATCAGACTGATTTATAACATCATATCCTCCTCCTCTTCCTGTTTCTCAGCAGGTTTGGTTTCTGACAGACAGAGGACCTGATATTTAAAGTTTTAAGAGAAAAAAAAAACTTGAATATTCTCTGAAATTATAAATTCAAGAAAAAAACTTTTGTGCATAACCATGGTAACGCCAGCCGCCATCTGAAGCACGTTGTGCCTAATGTAGTGTTCTTATGGGAAGGATGACCTCTGAGCGTTGCGTAGGTCCTGAAAGATACATATACGCCTTTTCTTTCATGTTCTTTCTGCTATTTTACCCTTAAATAAATACTAATGTATTTAATCTGTTTTGCACTCGGTGGCTCACGTTACTGCAGTGTTTAACGGTGGCGTATGTGGTGTGATGAGGTTGATCCAACCTTGCAAAGTGAAGCGATGTGATACGTTGACAAAAAAAGCAAAACGAAAATATTCAAGTATTTTTCTCATACATTTCTTAGTTTTTTCTCGTAAATATGCGACTTTAATCTCAGAGAATATCCAAGTTGTTTTCTCATAATGTTTTTTATTCTTTTCTCATAAATTAACTTTAATCTCAGAGAATATTTAAGTTTCTTTCCCATTATTTTGTTTTATTTTTTTCTCATAAATTTACCACTTTAATCTCAGAGAATATTCAATTTCTTTTCTCATAATTTTTCTTTTCGTTTTTTCTCGTAAATTTATTAATTTAATCCGAGAGAATATCCAAGTAAATTAACAACTTTAATCTTGGAAATTCCGAATTCTTTCTCTGAATATTACCCTAGTGTCCTGACATCTACTGTTGACCTGCTATAAAGACCCCCTGTACCCCCCTAAAAAAACAGAAACGGGTCTATTGTGGTTCTCAGAGGGTTAACATGGTTCCCCTAATAGCTGTTGATATGCATGTTAATTCTTGTCTTCATTTTGTAGAAATGGATACATTTAATACATTTTAAATCAATTTTTTTTTTTTAGAAATTAACAATTTAGTTCACATTAGATGTGACGCTTATCATTTGTCACAGTGTCATTGTGTCTCTATGGTTTCAGGTCAAACGGATGTAATTATGTTACCACAGTGAGTGTATAAGTATCTACAGCTGCTCTCTTCTTGTAAACAGCGTCTCAGACGTGTGAACAGACACGGAGCAGATACAACAATGTGGTTTAACTGTTAAAGACTCATACCGCTTAAAAATAGACACTGATGCTGTGAGGTAGCTGAAGCTCATCAAGGTAATTTCCACTTCATAATAAGTCACACGTAGTCGTTAATTAAGAATCAACACATTTTACTCTCCTTACAAATGTTCTGTCAAATGTTTTCTTCTGTAAAGAACATACACAGACGCTGCTAATTACATACAATTTGTATGAAAAACAGTTGTATTTAGAGAAAAAATTACAGCTCTGCAATGGAAGTGATTAAAAATGTAACAGATCAAAATAGTTTGGTCGACATATTACAAATGCATTAATTCAAAAGCTCTGTGTGGTCGTGTGACCTGCACACATTACAGAACTTTAAGAACTCTTCGACCAGGAGTCTTGGCTCTCAGTAACCTGCAAGGGACACACAAAGGGACAAAGACTGTATAGATGTCAATATTGGATTAAACTCTTAAACCAACACTTATGTGTTTGTGCTGATGCATTTGAACTTACTCATTTTAAAGACTTTAGATAGCGAGACAGCTTACAGTCAGCGGGCTACTCGATCATACAGTAGCAGGGATTCTCTTCTGTAAAAAGATGGTTGGAACCTGCAAAGAGAACTGGTGTCTCTGAGCAGACGGATACTCCCGGTTCTGTTTTGGAGACAAATTACATTTCAAAATTGTGATTTACATAAAAGCTGAAATCCATAGGACCCTATGTAAGTCTCTTGATTGCACTGTAACAAAATTAACTGCACAATTTAAACTCTCCATGACCTCATTGTCCTCAAAGATATAGCTATGGACTTCCGTGCTTCCTACTCCTGCTCTTTTAAAAATAAACTTATCGTCATACAGTCCATTACAGCAATCAGATGATTATAAAGTATTTAAGCAGCGTATATCAATGATCTGTTTACAAAGGTAAGAAACATAAAAGCATTGAGCTAAACTGCGATCATTGACTGAAAATAGAACATAGGAATAGATAGGTTACCCAGCGTATGATGAATGTACCTGCTTGGACCATTGACTCCAGCCAAACTTTAAATTAGCTAAAATTAGGATTTGTACCGCCGAAACGCGCCAATTTGCAAATCAATGTTATCTAACTTTGCCGCCAGGCCACCTCGCTAGTCGGACAGGATTCAGTTGTGGAGACGGGGGTGTTCGTGAAGGAGCGAACTCTTTGATTTGGCTTATTAAGTGTAACGTGGCTATTAATATTTTGCATTAGCCCTGTTGATTTCTATTATTTGGGATGTAGTGGAGGGTAAATACACATACCACCTTTTTTTTTGATGCATTCTTGGTTTTCATAGCGCCTTCAATCTTACTAATCCAGACTGATGCAGTTGGTTGTTTCTTGACTTAATCCAAGAGGTTGGGTAGTGTAGAAATACAGAAATTTGTTTTAAATTACTTTTTTTTTATTACCAATTATGTATCTTTCCAAGATCGCAACCTCATCTTAAAACATAACTAGGCGCCCATGTTCAGTAGTGTTACCTTTTCACGGTGGACGAAATTGTCTGTCATACATACAATACTGATCACCCACTCACTTACCCACCTACTTGGTGTTCTGACGGAAAAAATAAATCTACCGCATGCATCGCCATGTAGTATTTTAATGAACGGTGAAGCGAAGGGCCCATCTACCTTTTTCTGTCTGTGGGTTTCTCGTGTGGTTTTTCGTCTGAGATGCTAAAAAAGAAGCTGTAACTATCACTAGGGCCTGAAGCTGCTGTCGTATACAGTTTAAAATGAATGAACTTTCAAACGATGAAGGTCAGATTAATGATTCAGTGGTTGTGACTCTAAAGTGATGTTTGTTCTCAAGCACTGCTGCAAACTTTAGTCTGAAAGAAGGTCAACATTAATGCTAATATACTGCATAACATATTAAAATATTTCCATTTACCAGCTTTGTTTTTTTTTACCTGATTAAATATATTACATGTTACAGTGTCAAGTTAATTACCTTCCTTCCTCTGGGGTTTTGTGATGACAGAATATGTCATGCTGGTCTCTTCACACACTGAAACATAATAAAGAAGGAGTTAAATATAAAAGCAGACCTAATATTAACAAGGCAAAAGTGAGAATGGCTCACATACACCCCGCTCGCTGCTCGACCCCTGCTAAAGTAGGGCCAAAGGTTTTGCCCTTTTGGAACTAATGGAATTAATGGGCATTAACTAATTGACTAATGGGCACCCTGGACTTTGTAACCCCCAAAAGGCACAACTAGACCACACTGTCAACCATCACACCAAATTTGAAGTTCGTAAGTGAAATAGTTTGTGCTCCGGAAACAAAAGTGTGACAGGCGAATGGACGGAAGGACGGACGCGCGGAGCGCTATATACCCCCGACTACGTTGTTGCGGGGGTATAATGAAAATATAAGGAATAATAATAAGAAATCGATTCATAAAACTTTTTTTTTTTAAATGAGCTAATTTCCTTTGAAGCAAATATGTTTATTTTGTGCCAGTTTTTATTTTTGTAAATAATTACTTATTAATATTATTATTATATCTGTGAATGTTTGCACATTATTCTAATATACTAACACTTGTTTTAACCCCCATGTTTGTTTGTGATTATCAAACCTAAGACCTTGGACTCTTTAACATACAGTTTTAACAGCTTGACGCATCATGACTTTTTAATTGTATGCAAATGTGTGCGCAAATATTTATGAACATGTTTGGACATTATATGTTTAGAGACAAAAAACATAGGACATTTTGCCATTTTTTCATGACATTTTGTTTTGCTATATTTACATCACAGCGCTACGATTCATTCATCACACCATCTCACATGACCCCAGAATAATATAAATGTAAAGGTTGGCGGAAGACAACGGCTGTATTCGAAACTAAAGGAATCTAAAGATCAAAAAATAATTAACTTTGGCCTAACTTTGCATGAATTTCTATGAGAGAAACCATTATCGGCAAGTCAATTTGGCAGCCATCGTAGAAAATGACCGCCATCTTGGATTTTCAAGTGGCCAATTGTTCATATTTGCTAAGCGTCCCCTCTGGAATCATCATTCTAAATTTGGTGCTTGTATCACTATTTGCATGATTTTTCCACTATCAGCTCCACTATAAATAGAAATGTGGGGTAAATATCCCAGCCCACCTTCCTACCTGGGATAATTCCCATAGTGACAAAATACATATATACATATATATATATATGTTGAAAGGAGGTTGGTGTTCCTCACCTGTTCGTGGAGAAGAGGAAGACCGTAATGTGGAAGGAGAAGTTGGGGTATCTGTTTGAATGAAAAAGCCCACCTTTAGCACACTTTGTGTCAATAATTGAAGTGGTTTCTTTATGTCTATTCTCTGTACCTCTCGTGATTGTTGGACGTCTCCTACATCGCATTGATCCCACCAACAGCAGCAGCAGAAACACCAAGAAAACGCCGACAACGATGCAGAGCAGCAGTAAGAGCTGAGGGCCATCAGCATCTACTGGAGAGATAATGGGATGTGCTGCACATGAGACATGATCTTAATGCTGTGAAATGCATGCTATTTGTTATTAACGTTTGCTTCCTCCAAAATCACATTCTCAGCACTACATACTCAACATGTTTACTATCGTTCAACATACTATTGTGTGAATAAACAGTAGTATGTTTCTTTTCAGACACACTGAACAGTAATTTACGTCGTCACTTCCTGAGAGCCTCCTTGCCGGTTGGAGACATGTAACCATGGTAACCAACCTCGTGAGACCAAAACGACGGTTTGTGAAAATCAAAGTCTGAACTAATTTAAAATATATATTACGCCTAGCAAAGTGAAACCTTATACTTGCAGTTAAATTGAAACTTTATTAATGCTACAGAGCTGTCCGTCAACGTCCGTTATGAACGTTGACATCACTAACACATTGCATTGTGGGATGTTTATGCCGCTGTAGTGTCCAGCGCTGCATACCCTTACCAAAAAGAAGTTTATTCAATTGTGCTATGAGTGTACTTCTTTTAAACTTAAAATAAGAGAGTATACCTTCAGTTTACTTTTTATGTACTTATCAGAGATATACTTAACAAAAGTATACTTAAGTATACTTGGCTCATACTGAAGTATGAAGTATACAGAAAAGTCTAAGAATATTTGGCTTATAGGCCTACTTTTTACTTAATCTTTTGATCGAGATACTCTTAAGAAAAGTATAATTAAGTATTCTTGAGTACCAGACTCGAATCTCTGCTAAAAAGCGGGCCACAAGTGTACTTGCAGAATAAAAATTATTAAACTACTAGTTTACTGAGAGTATACTTTAAAGTGCACTTTCATAAACTATAAAGTGGACTACATGTGTAAAACTAGTATCCTACCACTATACTCATATAGTTGCATTACAAAATTAAACTTAAGTGTAAACTAGTTGTGTACTCAATGTTAATTATTCTTTCACTTAAAATACACGTACTAAATACCATGATAGTATGGAATTCCGGATGCAACCATAATACTTTAATACATTCTATAGAATTACTATGTCCGTTAAAGTAATACTTTCAACATTTATTGACATCCTCAGACCTCATCACCAGTTCTCAGTTGTAACTCATACTCGGCTAGACCAAAGAGCAGGTTACGATCAGTTACAAGTTACCATTTTTAATACTTCTATTAAGCTTTAAAACATGGAACTTGACATAGGTTAGGTGCAAAACATCAATGGAAAACAACTGGACAGTAAGCAAATAATCTTTGATTTACTTTGAACACTGTTCTGTCTCACCTCTGACAGTCAACCAGCTCTCTGGTGATTCTCCGGCTCCAGAGATGTCACACTTGTAGAGTCCTTCATTAGACCTGGAAACACTGTGGATGGTCATCTCTCCTGTAGAGCTGCTCTCCATGAAGTGGCCATCTTTATAGAAATCAGCTGTGAGGTTGGGAGACGCCTGCTTATCTCTGCAGCTCAGAGTCACAACGTCTCCCTCCATCACAGGGAGGACAGGACTCTCCAGGACCACTGAACCAGCTGATCAACATATGTTTAGAAAAATATGTTAATTACACAGTTTGAAAGCCCACACACATTTTCCTGTGTTTTATGATTTTAATAAGTAATTTTTTGGAGTTATCCTGCTAACAGACAGACAAACAAACAAACCAACGCCGGTGAAAACATAACCTCCTTCCTAGGCCTTCAGCCTTCGCGGAGGTAATAAATCAACTGACCGCAGACTAAAATGTGACGACTTTTGCATACCGAGTTTTTTAATATTGACATACCAGTGACAGTGATGTTGACAGTGTTACTTGTCTGTAGTCCTCCGATTTCACACCAGTATTCTCCACTGTCAACCGCTGTTAATGCGTCATTGATTTCGCAGGGTCCTGTTGATGTCGACCAGGTAGCAGCACATGTTTTAACAACTCCTTTAATCTCCCTCATCACTCTCCATCCAGTCCGCCCCTCCAGTCCCTCACAGCTGACAACAATGGTCTCATATTGGAAGTGCTGCTGTCTGTTTGGTACAACCTGAGGAAAAGCTGCATCTAAGACAGAAACACAAAGAATGAGATGAATTAAATCAAATATTTTTAAATGAAATGTCTTCTATTCCAACAAAAGCGAATTTCAAATTAGAGGCGACCTTGTCAATATAAATGCAGTGACAACAAATCACAAATGTTTGCAACAAAGATATTAAAACAATTTTACAGTGTCCTGTTGTTGAGTTGAATTTGGCTCCGATGTTTTGGAAGTCATCCTTAACCCTCTGAGACCCTCGATCCCGACCGACTTAACTGTCTTTCAGAGGTTGTAGGAGGTTCAGCCTTGCTCAGCACTGCGGTACTAGAAAACCTCAGTAATCCATTGGTACCAACAATGTCATACTAGCTATATATACTAGCAGTATGTGTACTTCATACTGTATCTGTGTGTCTATTTATATCTCTGATTTGCCAATATGCTGATGACATCCGCCTAATTTTGGCAGAAAAAAATAACCAAAAAGGGAGTGTTAATGTGAGGATGCCCTCACTAACTGACTCAATAACCTGTATACTAGCTTGTCACGAAGGAGGTTAAATAACACTCCAAACACAGCATGGCTTTTTCTATGGTGTTCCTTAAGGTCTTGGTCTCTCAATGTGATACTTTGGAGGGATTATTGATCATTTTTATCAATTCTCCAGGGGTAAAAAAAAGGTTAAATTTAGCACCAACTCTGTGTAACAAATGTAATCAACCCAAAAATTTCTGCAAACATTTATGCAACTTAAGTGAGCATGAGAATGGACATCATATACTTAGATCATAATGTTCTAAACCCTTTAGAAGTTATTGTATTTAATTAAATAATGTTTATTTCTGACATATGACTAGAACAGCTTGACACACAGAGCTGAGCATCTCAAATTAATCTTCAGGTTTCCAGCTTTCAGATGATGTTCACCACTTCTATGTGACATCTACTGTTGACCTGCTATCTCCCCCTAAAGACCCCCTGCAAACCTCCTAAAGAGGTTGAATGCAAATTTTGGCTCATGTTCAAGTGAAACATGAATGAATAAATGCTTGTGTTCTTTAAGGTATTACTGGCATGTTATTTTAATACATACTGGTATTGAAATATTATCACTTAAGGTACAGACGTTTTAAAGTTTAAAATGTTAAGCTTTTGCAACCTGTCAAATTGGAGATTATGTGACTTGAAGCCTTTTAAAGATATCGTTGTTAAAACTGCACCAATTATACAGAACATTTTGACTTTGTTTGTTTGATTATTAAACTACTTACCGGCTTTTTGTGAATAACTGAAGGCAACTTGTGCGACCAGCAGCATCAACACATTCATCACTGGAGAGACAATACAGCTGTTACTGTATCAGATGTAACATCTAACATATATAACGTATATAACATAACTGTAACATGTAAATGTCTGTAATATTTGCTCCATAATCAGTGAGCAGATTACAAATCTTTATGCGCTGTGCTTTTTTAAACCTAAGAAACTATTCAGGTCCACATGTTAGTTCATAATGATTGTCTATAATAATATTTCTGTGAATATAAGACAGAACTCAGTACTCACACAGTCTGATGCAGAGAGCTGTGACCTCCATGTTGTCTTGCTGCTGACTGTCTGAACATCAGACTGAATTTAAAATATCATCAAAGTCAGAACCTCCTCTTCCTCTTCCTGTTTCTCTGCTAGTGAGGAAACAGCAGGTCTGGGGTTTCTGACAGACAGAGCTGCTCTGACTTTTTTTTTAAAAGAAAAAGAAAGTAAATATCAACAGGTGGCGCCAGAGACCTCATTTTCAAAGCGTATAACTCTGGTAAACAAAAAAACAAACGGATAAATATAATGTAGTTTTAAGCAAGGCAATGACATTTGTAACTTCACCTCCTACAAATAGACATTTTGATTGAACATTTGGATATTTTTAGGCCTGTAATGAAAAAAAAATCAAATGAATAGATAATACTACTAATAAGCCATAACAATAACCAGCATTATTAAATATCCGTCTTTGAATTAGTTTGGTCTCTTCAGGCAGGTTCATGTTTTAGGAAACAAACAGACAATAGAAAACAATAAAAGAAAACGTGACATTAAGGTAACATATTTTCTCTCCTCTCATTTTGTCATGATGACACACTAATGTCTCACTCTGCCCTCTGCAGTAGATCAATCTTATAACACACCAAATGTGCATTTATTTGAACCAAGTAGCCACTTTGACAAAGACATCTATTGTTATTATTCACATTTTCTACTGACACAGCTTCCTTGGTTTGCCCACTTATGTGCCACCATAGTATTTTATACAACCGCTAACTATTTATAGAAGATAGCAGCTCCAGAGTTTAGTTTGAACTGTTGTAACAGGTCATAAATAAACAGACTGAAAGAAAATGTGCAAAACAAGAACACAAACATTTTATTCTCAATATATTGGATCAATTTTGACCTTTGTTATCTTTGTTATTGACTATTGTTGCAGATTGAGACCAACTGAATATCCCTCCGCTCACACCTCCCTTTCCAAGCGTTTCACAAACTACGATGGTCTTCAGGTCTAACGTAAAAACGCGAAGGCCCTCTCTAGAGACAGTGTTTGGTTTGTCCATTCTGGGTTACTGTAGAAACATGGTGGTGCAACATGGTTGACCCGCTCCCTTTGTAGATAGGAAAGTATTTTGCACTCGGTGGCTCACGTCATTGCAGTGTTTAACGATGGCGTCTGTGATGTGATGAGGTTGATCCAACCTTGCAAAGTGAAGCGATGGGGTTGGTTCCTTGACAAAAAAAAAAAATTCTCGGTAAATGTATGTCTTTATATTCTCAGAGAATATCTAACTTTTTTTTCTCATAAATTTACAACTTTAATCTTGGAGAAGTTTTTTCTTGTAATATTACCCAATCTCCTGGCTCCATCATTTTAATTTTTACCTACAATATACCCTAATATGCCGTCGTAGAATTATCCTCGGTAAGTTAAAAAAAAAGGAAAAAATAACTGTAATTCTAATGACTACACTTTACACATATCAAAAGTGGTTTGAGTAAAAGTATTTCTCTCTCTGAAAAGCAAAAGCGTTGGGAGGTGCCACACCTTCATCTGGCAAACACTGGAAATATGACACTAAGTGAATTGTGAGTGGTTAGCAAAGGAAATCTCACATCTGCAGGCCTATCAATACAAAAACTCTGCACATTTGGTGTTTTAGGTTTAAGAGTAATTAGACATGCAGATGTAGAACACTGTACATGCTGTCTAAAACTTTAAAAGTCACATTCAGTGAGTTGAAAAGGAACAATGAAGTCATAACATTAGTTATCTATTTACAGAGTGGGTGGGGTGAAAGTACACATGGTTTTATATCTGGCTGTTTGATTCTGGACTATGACCGTGCTGTAAGCTTTCCTTTGAGGTGAGGTGACTCTTTTGACACACAAGCAACAGGTATGTAGGATTTTTTACATAAAACACAAATGTTTTAATACATTATTCCAGTGACATTATTCATCATGCTATTATTGTTATCATTTATAGCCTGTTTTCTGAACTGGAAGTCAGAGTGTAATCTTCTTCTGTAATCTTTTAAAATACATGTCCGTGGGTTTTGAAGCGCCAATCGGTTGCTTATAACACATAAAATGAGGTTGACGAACCCGCATATGGAAAAGCAAAAGTCATTTACAAAAAAAAGAAATGAATGAATGACTGTAAAATGAATACAATGCATGGCTAAATAAACTGAGCCATGGTGTATATGAGAATAAAAGAGAGAATATACAGACGTAGGCAAAATTGTTGGTACTCTTCCGTTAAAGAAAGAAAACCCCACAATGGTCACTGAAATAACTTGAAACTGACAAAAGTAATAATAAATAAAAATTTACTGAAAATTAACTAATGAAAATCAGCTGTTGCTTTTGAATTGTGGTTCAACAGAATCATTTTAAAAAACAAACTGATGAAACTGGCCTAGACAAAAATGATGGTAGCCCTAGAAAAGATGTAAAATAATGTGACCATAGGGACATGTTAAACTAAGGTGTGTCCTGTAAATAGCATCACAGGTATCTTCAAACTTGTAATCAGTCAGTCTGCCTATTTAAAGGGTGAAAAGTAGTCACTGTGCTGTTTGGTATCATGGTGTGTACCACACTGAACATGGACCACAGAAAGCTAAGGAGAGAGTTGTCTCAGGAGATCAGAAAGAACATTATAGACCTTCATGTTAAAGGTAAAGGCTATAAGACCATCTCCAAGCAGCTTGATGTTCCTGTGACTACAGCTGCTCATATTATTCAGAAGTTTAAGGTCCATGGGTCTGTAGCCAACCTCCCTGGACGTGGTCGCAAGAGGAAAATTGATGACAAATCGAAGAGACGGATAATACGAATGGTAACCAAAGAGCCCAGAACAACTTCCAAAGAGATTAGAGGTGAACTCCAAGGTCAAGGTACATCAGTGTCAGATCGCACCATCCGTCACTGTTTGAGCCAAAGTGGACTTAATGGAAGACGACCCAGGAGGACACCAAATCATAAAAAAGCGAGACTGGAATTTGCCAAAATGCATATTGACAAGCCACAAAGCTTCTGGGAGAATGTCCTTTGGACAGATGAGACAAAACTGAAGCTTTTTGGCAAGTCACATCAGCTCTATGTTCACAGACGAAGAGATGAAGCATCCAAAGAAAAGAACACTGTACCTAATGTGAAACATGGAGGAGGCTCGGTTATGTTATGGGGCTGCTTTGCTGCATCTGGCACAGGGTGTCTTGAATCTGTGCAGGGTACAATGAAATCTGAAGACTATCAAGGCATTCTGGAGCGAAATGTGCTGCCCAGTGTCAGAAAGCTTGGTCTCAGTTGCAGGTCATGGGTCCTCAAACAGGATAATGACCCAAAACACAGCTAAAAACACCCAAGAATGGCTAAGAACAAAATATTGGACTGTTATGAAGTGGCCTTCTATGAGCCCGGATCTAAATCCTATTGAACATCTGTGGAAGGAGCTGAAACATGCAGTCTGGAGAAGGCACCCTTCAAACCTGAGACAGCTGGAGCAGTTTGCTCACGAGGAGTGGGCCAAAATACCTGTCGACAGGTGCAGAAGTCTCATTGAGAGTTACAGAAATCACTTGTTTGCAGTGATTGCCTCAAAAGGTTGTGCAACTAAATATTAAGTTAAGAGTACCATCATTTTTGTCCAGGCCAGTTTCATTAGTTTGTTTTTTAAAATGATTCTGTTGAACCAAAATTCAAAAGCAATATCTCATTTTCATTAGTTAATTTTCAATAAATTTTTATTTATTATTACTTTTCTCAGTTTCAAGTTATTTCAGTGACCTTTGTGGGTTTTTCTTTCTTTAACGGAAGAGTACCAACAATTTTGCCTACGTCTGTATAAAAAAAAACACAGAATAAAATCGAACATAAATGGATAATCTACTTTTTGTAAATGGTTAGGGTAATCTGGGACCAAAACTTGTGTTTCCACATATTTAATCTCTTGAAAATCCATTTATTCCTAGCTTTTCTCCTGTAAGTGCTGTTTGACCACCTGTATTATCAACATATCCTCATATAACGGTTCGTATGATATCTTAAGAAAAGTTATTCCTCATTTTCCGTGTGTTTTCCTACGAATGTAAAATACGGTCTCTTCAAAATAAACTTCTGTCTTGTCTTGTCTAGGAAACAACTTAGTTAGGTTTAGGCAGCAAAACTACTTGGTTAGGTTTAGGCGACAAAACTACTTAGTTAGGTTTAGGCAGCCTAAACTACTTAGTTAGGTTTAGGCGACAAAACTACTTAGTTAGGTTTAGGCAACAAAACAACTTAGGTTTAGGCAACAAAACAACTTAGGTTTAGGCAACAAAACAACTTAGTTAGGTTTAGGCAACAAAACTACTTTGTTAAGTTTAGGCAATACAACTACATTGTTAGGTTTAGGCAACAAAACTACTTTATTAGGTTTAGGCAATACAACTACTTGGTTAGGTTTAGGCAACAAATCTACTTAGTTACGTTTAGGCAACAAAACTCCTTAGTTAGGTTTAGGCAGCCTTAACTACTTAGTTGGGTTTAGGCGACAAAACTACTTAGTTAGGTTTAGGCAACAAACAACTTAGTTAGGTTTAGGCAGCCTAAACTACTTAGTTAAGTTTAGGCAACAAAACTACTTAGTTAGGTTTAGGCAACAACACTACTTAGTTAGGTTTAGGCAACAAAACTACTTAGTTAGGTTTAGGCAACAACACTACTTAGTTAGGTTTAGGCAACAAAACTACTTGGTTAGGTTTAGGCAACAAAACTACTTAGTTAGGTTTAGGCAGCAAAACTACTTAGTTAGGTTTAGGCAACAAACAACTTAGTTAGGTTTAGGCAGCCTAAACTACTTAGTTAGGTTTAGGCGACAAAACAACTTATTTAGGTTTAGGCAACAAAACTACTTAGTTAGGTTTAGGCAACAAAACTACTTAGTTAGGTTTAGGCAACAAAATTACTTGGTTAGGTTTAGACAACAAAACTACTTAGTTAGGTTTAGGCAACAAACTACTTAATTAGCTTTAGGCAACAAAACAACTTAGTTAGGTTCAGGAAAAGATTGTGGTTTGTGTTAAAATAATTACCAAAGCGGCGTAACTTAAATACGGAAGTTACGTGATAAATAAGTCAATGTTGAATTGGTTTCACACGGGACACGAACACCAGTCACCAACGACCTCCTCCTTACGCAACGTTTGTGGCTCTTGATACTTCCTGGGTTCACGATTACGTGGATTACATTCAAACTGATTTTGTGGGATATATATGAATAACAGTGCATTACTTTTTTGTAGGTATAGCTACGAACGTTGTATGAGAACAGTCTGGTATTATTTGAGTTACTAATACAATATTAAGTCACACTGTTTGATTTAATTGTTAAAACAAGTCTAAACCATTTGAGTGATTGCACTGCCTGAAGTTACAGTGTACAAGTCTGCTCAGTGGGCTTCACCTCAGGGTGGGTTGAGAGATATTATAGATTTAATTGGTCTTACAGTTGACTTATTTTCATTTTCAGGACTCCAGGATGATTCACATGAAGGACAGACTCCTCTTGAACCCTCAGCTCAGTGACTTCAGTGAACTGGTCTTGCATCACATTGTTGTACTCCTTCTCTTAACCCACTCTTGTGGAGGTAAATCACACGCAAATAGATGGTAAATCATTATCAAGAGTTTGGATATAAAATCATTTAATATGATCACGTGAGGTCAGAGAACCAGAACCATACAATACTTTTTACAACCCAATAAAACACAGCATTGCTTAGTTAACTACACTTCGTGGTTTTATTACTTGGTCTGATATGACCAGAAGCTAGAGGTATGCTACCTTCAGGAATAGCCACATGCTCGTACTCTAAAGTTCAATGACAAAAGGGGAACTCACAACTTTAAAAAGGAGTATAAGTACACACTAAAACAATACTTTGTCAATTTTAACCCAATTTGAGTCAATCGTGGTACCCAGTACTGGGTCAAACTAGCACCAACCCAGTACTGTGTAAAGTTAACCCACTACCAATGAGTATAAAAACCACTGGGTCAACAATACCCCAAAAAGACTCGGTTATTTTGACCCAGTTTTATTGTTATATGCTACTATTAACATTGGGTTACTCAGTCATACAAACATGTGGTTATTTTGACTCAGTAACAATGTCATATTTGCATTTTTGTTGGGTCAAAAAATAGACCAAAAAGGGTGGTTATTTTTACCAAGTATAATGTTATTTTTAAACTCTATATTTGGTGATAGATCCTATAGGAGTTTAAAAACAAACAAACAGACAAAACATGTTTTTTCTTCTCTTAGGTCAGTCTCAGGTGATCGGTACATCTCAGCCAGTAGTGGCAATGGTTGGCGATGACATCATTTTGCCATGTCACCTGGATACTGGTGTAGATGCTACTGACCGGACTGTGGAGTGGGCGAGATCTGACTTAGATCCCAGATTTGTCTATTTGAGGCGAGACAGTGTGGAGCTTCACCTTGAGGAGCATCCATTGTACATGGGGAGAACATCGCTGTTCACCAACAACCTTAAGTGTGGAGACATTTCACTGAAACTCTCTAAAGTGAAACTCTCTGATGCAGGAAGCTACAGATGCCTCGTTCCCAAATCTATAGATGTTGTGGTTGAGCTCACTGTGGGTAAGTTGGCAACTGAAAATGTATGAATGCATTATATAGTTATACAGTTATGACAGTCGGAGATTCTACTGTACTAAATGTGAAGAAATGTTAGAAAGAACATTTATGGATAAGGGTTTCTTTTCACACCTACATACAGAGGAATGAGGACAGCAACATGAACGACGTTATCTTCTTTTTTTGAGCCCTCACACATTGAGTTGGCAGACCTGCTGGATCAGTAAAAGCACACTAAATCTGATGCCTGAGCCAGAGCAATTGGGCCAAGAAGGGTGGTTACATGGACATTTGGGCAATTAGACAGACAAGAAGGGTATTTGGGATTACTACAGGGGCATTCTGGCCCCACAAAAGCATTTGGGCCAACCAAGGGGGCACTTCTGCTGACCAGAGGGCTACTTGAGCCAACTAGGTTGACCAAAAGGGAACCTGGATTACCCACAGGTGCATTTGGGTTGAACAAAGAAGCCATTTGGGCCAGCCAGAATGGCACTTAAGCTGACCAGGGCCAACTGGGGTGACTAGAAAGGCATTTGGACTGACCAGATGGACACTTGGAATGACCATACGGATAGTTTGGCCCACTGGAGGGCATTTACGACAACCAGGGGACACTTGAACTTGCCTGACCAAAGATGCACTTGGATAACCAGAGGTGACGGACATTTGGACTGATCAGACCAGTGCTTGGGAAGACCAGTAGGGCACTTGAAGTGATCACAGAGGCATTTAGGCCCACCAGAAAGGCATTTGGGCCAACTAAAGGGTTCTTGGACTGACCAAAGTGTCATGGTGCCATTGTGAAGTATTGTCAAAAAGAGCTTTATAAGGATCAGCTTAAAGGTGCAAACATTTATCCCCACTAAGAAGTTTTTTCATCTGAAAATGTGTATAAGTATAGACTGTATATTATGTGCTGTGTTTTATATTTTCATTCTTGTGGCAACTTTACATTCAGACTATTTTTTTTTCTCCATTTATTAGGTTCCGTCTCCTCACCGGACATAGATATTTCCAAAGTCAGCAATGGAGTGCTGTTAGAGTGTAAATCTAAAGGCTGGTATCCAGAGCCTGAGGTGTTGTGGCTGGACGGTGAGGGAAACCTCCTCTCTGCTGGACCTCCAGAGACAGTCAGAGGTCCTGATGACCTCTATACTGTCAGCAGCAGAGTGACTGTGGAGAAGAGACACAGCAACAGCTTCACCTGTAGAGTCCAACAGAAGAACACCAACCAGACCAGAGAGACACACGTCCATCTGCCAGGTAGAATTTATTTTTTATGAGTTATTGATGTTACCACTTTGTTAAAGATAGTTGAAGTTTTATAAACACATCTATTATTTGTTTCATAATTTCAGCTGATCTCTTTATGGTTCAGTCTATTCCTGCTGTCCGCATCACCATCATCTTGGCAGTGTGTATTGTGCCTATTGTTGTCTTCATTGTGTGGAAATTGAGACTAAACAAAACCAGTAAGTCACAACTTCATTGTTCTTTTGAAACCTGATGTGATCTTAACCTTCATTTAATCCATTGCAATCATGGAACATACAACTTGTTGGGTATTATCCCACTTATACCATGGCCCCTTGCCAACACAATGCCACACGTCCTCAAATTCAAAATATACTTTGCTCATATAATTCTGATTTCACATCAAGCTAAACACAAAGGAGTTTGCGAGTCAGGAGTTCTAAACACCTTTTCTGTTCACACAGAAACCACAAACAGCAGCATAGAAGGTGACAGAGAGAAGCTCATGACAAAAAGTCAGAAAATTACCTATTTGGACGACACAAAGGCAAAACTTGATGAGGACTTGAAGAGGAATGAGGGAGAATTGCAACATGTACTACAGGTGATTATAACACTTGGGAACCAGAAGAAAGATCTGAAGAATCAGAGAAAGAAACTCATCTCACTACAGCAGAAAGACAAGACACAGGAAGAAGAGAACAAGAAGAAGCTGGAGAAGGAGAACACCCCAGCATTTGACAAAGAAAACAAAATGAAGAAGCGTTACCAAATCAAACTGGATCTGGAGAGGAGAAAGACAGAACATGAGGAACTGTTACAGAACACAGATAAACTACTGGAGACAACAGAGGAGATGATTAATAAAATGACAGAAAGGAAGGGGAAACTAGAGAGAGATAAAGAGCAAATAAAAAAACACCTGAAAGAGACGGAGAGACAGACGGAGGAGATTCAGAGGAAACTTCAGCTGGATCAGTCAGAGAGAGAAAAAGACAAAAATAATCCATCATTCAATGATCCTTTTTGATTGTTTCACTTGATATTTAGTTAAAATCACATAATTTGTAAACATTTATAAAATCTGATTCATTAATTTTAGATCCCTAGTATCATCAGTTTAAGCAATCTGACTGTCTGTTCCACACAAGATGTTGCCACAGTGAACTTTGGTCTATTGTCCGCTCACATCCTGCAGGTCATGTGACTAAAGCAACATTAATATATGGCAATACATAAAACAATGCTCCAATGACCCAGTGCTTGAATTAGTTCTATAGGAATAATTTTTTTTCTCATCGTTGTGTTGCATAATGTTGCCTGTTTTTTTATTGAACACTAATATTCTATTGTATTTGTTTTAAATTCATATGACATAAATAATGCTTTTTACAAGTGATGAAATAATCCTGAGTAATGTAAGGTATGTTATATCGGTCACTATGGAATTGTTCTGTTTACTTCAGATTAGAGTAAACAGGTGGTGAGATAAGCTCAAAACTGAAATGAGAGAGAGAAAACTCTGCAGCATTATCAGTCGGTCAGCAGTTTCCTCCCAACACTACCAAGTCAACGAAAAAAATAATCATAACCAGCCTGATGTTTTGTAGGTGAGAAATACAGACTTTTTGTGTCATTTTTGTAACTGTATATGTTGCTTTTTTAAAATGTTTCTATATGTATATGTAATTGAATGAATGATCTTTAAAAATATATATATAAAATAACTATTCAATTGCCTTTATTTGACTTCTGAGAATATTCATTTCTTGATACAATAAAAAGTACAGTGAATTATAGACACTTAGAAAAAAGCCAAGACAACGTGGACTCTTGATACTAGTATACATACATACAGAAAAGACAGATCAATAATATCACAGCTATTTTTAATAATAAATAAAATAATGTAAGTAATGAACATATTAATATGACAAGTACCAAATACATTTATCTTAAGTTTATTTCTATTTGTGGTGCCATGTTTTTTATGTGTAGAGAGTCATTTATGTTATAAAATAAAGCAGCTAACTAGCTAGCTGAAATAGCTCCTCTAGACAGGATGAGCATGCTATGTATGTCATGTTGTCCCAGATGGTCTAGTGGTCAGGAGGTGGTCTGGGTTTAATTCCTGGTGTGGGAACAGTTTTTATTAATTAATTTATCCATTAATTAACATCAACTTTGCATCTTAATTGATAACTTCAGGTCCTTTAAGATACAAATGAAAGTTTAATTACCTTTAATGTCATTTTGTACATTTTCATATTTAAAATAAATTAATAAATGTTTGCCCGTCAAGCTAGCTAGCTTACTAAGCTAGGTAGCTCAACACCCTGGACTCACATTGACTTACCTGTTCTCTGTTTCCTCCTCGTTGGTAGATGATGGAAATTCGCAAGTTGATGGAAATTCGTAAATTCGCAAGTTGATGGAAATTCGTAAGTTGAAATCGACGCGCAATCGCAACGCATGACGTTTGTGAAGCGGAGAAATGAACACATACACACATTCATCACATTCACTGCAGTGTGGCTTACCTGTGGCGGGGATCGAACCCGCGATGGAACTTCTGGAAAGTTGGCAGTCGGCGTCCTTATCCACCGGACCGTCTCCGTCGCCGGTCATCACAAAGAAGCAGAGAGAGAAAGAAGATGAGACTGAAGTTCACCTTCATCAACCTGCAGAGAAACAAAGTTTACAGACTGAAACCTGTCGACACTGAATCATGTTCATACTGAGACGTGTTCACACTGACAGACTGTCAACGTCTATTTCTGCTCTGTGAGTCACTTCTCCCATCAGAGTCCTGATAGTTCAGCTGGTAGAGAGTCTGCTCCACAGTCTGAAGGTTGTGGGTTCAAACCCCTCCTGCACACTTTGTTTTTCCTTCTGAAACTCCTTAAACTATGCAGACAATACATTAAAAACCCTCAATAGGAAAGAGAGGAGTTACTCTAATTAAAAGCCTGAAAAAAATATTATATAAAACACATTATACTGTGAAGCACCACGAACGTAGAGCAACCAGCTGAAAGGAAAAATGGAGGTTGTTTTATTGAGTCCTGACAGCTCAGCTGGTAGAGAGTCTGCTCCACAGTCTGAAGGTTGTGGGTTCAAATCTCTCCAGAGCTCTTTGTGTTTTCCTCTCAGTGGGATGTTTTGTGTAAAGCCTGTCTTGAATGAGCCTCAGGAATCTGTCTAAAAACAGAATAATGTTATTTATCTACCCATAAACACAACTTTGTGTGAAGCCTTGAATTTGACTGAACAATGAAAGAGTCTTGAAGCTGATTGGTAGCTGAATGGTTACATGACTTGACTCATAGCTGCAAGGTTGGTGGTTTGATTCCAGCTGGGACCTTTGTAGCATGTGCTTCTTTTCATTTTGAATGAAATAAAAGCTAAACATGTTTTTTATGCTTTTGTTATCATTTTAAATGCATGTGTTTTATCAGTCAGCAGCTAGCTAGCAGAAAGACACAGAGACAGGTGATCAGAGACGGGAGAGGACGGGAGTCCATTTGGAGTCACTTTGAAAAGCCATTTATTGTTTATTGTATTATATTCTGCAAACAAAGAATTCTCTGAAAGTCACAGGTTCCATGTGAATCATTATGTAAAAATGTACTTAATAGAAAACAAACCTCAGTTATTAACATGAACATACAGAAAGAAACAGACATCAGACAGACAAACATTATTTTAACTGACAGGTTAGGCACTTTGTAAAGCAGAGCAACAATCTATCAGTTATCACTTCATTTATTTACTTGATTTATTACAAAAAACTGACAATTTCTTTTGCTATCTTTGTACTTTGGATCAGTAAAAGCACACTAAATCTGATGCCTTCAGAGACTACTTTGCACAGACTATACTGTTTAAAAGGAGTTTTTGGCCAACAATAAGGATTCTTATGCTGGCAAGAAATGTACTGTTCATGGGCTGACCAGAGGGGCATTTGGCCTGAGCGTAAAGACATTTCAGCCAACCAGAATGAGACTTTGGCTGACCAGATTATTTGGGCAAAGTGGTGACTAGAGGGACATTTGGACAGACCTAATGGGCACTTTACTGACAATAAGGGTTTTTGGACAGACAACAGAGGCAGTAAGGCCAACATGGCATTTTGGGCAACCAGATGGGTCGTTGTACTGACAAGAAAGATGCTGTATGTGGGCTGACCAAAAAGGCACTAGGTGGGCCAGAGGTACTTTTGGACAGACCTAATGGCTAACAAGAGCAATTGGGCCAAGAAGAGTGGTTACACGGACATTTGGGCAATTAGACTGACAAGAAGGGTATTTGGGATAACTACAGGGGCATTCCGGCCCCACAAAAGCATTAGGGCCAACCAAGGGGCACTTCTGCTGACCAGAGGGCGTCTTGAGCCAACTAGGTTGACCAAAAGGGAACCTGGATTACCCACAGGTGCATTTGGGTTGAACAAAAAAGCCATGTGGGCCAACCAGGGCCAACTGGGGTGACTAGAAAGGCATTTGGACTGACCAGATGGACACTTGGAATGACCATACGGATATTTCGGCCCACTGGAGGGCATTTACGCCAACCAGGGGACACTTGAACTTGCCTGACCAGAGGTGCACTTGGATAACCAGAGGTGACGGACATTTGGACTGATCAGACCAGTGCTTGGGAAGACCAATATGGGCACTGGAAGTGATCACAGAGGCATTTAAGCCCACCAAAAAGGCATTTGGGCCAACTAAAGGGTTCTTGGACTGACCAAAGGGAAATTTGGGCCGTCTAAAGTGCCATTGTGAAGTATTGTAAAAAAGAGCTTTATAAGGATCAGCTTAAAGGTGCAAACATTTATCCCCACTAAGACGTTTTTTCAGCTGAAAATGTGTGATATTTTCATTCTTGTGGCAACTTTACATTCAGACTATTTTTTTTAACATTTATTAGGTTCCGTCTCCTCACCGGACATAGATATTTCCAAAGTCAGCAATGAAGTGCTGTTAGAGTGTAAATCTAAAGGCTGGTATCCAGAGCCTGAGGTGTTGTGGCTGGACGGTGAGGGAAACCTCCTCTCTGCTGGACCTCCAGAGACAGTCAGAGGTCCTGATGACCTCTATACTGTCAGCAGCAGAGTGACTGTGGAGAAGAGACACAGCAACAGCTTCACCTGTAGAGTCCAACAGAAGAACACCAACCAGACCAGAGAGACACACATCCATCTGCCAGGTAGATTTTATTTTTTATGAGTTATTGATGTTACCACTTTGTTAAAGATAGTTGAAGTTTTATAAACACATCTATTATTTGTTTTATAATTTCAGCTGATCTCTTTATGGTTCAGTCTATTCCTGCTGTCCGCATCACCATCATCCTGGCAGTGTGCATTGTGCCTATTGTTGTCTTCATTGTGTGGAAATTGAGACTAAACAAAACCAGTAAGTCACAACTTCATTGTTCTTTTAAAACCTGATGTGATCTTAACCTTCATTTAATCCATTGCAATCATTGAACATACAACTTGTTGGGTATTATCCCACTTATACCATGGCCCCTTGCCAACACAATGCCACATGTCCTCAATTTCAAAATATACTTTGCTCATATAATTCTGATTTCACGAGTCAGGAGTTCTAAACAAAGGGCAACACTGCATAAACAAAACAGGTTTTAACTTCAAACTAAACGCCTTTTCTGTTCACACAGAAACCACAGACAGCAGCATAGAACGTCAGCCTCCGAATGAGGGAGAAGGAGACAGAGAGAAGCTCATGACAAAAAGTCAGAAAATTACCTATTTGGACGACACAAAGGCAAAACTTGATGAGGACTTGAAGAGGAATGAGGGAGAATTGCAACATGTACAACAGGTGATTACAACACTTATGAACCAGAAGAAGGATCTGAAGAATCAGAGAGAGAAACTCATCTCACTACAGCAGAAAGACAAGACACAGGAAGAAGAGAACAAGAAGAAGAAGACCCCAGCAACGCAAGAAAAAAAAAAAAAAGAGTAAGCGTGAAAAGACCAAAGAGGATCTGGAGAGGAGAAAGACAGAACATGAGGAACTGTTACAGAACACAGATAAACTACTGGAGACAACAGAGGAGATGATTAATAAAATGACAGAAAGGAAGGGGAAACTAGAGAGAGATAAGGAACAAATAAATAAAAACCTGAAAGAGACGGAGAGACGGAGGAAGGAGATTCAGAGGAAACTTCAGCTGGATCAGTCAGAGAGAGAAGAGGACAAAAATAATCCATTATCCAATGATCCTTTATGATTGTTTCACTTGATATTTAGTTAAAATCACATAATTTGTAAACATTTATAAAATCTGATTCATTAATTTTAGATCCCTAGTATCATCAGTTTAAGCAATCTGACTGTCTGTTCCACACAAGATGTGGCCACAGTGAACTTTGGTCTATTTTCCGCTCACATCCTGCAGGTCATGTGACTAAAGCAACATTAATATATGGCAATACATAAAACAATGCTCCAATGACCCAGTGCTTGAATTAGTTCTATAGGAATAATTTTTTTTCTCATCGTTGTGTTGCATAATGTTGCCTGTTTTTTTATTGAACACTAATATTCTATTGTATTTGTTTTAAATTCATATGACATAAATAATGCTTTTTACAAGTGATGAAATAATCCTGAATAATGTAAGGTATGTTATATCGGTCACTATTGAATTGTTCTGTTTACTTCAGATTAGAGTAAACAGGTGGTGAGATAAACTCAAAACTGAAATGAGAGAGAGAAAACTCTGCAGCATTATCAGTCGGTCAGCAGTTTCCTCCCAACACTACCAAGTCAACGAAAAAAATAATCATAACCAGCCTGATGTTTTGTAGATGAGAAATACAGACTTTTTGTGTCATTTTTCTAACTGTATATGTTGCTTTTTTAAAATGTTTCTATATGTATATGTAATTGAATGAATGATCTTTAAAAATATATACATAAATAACTATTCACTTGCCTTTATTTGACTTCTGAGAATATTCATTTCTTGATACAATAAAAAGTACAGTGAATTATAGACCCTTAGAAAAAAGCCAAGACAACGTGGACTCTTGATACTAGTATACATACATACAGAAAAGACAGATCAATAATATCACAGCTATTTTGAATAATAAATAAAATAATGTAAGTAATGAACATATTAATATGACAAGTACCAAATACATTTATCTTAAGTTTATTTCTATTTGTGGTGCCATGTTTTTTATGTGTAGAGAGTCATTTATGTTATAAAATAAAGCAGCTAACTAGCTAGCTGAAATAGCTCCTCTAGACAGGATGTGCATGCTATGTATGTCATGTTGTCCCAGATGGTCTAGTGGTCAGGAGGTGGTCTGGGTTTAATTCCTGGTGTGGGAACAGTTTTTATTAATTAATTTATCCATTAATTAACATCAAATTTGCATCTTAATTGATAACTTCAGGTCCTTTAAGATACAAATGAAAGTTTAATTACCTTTAATGTCATTTTGTACATTTTCATATTTAAAATAAATTAATAAATGTTTGCCCGTCAAGCTAGCTAGCTTACTAAGCTAGGTAGCTCAACACCCTGGACTCACACTGACTTACCTGTTCTCTGTTTCCTCCTCGTTGGTAGATGATGGAAATTCGCAAGTTGATGGAAATTCGTAAATTTGCAAGTTGATGGAAATTCGTAAATTCGCAAGTTGAAATCGACGCGCAATCGCAACGCATGGCGTTTGTGAAGCGGAGAAATGAACACATACACACATTCATCACATTCACTGCAGTGTGGCTTACCTGTGGCGGGGATCGAACCCGCGATGGAACTTCTGGAAAGTTGGCAGTCGGCGTCCTTATCCACTGGACCGTCTCCGTCGCCGGTCATCACAAAGAAGCAGAGAGAGAAAGAAGATGAGACTGAAGTTCACCTTCATCAACCTGCAGAGAAACAAAGTTTACAGACTGAAACCTGTCGACACTGAATCATGTTCATACTGAGACGTGTTCACACTGACAGACTGTCAACGTCTATTTCTGCTCTGTGAGTCACTTCTCCCATCAGAGTCCTGATGGTTCAGCTGGTAGGGAGTCTGCTCCACAGTCTGAAGGTTGTGGGTTCAAACCCCTCCTGCACACTTTGTTTTTCCTTCTGAAACTCCTTAAACTATGCAGACAATACATTAAAAACCCTCAATAGGAAAGAGAGGAGTTACTCTAATTAAAAGCCTGAAAAAAATATTATATAAAACACATTATACTGTGAAGCACCACGAACGTAGAGCAACCAGCTGAAAGGAAAAATGGAGGTTGTTTTATTGAGTCCTGACAGCTCAGCTGGTAGAGAGTCTGCTCCACAGTCTGAAGGTTGTGGGTTCAAATCTCTCCAGAGCTCTTTGTGTTTTCCTCTCAGTGGGATGTTTTGTGTAAAGCCTGTCTTGAATGAGCCTCAGGAATCTGTCTAAAAACAGAATAATGTTATTTATCTACCCATAAACACAACTTTGTGTGAAGCCTTGAATTTGACTGAACAATGAAAGAGTCTTGAAGCTGATTGGTAGCTGAATGGTTACATGACTTGACTCATAGCTGCAAGGTTGGTGGTTTGATTCCAGCTGGGACCTTTGTAGCATGTGCTTCTTTTCATTTTGAATGAAATAAAAGCTAAACATGTTTTTTATGCTTTTGTTATCATTTTAAATGCATGTGTTTTATCAGTCAGCAGCTAGCTAGCAGAAAGACACAGAGACAGGTGATCAGAGACGGGAGAGGACGGGAGTCCATTTGGAGTCACTTTGAAAAGCCATTTATTGTTTATTGTATTATATTCTGCAAACAAAGAATTCTCTGAAAGTCACAGGTTCCATGTGAATCATTATGTAAAAATGTACTTAATAGAAAACAAACCTCAGTTATTAACATGAACATACAGAAAGAAACAGACATCAGACAGACAAACATTATTTTAACTGACAGGTTAGGCACTTTGTAAAGCAGAGCAACAATCTATCAGTTATCACTTCATTTATTTACTTGATTTATTACAAAAAACTGACAATTTCTTTTGCTATCTTTGTACTTTGGATCAGTAAAAGCACACTAAATCTGATGCCTTCAGAGACTACTTTGCACAGACTATACTGTTTAAAAGGAGTTTTTGGCCAACAATAAGGATTCTTATGCTGGCAAGAAATGTACTGTTCATGGGCTGACCAGAGGGGCATTTGGCCTGAGCGTAAAGACATTTCAGCCAACCAGAATGAGACTTTGGCTGACCAGATTATTTGGGCAAAGTGGTGACTAGAGGGACATTTGGACAGACCTAATGGGCACTTTACTGACAATAAGGGTTTTTGGACAGACAACAGAGGCAGTAAGGCCAACATGGCATTTTGGGCAACCAGATGGGTCGTTGTACTGACAAGAAAGATGCTGTATGTGGGCTGACCAAAAAGGCACTAGGTGGGCCAGAGGTACTTTTGGACAGACCTAATGGCTAACAAGAGCAATTGGGCCAAGAAGAGTGGTTACACGGACATTTGGGCAATTAGACTGACAAGAAGGGTATTTGGGATAACTACAGGGGCATTCCGGCCCCACAAAAGCATTAGGGCCAACCAAGGGGCACTTCTGCTGACCAGAGGGCGTCTTGAGCCAACTAGGTTGACCAAAAGGGAACCTGGATTACCCACAGGTGCATTTGGGTTGAACAAAAAAGCCATGTGGGCCAACCAGGGCCAACTGGGGTGACTAGAAAGGCATTTGGACTGACCAGATGGACACTTGGAATGACCATACGGATATTTCGGCCCACTGGAGGGCATTTACGCCAACCAGGGGACACTTGAACTTGCCTGACCAGAGGTGCACTTGGATAACCAGAGGTGACGGACATTTGGACTGATCAGACCAGTGCTTGGGAAGACCAATATGGGCACTGGAAGTGATCACAGAGGCATTTAAGCCCACCAAAAAGGCATTTGGGCCAACTAAAGGGTTCTTGGACTGACCAAAGGGAAATTTGGGCCGTCTAAAGTGCCATTGTGAAGTATTGTAAAAAAGAGCTTTATAAGGATCAGCTTAAAGGTGCAAACATTTATCCCCACTAAGACGTTTTTTCAGCTGAAAATGTGTGATATTTTCATTCTTGTGGCAACTTTACATTCAGACTATTTTTTTTAACATTTATTAGGTTCCGTCTCCTCACCGGACATAGATATTTCCAAAGTCAGCAATGAAGTGCTGTTAGAGTGTAAATCTAAAGGCTGGTATCCAGAGCCTGAGGTGTTGTGGCTGGACGGTGAGGGAAACCTCCTCTCTGCTGGACCTCCAGAGACAGTCAGAGGTCCTGATGACCTCTATACTGTCAGCAGCAGAGTGACTGTGGAGAAGAGACACAGCAACAGCTTCACCTGTAGAGTCCAACAGAAGAACACCAACCAGACCAGAGAGACACACATCCATCTGCCAGGTAGATTTTATTTTTTATGAGTTATTGATGTTACCACTTTGTTAAAGATAGTTGAAGTTTTATAAACACATCTATTATTTGTTTTATAATTTCAGCTGATCTCTTTATGGTTCAGTCTATTCCTGCTGTCCGCATCACCATCATCCTGGCAGTGTGCATTGTGCCTATTGTTGTCTTCATTGTGTGGAAATTGAGACTAAACAAAACCAGTAAGTCACAACTTCATTGTTCTTTTAAAACCTGATGTGATCTTAACCTTCATTTAATCCATTGCAATCATTGAACATACAACTTGTTGGGTATTATCCCACTTATACCATGGCCCCTTGCCAACACAATGCCACATGTCCTCAATTTCAAAATATACTTTGCTCATATAATTCTGATTTCACGAGTCAGGAGTTCTAAACAAAGGGCAACACTGCATAAACAAAACAGGTTTTAACTTCAAACTAAACGCCTTTTCTGTTCACACAGAAACCACAGACAGCAGCATAGAACGTCAGCCTCCGAATGAGGGAGAAGGAGACAGAGAGAAGCTCATGACAAAAAGTCAGAAAATTACCTATTTGGACGACACAAAGGCAAAACTTGATGAGGACTTGAAGAGGAATGAGGGAGAATTGCAACATGTACAACAGGTGATTACAACACTTATGAACCAGAAGAAGGATCTGAAGAATCAGAGAGAGAAACTCATCTCACTACAGCAGAAAGACAAGACACAGGAAGAAGAGAACAAGAAGAAGAAGACCCCAGCAACGCAAGAAAAAAAAAAAAAGAGTAAGCGTGAAAAGACCAAAGAGGATCTGGAGAGGAGAAAGACAGAACATGAGGAACTGTTACAGAACACAGATAAACTACTGGAGACAACAGAGGAGATGATTAATAAAATGACAGAAAGGAAGGGGAAACTAGAGAGAGATAAGGAACAAATAAATAAAAACCTGAAAGAGACGGAGAGACGGAGGAAGGAGATTCAGAGGAAACTTCAGCTGGATCAGTCAGAGAGAGAAGAGGACAAAAATAATCCATTATCCAATGATCCTTTATGATTGTTTCACTTGATATTTAGTTAAAATCACATAATTTGTAAACATTTATAAAATCTGATTCATTAATTTTAGATCCCTAGTATCATCAGTTTAAGCAATCTGACTGTCTGTTCCACACAAGATGTGGCCACAGTGAACTTTGGTCTATTTTCCGCTCACATCCTGCAGGTCATGTGACTAAAGCAACATTAATATATGGCAATACATAAAACAATGCTCCAATGACCCAGTGCTTGAATTAGTTCTATAGGAATAATTTTTTTTCTCATCGTTGTGTTGCATAATGTTGCCTGTTTTTTTATTGAACACTAATATTCTATTGTATTTGTTTTAAATTCATATGACATAAATAATGCTTTTTACAAGTGATGAAATAATCCTGAATAATGTAAGGTATGTTATATCGGTCACTATTGAATTGTTCTGTTTACTTCAGATTAGAGTAAACAGGTGGTGAGATAAACTCAAAACTGAAATGAGAGAGAGAAAACTCTGCAGCATTATCAGTCGGTCAGCAGTTTCCTCCCAACACTACCAAGTCAACGAAAAATATAATCATAACCAGCCTGATGTTTTGTAGATGAGAAATACAGACTTTTTATGTCATTTTTGTAACTGTATATGTTGCTTTTTAAAAATGTTTCTATATGTATATGTAATTGAATGAATGATCTTTAAAAATATATACATAAATAACTATTCACTTGCCTTTATTTGACTTCTGAGAATATTCATTTCTTGATACAATAAAAAGTACAGTGAATTATAGACACTTAGAAAAAAGCCAAGACAACGTGGACTCTTGATACTAGTATACATACATACAGAAAAGACAGATCAATAATATCACAGCTATTTTGAATAATAAATAAAATAATGTAAGTAATGAACATATTAATATGACAAGTACCAAATACATTTATCTTAAATTTATTTCTATTTGTGATGCCATGTTTTTTATGTGTAGAGAGTCATTTATGTTATAAAATAAAGCAGCTAACTAGCTAGCTGAAATAGCTCCTCTAGACAGGATGAGCATGGTATGTATGTCATGTTGTCCCAGATGGTCTAGTGGTCAGGAGGTGGTCTGGGTTTAATTCCTGGTGTGGGAACAGTTTTTATTAATTCATTTATCCATTAATTAACATCAAATTTGCATCTTAATTGATAACTTCAGGTCATTTAAGATACAAATGAAAGTTTAATTACCTTTAATGTCATTTTGTACATTTTCATATTTAAAATAAATTAATAAATGTTTGCCCGTCAAGCTAGCTAGCTTACTAAGCTAGGTAGCTCAACACCCTGGACTCACATTGACTTACCTGTTCTCTGTTTCCTCCTCGTTGGTAGATGATGGAAATTCGCAAGTTGATGGAAATTCGTAAATTCGCAAGTTGATGGAAATTCGTAAATTCGCAAGTTGAAATCGACGCGCAATCGCAACGCATGACGTTTGTGAAGCGGAGAAATGAACACATACACACATTCATCACATTCACTGCAGTGTGGCTTACCTGTGGCGGGGATCGAACCCGCAATGGAACTTCTGGAAAGTTGGCAGTCGGCGTCCTTATCCACCGGACCGTCTCCGTCGCCGGTCATCACAAAGAAGCAGAGAGAGAAAGAAGATGAGACTGAAGTTCACCTTCATCAACCTGCAGAGAAACAAAGTTTACAGACTGAAACCTGTCGACACTGAATCATGTTCATACTGAGACGTGTTCACACTGACAGACTGTCAACGTCTATTTCTGCTCTGTGAGTCACTTCTCCCATCAGAGTGCTGATAGTTCAGCTGGTAGAGAGTCTGCTCCACAGTCTGAAGGTTGTGGGTTCAAACCCCTCCTGCACACTTTGTTTTTCCTTCTGAAACTCCTTAAACTATGCAGACAATACATTAAAAACCCTCAATAGGAAAGAGAGGATTGACTCTAATTAAAAGCCTGAAGAAATATTATATAAAACACATTATACTGTGAAGCACCACGAACGTAGAGCAACCAGCTGAAAGGAAACATGGAGGTTGTTTTATTGAGTCCTGACAGCTCAGCTGGTAGAGAGTCTGCTCCACAGTCTGAAGGTTGTGGGTTCAAATCTCTTAAGAGCTCTTTGTGTTTTCCTCTCAGTGGGATGTTTTGTGTAAAGCCTGTCTTGAATGAGCCTCAGGAATCTGTCTAAAAACTGAATAATATTATTTATTTACCCATAAACACAACTTTGGATGAAGCCTTGAATTTGACTGAACAATGAAAGAGTCTTGAAGCTGATTGGTAGCTGAATGGTTACATGACTTGACTCATAGCTGCAAGGTTGGTGGTTTGATTCCAGCTGGGGAGCTTTGTAGCATGTGCTTCTTTTTATTTTGAATGAAATAAAAGCTAAACATGTTTTTTATGCTTTTGTTATCATTTTAAATGCATGTGTTTTATCAGTCAGCAGCTACCTAGCAGAAAGACACAGAGACAGGTCATCAGAGAGGGGAGAGGACGGGAGTCCATTTGGAGTCACTTTGAAAAGCCATTTATTGTTTATTGTATTAAATTCTGCAAACAAAGAATTCTCTGAAAGTCACAGGTTCCATGTGAATCATTATGTAAAAATGTACTTAATAGAAAACAAACCTCAGTTATTAACATGAACATACAGAAAGAAACAGACATCAGAGAGACAAACATTATTTTAACTGACAGGTTAGGCACTTTGTAAAGCAGAGCAACAATCTATCAGTTATCACTTCATTTATTTACTTGATTTATTACAAAAAACTGACAATTTCTTTTGCTATCTTTGTACCAGACATATAAATACAATGATGTAAAGATATAGTATTTGATGCATTGTTGATGAAGAGAAAAAAAAGCAAAAAACAAACAGTACTGTTAAATTGACTCACTACCTGGTAGAATACTTGACTAAACATGTTGCATACTAGAGAGTACCAAATGCATACTGAATACTAAATGTTACTTCAAGCAAAGTTTATTTTAAAGTCTCTAAACTTCCTTGTCCTTATAAATAAGTAGTATACGTTTAATTTAGGAAGCATACTTAAGTAAAGTTCAAGTATATTTCCCTGAAGTATACATTATGTAGTAAGTATACCAATATCAATGTACTAATAGTATACTTGTAAGTTTACTAATACAATATTTCTTGGGATTAAATTCACTTTTTAGTTTATGAAAGTATACTTTTAAGTATACTTAAAACTCCTAAACATAACTATTTAAATTTGTAAGTTAGTACATTTACAAGTTGTATTTTGTACTGCAACTAAACTATGAACTATACTACAAGTAAACTTATTTAGTTTAGTTTACTAGTTATATATATATATATATATATATAGTAGCCCACTTTTTAGTTTATGAAAGTACACTTTGTATACTTTAACTTATAGAACTTTTAGCTAATGATTTATGTATTACATTAAGAGACTTGCTCCTTTTGATATTTGACTGGATGTTTTGTTATGATAAAAAAAAAATTCTCTCATTCCTCCGCGGTGAACGGAGAATCCAAAAACGTAGAAAATTCTTGATGAATCAAAGTAAATTAATATCAAAACATCAGTTTACAAACTCTCACACTCTTTTATAATAGCTAAGTGTTAGGTTTTAGTTTTGTTTGGACCCCAGAAGCAGAGACGGACTCAGGTACGTAAAAATGAAAACAGAGTTTATTTTCCAACCAGGAAGTAAAAACGCAGGCAGGGTGGCAGGGAGCTGGCAGGGAGCTGGCAGGGAGCTGGCAGGGAGCTGGCAGGGAACTGGCAGGCCCGTGGCGAGGAGAGAATGAACACCAGGCCTGAGCACATGGAACATCTCAGCCACCGGAGAACACGGAAGCTGAGCAGCAACAAGGCACACAGGAAACCTTAGTACAGGAAAAACACACACGCAAGTCACTAGGAAAAAAGTAAGATGTAAAAACACTAGAGAAGGTACGCGGTGCACTACCGAACGAGACGGAATTATCTGGCGAAGTAGTGGAGTGAAGACTGGGCTTTTATGGAGGGGTTGATTATCTGAATGAAGACCCGGTGTGCCTCGTTGCTGCCCTGGGAGGAGCCAGCCACGCCTTCTGCCACACACATGCCCTGCCAGGAGGAAAAGAGAGAACAGGAGGGGGAGAGCAAACACAAAAAACAACATAAAGCAAAACAGAATCTTAACACTGAAGTATATCTCTGATAAGTACATTAAAGGTAAACTGAAAGTAAACGCTCTTATTTTAAGTTTAAAATAAGTATACTAATAGCACACTTGAATAAACTTCTATTTGGTAAAGGTGCACATGTAGCATTATGTAATCAGTCCTCCATCTCCTTCAGTTAGGGGTCTCTTCCTCATCGATCTGTAACACACACAGATGAAACATATTCATGCACAAGACAATATTTTAAAGAGTAACTACATCCAGGATATTAATTCTGCTTATGCTACCATCTGGTGGATAGCACATGCTCTGTCCACACCCTGTATGCTGTATAATAGGGTGACTGACAATGCAGAATCGCCTCCTAGGCACTTCCAAAGTGAGTCATAAAACCCTCCAACAGCAAGTCTGCATTGATGCTGACTTGCTGGCCACGTGCAACGGCGTTTTTGTGTCCATCATAGAATGCGCTCCGTACAAATGTAAGTTCCCTGCAACTACCTGCACAAACGAAAACTGATCAAACTAGTCAAAGCTAGAGGATAGAGGCTTTAATATCACACCGAGCATCCAACCCGTACTCGTCAGATACTGACGCTTGCTCAGTGGCCCTCGGGGTCTGATACCGATTCACTGAGGCACCTTTTAGTGTCCGTATGAGACGCACCAGGATGGATGTTATACTGTGCACAATGGTAGAATGTGATGATGCACAGGGTAAACATCATGACCAAAGGCTCCGTTGTGTGCACATAGCCTCCTGTAGTGGATATCAGTAGTATTTTAGAGCCAGATTCCCTTTCAAGAGGTAGAAAACCCATTTGGCACACTTTGGGTATCCAAGTGTGCCAGATGGAGAGTTCTCCTAGTCCTATCCTCACTAAAACCTTTGTAGAATCTATGTGCTTTGTGTTATTTATATCTGCTTTGGCTCAGTTGTAGTCAAGGAGTTGCTGAATGAATTCAGTGGCGTCTCTGTGCATGGCATCACTGCTATAATGGTGCTATCCACTGCGTAAGTAAACCTAAAGTAAACCTATGTTGGAAGTTTAATTTGAAAAGACACTATGCATGTAACGAGCAGAAACTGACCTGGTGTCCCTGACACGTCCAAAACTGACAATAGAAGGTTACCTATTGTGTCATAGTTCGAAGCGTATAGCGGCACTGAACAAGCATCAGCGTGAGTTGCGAGTGAGAATGTGTTGGAGCATCAAGTTACCTTCTCTGTCTTCCTTGCACTTATTTGTTAGTAATATAAAGAGCTCGTGAAAAATGTTTGGTCAAATTTTGATTGAAGATATATAAAAGGCCAGTGTTACTGTCAGTCCTACCTCCTGGATGAATTCATATTCGGCATCCTCATCAGTCGGTAGGTCCGCGGTCACTGTGAAGCTGGATACTCCTGGTTCTGGAAATATGGACACAAATAAAACCATCTCAGCCTTTTGTTTGAATTGTTCATCAAGGTAACCAAAAATTCAAAAGTTATCCTTTATTTTCCATCATTGTCTCTATCCCATTACTTTGTCTCTCACCCTGAGCAAAGGTAATGGTGTGTCAATTTTTTAGATCCCTAGTATCATCAGTTTAAGCAATCTGACTGTCTGTTCCACACAAGATGTGGCCACAGTGAACTTTGGTCTATTGTCCGCTCACATCCTGCAGGTCATGTGACTAAAGCAACATTAATATATGGCAATACATAAAACAATGCTCCAGTGACCCAGTGCTTGAATTAGTTCTATAGCAATAATTTTTTTTCTCATCGTTGTGTTGCATAATGTTGCCTGTTTTTTTATGTTTAGAGAGTCATTTATGTTATAAAATAAAGCAGCTAACTAGCTAGCTGAAATAGCTCCTCTAGACAGGATGTGCATGCTATGTATGTCATGTTGTCCCAGATGGTCTAGTGGTCAGGAGGTGGTCTGGGTTTAATTCCTGGTGTGGGAACAGTTTTTATTAATTAATTTATCCATTAATTAACATCAACTTTGCATCTTAATTGATAACTTCAGGTCATTTAAGATACAAATGAAAGTTTAATTACCTTTAATGTCATTTTGTACATTTTCATATTAAAAAATAAATTAATAAATGTTTGCCCGTCAAGCTAGCTAGCTTACTAAGCTAGGTAGCTCAACACCCTGGACTCACATTGACTTACCTGTTCTCTGTTTCCTCCTCGTTGGTAGATGATGGAAATTCGCAAGTTGATGGAAATTCGTAAATTCGCAAGTTGATGGAAATTCGTAAATTCGCAAGTTGAAATCGACGCGCAATCGCAACGCATGACGTTTGTGAAGCGGAGAAATTAACACATACACACATTCATCACATTCACTGCAGTGTGGCTTACCTGTGGCGGGGATCGAACCCGCGATGGAACTTCCGGAAAGTTGGCAGTCGGCGTCCTTATCCACCGGACCGTCTCCGTCGCCGGTATCACAAAGAAGCAGAGAGAGAAAGAAGATGAGACTGAAGTTCACCTTCATCAACCTGCAGAGAAACAAAGTTTACAGACTGAAACCTGTCGACACTGAATCATGTTCATACTGAGACGTGTTCACACTGACAGACTGTCAACGTCTATTTCTGCTCTGTGAGTCACTTCTCCCATCAGAGTCCTGATAGTTCAGCTGGTAGAGAGTCTGCTCCACAGTCTGAAGGTTGTGGGTTCAAACCCCTCCTGCACACTTTGTTTTTCCTTCTGAAACTCCTTAAACTATGCAGACAATACATTAAAAACCCTCAATAGGAAAGAGAGGATTGACTCTAATTAAAAGCCTGAAAAAAATATTATATAAAACACATTATACTGTGAAGCCCCACGAACGTAGAGCAACCAGCTGAAAGGAAAAAAGGAGGTTGTTTTCCAGAGTCCTGACAGCTCAGCTGGTAGAGAGTCTGCTCCACAGTCTGAAGGTTGTGGGTTCAAATCCCTCCAGAGCTCTTTGTGTTCTCCTCTCAGAGGGATGTTTCATTTTGTGTAAAGCCTGTCTTGAATGAGCCTCAGGAATCTGTCTAAAAACTGAATAATATTATTTATTTACCCATAAACACAACTTTGGACGAAGCGTTGAATTTGACTGAACAATGAAAGAGTCTTGAAGCTGATTGGTAGCTGAATGGTTACATGACATGACTCATAGCTGCAAGTTCAGTGGTTTGATTCCAGCTGGGGAGCTTTGTAGGATGTTGTTCTTTTTATTTAATGGAAAAAAAGTTTTTTATGCTTTTGTTATCACTTTAAATGTATGTGCTTTAGCAGTCTGCAGCTACACAGAGACAGGTGATCAGAGAGGGGAGAGGACGGGAGTCCATTTGGAGTCACTTTGAAAAGCCATTTATTGTTTATTGTATTATATTCCGCAAACAAAGAATTCTCTGAAAGTCACAGGTTCCATGTGAATCATTATGTAAAAATGTACTTAATTAATAAAAAACATCCTCAAATATTAACATGAACATACAGAAAGAAACAGACATCAGACAGACAAACATTATTTTAACTGACAGTTTATGCACTTTGTAAAGCAGAGCAACAATCTATCAGTTATCACTTCATTTATTTACTTGATTTATTACAAAAAACTGACAATTTCTTTTGCTATCTTTGTACCAGACATATAAATACAACGATGTAAAGATATAGTATTTGATGCATTGTTGATGAAAAGATAAAAAAGCAAAAAACAAACAGTACACCTGTTAAATTGACTCACTACCTGGTATAATACTTGACTAAACATGTTGCATACTAGAGAGTACCAAATGCATACTGAATACTAAACGTTACTTCAAGCAAAGTTTATTTTAAAGTCTCTAAACTTCTTTGTCCTTACGAAAAAGTAGTATACATCAAGTTAAATTTATTATGCATACTTAAGTAAAGTTCAAGTATATTTCTTCTATATACTTTATGTAGTAAGTATACTAATATCAATGTACTAGTAGTATACTTGTAAGTGTATTAATACAATACTGCTTGGGATTAAATTGGCCCACTTTTTAGTTTATAAAAGTATACTTTTAAGTATACTCCTAAACATAACTTTTACATTTTAAGTTAGTACATTTACAAGTTGTATTTTGTACTGCAACTAAACTATGAACTATACTACAAGTAAACTTATTTATTTTAGTTTACTAGTTAGGTATATATATATATATATAGTAGCCCACTTTTTAGTTTATTAAAGTACACTTTGTATACTTTAACTTATAGAACTTTTAGCTAATGATTTATGTATTACATAAAGAGACTTGCTCCTTTTGATATTTGACTGGATGTTTTGTGATGATAAAAAAATAAAAAATAAATTCTCTCATGCCTCCACGGTGAACGGAGAATCCAAAAACGTAGAAAATTCTTGATGAATCAAAGTAAATTCATATCTAAACATCCGTTTACAAACTCTCACACTCTTTTATAATACCTAACTGTTAGGTTTTAGTTTTGTTTGGACCCCAGAAGCAGAGACGGACTCAGGTACGTAAAAATGAAAAAGAGTTTATTTTCAAACCAGGAAGTAAAAACACAGGCAGGGTGGCAGGGAGCTGGCAGGGAGCTGGCAGGGAGCTGGCAGGGAGCTGGCAGGCTCGTGGCGAGGAGAGAATGAACACCAGGCCTGAGCACATGGAACATCTCAGCCACCGGAGAACACGGAAGCTGAGCAGCAACAAGGCACACAGGAAACCTTAGTACAGGAAAAACACACAGGTAAGTCAAGGTGTCACGAGAGACACTAGGAAAAAAAGTAAGATGTAAAAACACTAGAGAAGGTACGCGGCGCACTACCGAACGAGACGGAATTATCTGGCGAAGTAGTGGAGTGAAGACCGGGCTTTTATGGAGGGGTTGATTATCTGAATGAAGACCCGGTGTGCCTCGTTGCTGCCCTGGGAGGAGCCAGCCACGTCTTCTGCCACACACATGCCCTGCCAGGAGGAAAAGAGAGAACAGGAGGGGGAGAGCAAACACAAAAAACAACAAAAAGCAAAACAGAATCTTAACACTGAAGTATATATATCTATATATTGTTTTGTTACCAAAAATTCAAATCAATTTATTTTTGTATAGCGTCAAATCACAACAGAAGTTATCTCAAGACGCTTTATATATAGAGCAGGTCTTAGACTGTACACCATAGTTTAGAGACCCAACAGGATCCACCAAGCGCGCTCAATGCATTATGTGATACTTTTAACATAGAATGAATTATTTGATAAAGCTTTTTATAACAAAGACGACACATAAATAGAAACCTCAGTCCATCAGCGCGAAGATACTACAGTGTTAAATAGTGTTATAATATGGTAAGAATATCCCGGAAAAACACAGAATAGCCCTTTTCCACCCTGACAGGAAAAGAAGGATGAGAAACTGAGGAGATAAATGAGACACAAGTTGACATCAACTAAAGCAGCATAGAGGAAAACAGAGAGAGGAGTGAGAGTGGCTAAAGGAGGAACTAATCCCTGTTGAATTCAGTTTTTGGATATCTTTGTAACTAAAGCAAAACAGTGACATATATGAAGTTAAACTGAGCAGCAAAGGAGCCAAGAACCGGCTGAAATTCAATGAGCTGTACAACAAGGCACTGTTGGAGATGTGTGGATCCCTGGAGCTGGTGGTTAACTGGATTCTTGTTCAACTTGGAGCTGTTGGGATGCTACTGAGGTCTCCTTGCCTTTGTTGGGCCATTAAGAGAAGTTTTTTAAACTCTTCAGGCTTCTCCCTCTTTTCCTCCAAACCCCCCGCCCCCTACACCTAAACCCTCACACCTTATCTTTTTTGGTTAAAAGACTGACTTTTATCTGGAGTCCTCTTCAAATGAAGGATGATTCTGATTTATGAGATGAATTAATGATTTGAAGTATAATTGGTTTTCTTGTTGGACTCATTATTTGAGTTTGTTTTTTCTTGCTTTAATAAGAAAATTGTGTGTAAAATGTGTTTTGAGTATGACCCATATTTTTGATTTGATCACATATTTTTTGGGTTAAATACAACCAGATTTAATTTGATACAAATTAATTGATGGGTTGTGTTTTAATTATCTTGGGGGTTTTTTTGTAGCAAAGATAATTTCCAATATTTTTCTTTAAAGTGGCAAATTCTGATTATTCTCCTGTCTGGCGCCAAAAATATTATTTTGGATATCTTGGGGTTATACCTACGCTACACCGTCAATTACTCTGACTTAAGATAGAGAAATCACACTTTTTAAGGAAGGTTTTTTTGCTCTAAAACATGTTGAAAAGTAAGCAAATGAAATCAGTGAATGTTGAAACTATATTTACACACAACAAATATTTGTATTACATGCTTTCTAAATTATTAGATTATTATTACATTATTTTATTTCATTTAATTTTTGAGTTTTATTTTTTTTAAACGCATATTTCTAAATATTACGATTTTTTTGATGAACAATTGGAGGCATAATTAAATGTATTCTCTTTTTATATTTTATTTTTTTATGAAGCATATTTTATTTTATTTTTATATTAATATTATATATTAATTATTTTTGTTGACCACTTTAATTTAATTTGAATCATAATTTTTATTATTTTTATTATTAAAAATGTTATAGTCTTAATGTATCAATACAACGCTAAACCATTGCTTTAGATTGAAAACCTCTTCTCAGAGACAGAGCTGCTGTCGTGGTACAAATAGCCTCAGTGGGTGGAGCTAAAGAACGAAGGCTTAATTCTGAGGCTCAGGAACTTTTATTTCATGATGGTTAAAACAGTAAAGTCAGTTGTTTTACATGAACAAGTGGTATTTTAAATTAGATGTTACGTATGTCATTCTCTTGGCCTTGTAATAAGATAAGATAATACTCTCTATAAGTTTGTACCTTCCGTGGTGATAACGGTTTCCAGAGAGGAAAAGAACCACTGTCACCTATTACAATCATGGAACGTAGCACAGGTATTGTCTCTTACAGGGGACCTATGGAAATACCCACATATCTATTTAGAGTTGTTTCACTGGATTTCAAAACCTAAGCGGGGGGGTCTGGGGTTCCTCCCCCAGAAAAAGAGTTTCAGAGACTTTGTTCCACTGCATTCTGGTGACTTTAAAACAATGTCCATCCATTATCTGTAACCGCTTATCCTATTCAGGGTCGCGGAGGAGTCGATCCCAGCTGCCATTGGGTGAAGGCCGGGTACAACCTGGACTATCACAGGGCTCAGACAACCGTTCACGCTCACATTCACACTTATAGGACAATTTAGAGTCAACAATGAACCTAATCTGCATGTCTTTGGACTGTGCTCAGGTTTCCCCCAAACCTGAGCACCTGGAGAAAACCCACGCTAACCACTGCGCAGGAAAGGAAACTGAATAATTCTCCCCTCTGGTGTGAACTCGGCGTGTGAATCTCTGGTATAAACTAATAATTATCAGTTTTTATTCATTTATTTTACCCCTGCTTGAGTATTTATTTCTCTTAGTTCTCTCCATTTCTCTCTACTTCTCTCACTAACAGAAGGTCCTTTCAGATACAACGCGTAAACGACATGACAGCTATTCGCTACGTCGGGCAAAACCCAACTTTGTTTGCTGAATTCAGCGGAGAACGCAGCTTAAACATGAGCTCAGACTGCGCTGTGTCACGAGCATAAACTGCTCTCTTCTGCCAGGAAACGACAGTTGGTGTAGCTCTATTGTCGTCCGGGTGGAAACAGTTGTGGTCATAGATGCTGTTCAGTTCCAGAAATGGGTTAAGTGTTAACATTTGCCATAAATCAGGAGAAATACGGGAGAATTGTGACGCCGGGAGGAAACCAATGAAAAATGGGAAAATCAGGAGGGTTGGCAAGTATACTTACAGTATTGTCTGTATTGTCTTATGTTTATTTTTATTTTGAAGCTTAATGGTGCAGATATACATGTACAGCTGGTTTCAAGATTGTGGTTCTTATAACAAAGGTGTTTCCATGAATACATGAAGACAAACTGGAAACACAGATTATCAGTATCATAACTTCCTCTTTTCTTTCTTTCAATGTTTCTCTTTTCTGTTCCTTCCTTTCTTTATCTTTAGTTCTCACATTCACAAAAACACATTGGATTCACAAGTCCCACTCTGCCCCCTGCTGTACATCATTCACAGTACATCAAAAACATTTTATTATATAGTTCAACCAATAATGTTTGGCAATGGCCAAAAAAAAAATGCAAAAATATATTTACATATTATAGAATATAAAACTAAAATTAAATAGTAAAAGATATGTATTCTGAATCCCATCCACAAATTAATGGTTTAGCGTTGTATTGTTACATTAAGACTATAACATTTTTAATAATAAAAATAATAAAAATTATGATTCAAATTAAATTAAAGTGGTCAACAAAAATAATTGAAAAATATATAATATTAATATAAAAATAAAATAAAATATGCTTCATAAAAAAATAAAATATAAAAAGAGAATACATTTAATTATGCCTCCAATTGTTCATCAAAAAATCTTAATATTTAGAAATATGCGTTTAAAAAAAATAAAACTCAAAAATTAAATGAAATAAAATAATGTAATAATAATCTAATAATTTAGAAACCATGTAATACAAATATTTGTTGTGTGTAAATATAGTTTCAACATTCACTGATTTCATTTGCTTACTTTTCAACATGTTTTAGAGCAAAAAAAACCTTCCTTAAAAAGTGTGATTTCTCTATCTTAAGTCAGAGTAATGGACGGTGTAGCGTAGGTATAACCCCAAGATATCCAAAATAATATTTTTGGCGCCAGACAGGAGAATAATCAGAATTTGCCACTTTAAAGAAAAATATTGGAAATTATTGAGATTTATCCCGGATAGCCCATTATCTTTGCTACAAAAGACACAAGATAATTAAAACACAACCCATCAATTAATTTGTATCAAATTAAATCTGGTTGTATTTAACCCAAAAAATATGTGATCAAATCAAAAATATGGGTCATACTCAAAACACATTTTACACACAATTTTCTTATTAAAGCAAGAAAAAACAAACTCAAATAATGAGTCCAACAAGAAAACCAATTATCCTTCAAATCATTAATCCATCTCATAAATCATAAATCATAAATCATTATTCATTTGAAGAGGACTCCAGATAAAAGTCAGTCTTTTAACCAAAAAAGATGAGGGTTTAGGTGTAGGGGGCGGGGGGCGGGGGGTTTGGAGGAAAAGGGTGGAAAAGGGCTATTCTGTGTTTTTCCGGGATATTTTCACCACATTATGACACTATTTAATACTGTAGTATCTTTGTGCAGATGGATTGAGGTTTCTATTTATGTGTCATCTTTGTTATAAAAAGCTTTATCAAATAATTCATTCTATGTTAAAAGCAACAAATAATGCATTGAAACACCTGTTTTTTCTGTGTCTTTGCAGCAGATCACAGACTCGAGACTCGTCCCTCCTCAGATCACTCCTGTCATATTTACCTCATCCTAAGGACCGTTTTCACCATTGTAGTGGTGGCTCTACTGCTGCTGCTGGTGGGACTACTTCACTGTGGTGAAGTCAGAGTTACACAGAAATAAGCACTCATATGTGAGTGTAGCTGTCAACCTGAACAAAACAAAAGAGTAACTGACTGAGAATAATGAATGACTTTGGTCTTTCTATCAGTCAATGGCCTGTGTACTTGTTATTTAACAGTTTTATTTGGACTTTTCAGTACAATTTAGAGCAACACAAACAAATGTGGCAGCCTTCGTTAGGTTAAATAGCTAGAATAGGTTTCACAGTTCTGTTACCACTTGCGGTGGATATCAGACTTCGTCACAAGCAGAAAAGGTTGAAAGCCACAGATGAACGTATGACCTATTTTGAAAAGGCGTGCGTGCTTTATATCTTGTTCTATGTTTTGTTTTTAGCTGGTGATAATTCACACTTAGACGTAAACCACACACAAACTATCAGACATACGAGGCTGATGGGCCCTTTACAAGTCTCCATTGCAGCAACAAAACATTTCTGTTAGTAGAGAAACTCATCATGTTTTTTGAGGAGTCAATATTAACATAAACAAAATCAGTTATGGTTAAACAAGATGAGTCATGTCCCTCTCAGTGCATACAAGACCCTCACTGGTCCTTTGGTGTGGTGTTTTATTCAATACATTTACTGTACTTTACTGGGGTTTTTTTCATTGTATGAAGAAATAAAGTCTTTAAGAAGTCATTTGTAGAGTTATTGTAATCATTAGTGAACAATATTTATAATACACTTAGTGGTGTAAAGTGTCTTTAAGTAGATATATGGTCTGAACATAATGATAGAGGTTTATTCATTTATTTATTTCATCTTGTGTGGAACAGCCAGTCAGATTGCTTAAACTGATGATACAAGGGATCTAAAATGAATGAATCAGATTTTATAAATGTTTACAAATTATGTGATTTTAACTAAATATCAAGTGAAACAATCATAAAGGATCATTTGATGATGGATTATTTGTCCTCTTCTCTCTCTGACTGATCCAGCTGAAGTTTCCTCTGAATCTCCGTCTGTCTCTGCGTCTCTTTCAGGTTTTTATTTATTTGCTCTTTATCTCTCTCTAGTTTCCCCTTCCTTTCTGTCATTTTATTAATCATCTCCTCTGTTGTCTCCAGTAGTTTATCTGTGTTCTGTAACAGTTCCTCATGTTCTGTCTTTCTCCTCTCCAGATCCTCTTTGGTCTTTTCACGCCTTTGCATTTTTTTTTTTTCTTGCGTTGCTGGGGTGTTCTCCAGCTTCTTCTTGTACTCTTCTATCTGTGTCTTGTCTTTCTGCTGTAGTGAGGTGAGTTTCTCTCTCTGATCCTTCAGATCCTTCTTCTGGTTCATAAGTGTTGTAATCACATGTTGTACATGTTGCAATTCTCCCTCATTCCTCCGCAAGTCCTCATCAAGTTTTGCCTTTGTGTTGTCTAAATAGGTAATTTTCTGACGTTTTGTCATGAGCTTCTCTCTGTCTCCTTCTCCCTCATTCAGAAGCTGAAGTTCTATGCTGCTGTTTGTGGTTTCTGTGTGAACAGAAAAGGTGTTTAGTTTGAAGTTAAAACCTGTTTTGTTTATGCAGTGTCACGCTTTGTTAAGAACTCCTGACTCGCGAACTTCTTTGTGTTTAGCTTGATGTGAAATCAGAATTATATGTAAGTAAAATATATTTTGAATTTGAGGACATGTGGCATTTTGTTGGCAAGTTGCCATGGTATAAGTGGGATAATACCCAACAAGTTGTATGTTCCATGATTGCAATGGATTGTGTGAAGGTTAAGATCACATCAGGTTTCAAAAGAACAATAAAGTTGTGACTTACTGGTTTTGTTTAGTCTCAATTTCCACACAATGAAGACAACAATAGGCACAATGCACACTGCCAGGATGATGGTGATGCGGACATCAGAATTGCACTGAACCATAAAGAGATCAGCTGAAATTATAAAACAAATAATAGATGTGTTTATAAAACTTCAACTATCTTTAACAAAGTGGTAACATCAATAACTCATAAAAAATAAAATCTACCTGGCAGATGGACGTGTGCCTCTCTGGTCTGGTTGGTGTTCTTCTGTTGGACTCTACAGGTGAAGCTGTTGCTGTGTCTCTTCTCCACAGTCACTCTGCTGCTGACAGTATAGAGTTCATCAGGACGTCTGACTGTCTCTGGAGGTCCAGCAGAGAGGAGGTTTCCCTCACCGTCCAGCCACAACACCTCAGGCTTTGGATACCAGCCTTTAGATTTACACTCTAACAGCACTCCATTGCTGACTTTGGAAATATCTATGTCCGGTGAGGAGACGGAACCTAATAAATGTAAAAAAAAATATAGTCTGAATGTAAAGTTTCCACAAGAATGAAAATATAACACACACTGCACATAATATACAGTCTATACTTACTATACTAAATGCCTCTGTGGGTAATCCAGGTGCCCTTCTGGTCAACCTAGTTGACTCAAGTAGCCCTCTGGTTAGCACAAGTGCCCCTTTGATTGGCCCAAATGCTTTTGTGGGCCCAGAATGCCCCTGTAGTTATCCCAAGTACCCCTCCTTTGTGGTTGGCCCAAATGCCCTTTTGGTCAGACCTCGTACAGCACCTTTATTGTCAACACAAGAACCCATCTGGTTGTCCGAAATTCCCCTGGGGTTGGCCTTAATGGGGTCAGTCCAAACACCCTTCTGGTCTGTCCAAGTACCCCTCTTGTCAGTTCAAGAGCCAGCCTGGTCAGTTCAAATGCCCCAACCTAGGAGGACCAAGTGCTTCTCAGGTCAGCCATAATGACATTCTTCTCAGCTCAAGTACCATTTTGGTTGGCCAAAATGCCTTTAGGTGGGAAAAAACTACCCCTGTTGTCATCCAAAATACCCTTCTTGACAGTCAAGTACCCATTAGGTCTGTCCAAAAGTACCTCTGGCCCACCTGGTGCCTTTTTGGTCAGCCCACATACAGCATCTTTCTTGTCAGTACAAGAACCCATCTGGTTGCCAAAAATGCCCCTGTTGGCCTTACTGCCTCTGTTGTCTGTCCAAATACCCTTCTTGTCAGTAAAGTGCCCATTAGGTCTGTCCAAATGTCCCTCTAGTCATCGCTTTGCCCAAATAATCTGGTCAGCCAAAGTCTCATTCTGGTTGGCTGAAATGCCTCTACACTCAGGCCAAATGCCCCTCTGGTCAGCCCACGTACAGTACATTTCTTGCCAGCATAAGAATCCTTATTGTTGGCCAAAAACTCCTTTTAAACAGTATAGTCTGTGCAAAGTAGTCTCTGAAGGCATCAGATTTCGTGTGCTTTTACTGATCCAGCATGTGTGAAGGCTTAATAAAAACACAATAACGTCTTTCATGTTGCTGTCCTCATTCCTCTGTATGTAGGTGTGAAAAGAAACCCTCAACCATAAATGTCCTTTCTAACATTTCTTCACATTTTGGCTAGTACAGTAGAATCTCCGACTGTCATAACTGTATAACTATATAATGCATTCATACATTTTCAGTTGCCAACTTACCCACAGTGAGCTCAACTACAAATTCTATAGATTTGGGAACGAGGCACCTGTAGCTTCCTGCATCAGAGAGTTTCACTTTAGAGAGTTTCAGTGAAATGTCTCCACACTTTAGGTTGTTGGCGGACAGCGATGTTCTCCCCATGTACAATGTATGCTCCTCAAGATGAAACTCCCTCTTGTCTCGCCTCAAAAAGACAAAACTGGGATCTAGGTCAGGTCTCGCCCACTCCACAGTCCGGTCAGTAGCATCTACACCAGTATCCAGGTGACATGGCAAAATGATGTCATCGCCAACCATTGCCACTATTGGCTGAGATGTACCGATCACCTGAGACTGACCTAAAAGAAGAAAAAACATGTTTTGTCTGTTTGTTTGTTTTTAAACTCCTATAGGATCTATCACCAAATATAGAGTTTAAAAATAACATTATACTTGGTAAAAGTAACCACCCTTTTTGGTCTAATTTTTAACCCAACAGAAATGTAAATATGACATTGTTACTGTATAACACTAAAACTGGGTCAAAATAACCCAGTGTTTTGGGAGTATTGTTGACCCAGTGGTCTTTATACTCATTGGTACTGGGTAAACTTTACCCAGTACCAATGGGTACTACGATTTATATAATACCAATACAACCATAGCATGTTCTGCTTTAACACCACTATGTTAAAGTTGTTGAACAGTGGCCATTGTGGCTACAATTACAAATTACAGGACCGTTGAATTTTCCATTATTTCCCAAGATTTTATTCTTCTACTATTCTTCTACTCTTTTGTTATATTGAACTTTAGGGTACGAGCATGTGGTTATTCCTGGAGACAGTATACCTCTAGCTTCTGGTCATACCAGACCAAGTAATAAAACCACAAAGTGTAGTTAACTAAGCAATGGTGTGTTTTATTGGGTTGTAAAATGTATTGCATAGTTCTAGTTCTCTGACCTCACGTGATCATATTAAATGATTTTATATCCAAACTCTTGATAATGATTTACCATCTGTTTGCGTGTGATTTACCTCCACAAGAGTGGGTTAAGAGAAGGAGTACAACAATGTGATGCAAGACCAGTTCACTGAAGTCACTGAGCTGAGGGTTCAAGAGGAGTCTGTCCTTCATTTGAATCATCCTGGAGTCCTGAAAATGAAAATAAGTCAACTGTAAGACCAATTAAATCTATAATATCTCTCAACCCACCCTGAGGTGAAGCCCACTGAGCAGACTTGTACACTGTAACTTCAGGCAGTGCAATCACTCAAATGGTTTAGACTTGTTTTAACAATTAAATCAAACAGTGTGACTTAATATTGTATTAGTAACTCAAATAATACCAGACTGGTCTCATACAACGTTCGTAGCTATACATACAAAAAAGTAATGCACTGTTATTCATATATATCCCACAAAATCAGTTTGAATGTAATCCACGTAAACCAACTCATCATTGATTTATTTATCACGTAACTTCCGTATTGAAGTTACGCCACTTCAGTAGTTATTTTAACCCAAACCACTATCTTTTCCTAAACCTAAGTAGTTATGTTGCCTAAACCTAACCAAGTTGTTTCCTGGACAAGACAGAAGTTTATTTTGAAAAGACTGTATGCATGTAACGAGCATAAATTGACACGTGTTGCTGGACATTCGTAGGAAAACACACGAAAAATGAAGAATAACTTTTCTTAAAATACCATACGAATCGTTATATGAGGACATGTTGATAATACAGGTGGTCAAACATAGCACTTACAGGAGAAAAGCCAGGACTAAATAAATTTTCAAGAGACTAAATATGTGGAAAAACAAGTTTTGGTCCCAGATTACCCTAACCACTTACAAAAAGTAGATTATCCATTTATGTTCGATTTTATTTTGTGTTCTTTTTATATATTCACTCTTTTATTCTCGTATACACATACAGTTTGTTCCAATCCACGTACTTCCTGAAGTATACTTCAATGTAGTGCACTTTTGTCAGTGTTTTTGACAGTTGAGTGTGGAAAGTGTCCAGTGTTCCACACTCAACGATCTGACCGTTTTGAGTACAACATCTGGGTACTTTGAGTGCACTGCATTTTGCCGTACTTCCCAGTGTGAACGCACTTATGCACTCAAAATAGTAGGTGTAAGTACAGAAATACGCAGATTGGAACACACTGTATGGCTCAGTTTATTTCGCCATGCATTGTATTCATTATACAGTCATTCATTCATTTTTTTTTGTAAATGACTTCTGCTTTTCCATATGCGGGTTCGTCAACCTCATTTTATGTGTTATAAGCAACCGATTGGTGCTTCAAAACCCACGGACATGTATTTTAAAAGATTACAGAAGAAGATTACACTCTGACTTCCAGTCCAGAAACAGGCTATACATGATAACAATAATAGCTTAATGAAAAATGTCATCGGAATAAATTAAAACGTTTGTGTTTTATGTAAAAATCCTACATACCTGTTGCTTGTGTGTCAAAAGAGTCGCCTCACCTCAAAGTACAGCACGGTCATAGTCAAGAATCAAACAGCCAGATATAAAACCATGGGTACTTTCACCCCACCCACTCTGTAAATAGATAACTAATGTTATGACTTCATTGTTCCTTTCCATTCAACTCAAGTGAATGTGACTTTTAGAGTTTTATACTGCAAGCACAATGTTCTACATCTGCATGTCTGATTACTTTTAAGCCTAAAACACCAAATGTGCAGAGTTTTTGTATTGATAGGCCTGCAGACATGAGATTTCCTTTGCTAACCACTCACAATTCACTTAGTGTCATATTTCCAGTGTTTGCCAGATGAAGGTGTGGCACCTCCCAACACTTTTGCTTTTCAGAGAGAGAAATACTTTTACTTAAACCACTTTTGATATGTGTAAAGTGTAGTCATTAAAATTACAGTTATTTTTTCCTTTTTTTTTTTCTTATCAAGGATAATTCTACGACAGCATATTAGGGTATATTGTAGGTAGAAATACAAATTATGGAGCCAGGAGATTGGGGTAATATTCAAAGAAAAAACTTATCTAAGATTAAAGTTGTAAATTTACGAGAAGAAAAAAGTCAGATATTCTCTGAGAATATAAAGACATACATTTACATTTAAACATTTTTTTGCCAAGGAACCATACCCATCGCTTCACTTTGCAAGGTTGGATCAACCTCATCACATCACAGACGCCACGTTAAACACTGCCGTAACGTGAGCCACCAAGTGCAAAATACTTTCCTATCTACGAAGGGAGCGGGTCAACCATGTTGCACCACCATGTTTCTACAGTAACCCAGAATGGACAAACCAAACACTGTCTCTAGAGAGGGCCTTCGCGTTTTTACGTTAGACCTGAAGACCATCGCAGTTTGTGAAACGCTTGGAAAGAAAGGTGTGAGCGGAGGGATATTCAGTTGGTTGCAATTTGCAACAATAGTCAATAACAAAGGTAACAAAGGTCAAAATTGATCCAATATATTGAGAATAAAATGTTTGTGTTCTTGTATTGCACTTCAATTTTCTTTCAGTCTGTTTATTTATGATAACAGTTCAAACTAAACTCTGGAGCTGCTATCTGCTATATAATTTAGTTGGTGGTTGTATAAAATACTACGGTGGCAAACCGAGGAAGCTGTGTCAGTAGAAAATGTGAATAATATCAATAGATGTCTTTGTCAAAGTGGCTACTTGGTTCAAATAAATGTACATTTGTTGTGATATGAGATTGATCGACTGCAGAGGGCAGAGTGAGACATTAGTGTGTCGTCATGACAAAATGTGAGGAACGAATGTATGTTACCTTAATATCACGTTTTCTTTTATTGTTTTTTATTATCTGTTTGTTTCCTAAAACATGAACCTGCCTGGAGAGACCAAACTAATTCAAAGACGGATATTTAATAATGATGGTTATTGTTATGGTTTATTAGTAGTATTATCTATTTATATGATTTTTTTTCATTACAGGCCTAAAAATATCCAAATGTCCAATAAAAATGTCTGTTTGTAGGAGGTGAAGTTACAAAAGTCATTGCCTTGCTTAAAACTACATTATATTTATCCATTTGTTTTTTTGTTTACCAGAGTTATACGCTTTGAAAATGAGGTCTCTGCCGCCACCTGTTGATATTTACTTTCTTTTTCTTGTAAAAAAAAAGTCAGAGCAGCTCTGTCTGTCAGAAAACCCACAGACCTGCTCTTTCCCCACTAGCAGAGAAACAGGAAGAGGAAGAGGAGGTTCTGACTTTGATGATATTTTAAATTCAGTCTGATGTTCAGACAGTCAGCAGCAAGACAACATGGAGGTCACAGCTCTCTGCATCAGACTGTGTGAGTACTGAGTTCTGTCTTATATTCACAGAAATATTATTATAGACAATCATTATGAACTAACATGTGGACCTGAATAGTTTCTTAGGTTTAAAAAAGCACAGCGCATAAAGATTTGTAATCTGCTCACTGATTATGGAGCAAATATTACCGACATGTTACAGTTATGTTATATACTTTATATATGTTAGATGTTACATCTGATACAGTAACAGCTGTATTGTCTCTCCAGTGATGACTGTGTTGATGCTGCTGGTCACACAAGTTCCCTTCAGTTATTCACAAAAAGCCGGTAAGCAGTTTAATAATCAAACAAACAAAGTAAAAATGTTCTGTATAATTGGTGTAGTTTTAACAACGATATCTTTAAAAGGCTTCAAATCACATAATCTCCAATTTGACAGGCTGCAAAAGCTTAACATTTTAAACTTTAAAACTTCTGTACCTCAAGTCATAATATTTCAATACCAGTATGTATTAAAATAACATGCCAGTAATACCTTAAAGAACACATGCATTTATTCATTCATGCTTCACTTGAACTTGAGCCACAATTTGCATTCAACCCTCTGAGACCCACAATAGAGCCGTTTTAGTCTTCTTTAGGGGGGTCCAGGAGGTCTTTAGGGGGAGATAGCAGGTCAACAGTAGATGTCACATAGAAGTAGTGTACATCATCTGAATGCTGAGAACCTGGAGATTAATTTGAGATGCTGCTCAGCACTGTGTGTCAAGTTGTTCTAGTCATAAATCAGAAATAAACATTAATTAATTAATTAATTACAATAACTTCTAAAGGGTTTAGAACATTATGATCGAAGTATATGATGTCCATTTTCATGCTCACTTAAGTCTCATAAATGTTTGCAGCAATTTTTGGATTGATTACATTTGTTACACAGAGTTGGTGCTAAATTTAACAATTTTTTTTACCACTGGAGAATTGATAGAAATGATCAATAATCCCACCAAAATACCACATTAAGACACCAAGACCTTGAGGAACACCATAGAAAAAGCCATGCTGTGATTTGGGGTCAAAGACGTTTGACATTTGGAGATTTCTGCAAGAATTGCATTTTTTTTGGCAATTAGTTGGCAAGCACTTGTGTTGTGTAAACTGCTCAGAAACCCCCTTATTGTCAATCTAGCTAGGAAAGCCATCCATCCTCTGAATGCTCTGGCTGTAAAGTTTCATGAGACTGATTATCCTAGAGGTCACCACAGGTCATTTTATACAGTGAGGTCAATGAAATGTCTCCTATTGGGACTAACATCATCACACGTGAATCCAGTTGGGCTCATTGGATCCACAAGAGTCTCAGCTTTACAGTGATACCCAAGTCATGTACAGTAATTCAAGACTGTTTAGGGACCCCAGGATGCAGAAATATTCAAATACACCATTTAAGAATAGGCGAAAATAGCATTTATACTACATGCTTAAAATGCATGTAATTATCATAAAGTGGGCATGTCTGTAAAGGGGAGACTCGTGGGTACCCATAGAACCCATTTTCATTCACATATCTTCAGAGGTCAAGGGACCCCTTCAGAGGTCAAGGGACCCCTTTGAAAATGGTCATGCCAGCTTTTCTTCGCTTAAATTTAGCGTATAAGTTTGGAGCGTTATTTAACCTCCTTCATGACAAGCTAATATGCAGGTTATTGTGTCAGTTAGTGAGGGCATCCTCACATTAACACTCCCTTTTTTGGTTATTTTTTATGCCAAAATTAAGCAGATGTCATCAGCATATTGGCGAATCACAGATATAAATAGACACACAGATACAGTATAAAGTACCGCAGTGCTGAGCAAGGCTGAACCTGCTGCAACCTCTGAAAGACAGTTAAGTCGGTCGGGATCGAGGGTCTCAGAGGGTTAAGGATGACTTCCAAAACATTTGAAGAGTGTGTCATTGTGGCCAAATTCAACTCAACAACAGGACACTGTAAAATTGTTTTAATATCTTTGTTGCAAACATTTGTGATTTGATGTCACTGCATTTATATCTACAAGGCCACCTCTAATTTGAAATGATTTTTGTTGGAATGTCTTGGATGCAGCTTTTCCTCAGGTTGTTCCAAACAGACAGCAGTTCTTCCAATATGAGACCATTGTTGTCAGCTGTGAGGGACTGGAGGGACTGACTGGATGGAGAGTGATGAGGAAGAATAAAGGAGTTGTTAAAATATGTGCTGCTACCTGGTCGACATCAACAGGACCCTGCGAAATCAAAGACACCTTTACAGAGGTTGACAGTGGAGAATACTGGTGTGAAATCGGAGGACTACAGACAAGCAACACTGTCAACATCACTGTCACTGGTATGCAAATACTAAAACACTGAGTATGCAAAAGTCTTCACATTTTAGTCTGCGGTGAGTTGATTTATTACCTCCCCGAAGGCTGAAGGCCTAGGAAGGAGGTTATGTTTTCACTGGCGTTGGTTTTGTTTGTTTGTTTGTCTGTCTGTTAGCAGGATAACTCCAAAAAAATGACTTATTAAAATCAGAAAACACAGGAAACTATGTGTGTGCTTTGAAACGGTGTAATTAACATATTTTTCTAAACATATGTTGTTCAGCTGGTTCAGTGATCCTGGAGAGTCCTGTCCTCGCTGTGATGGAGGGAGACGCTGTGACTCTGAGCTGCAGAGATGAGCAGGCGTCCTCCAACCTCACAGCTGATTTCTATAAAGATGGCCACTTCATGGAGCACAGCTCTACAGGAGAGATGACCATCCACAATGTTTCCAGGTCTAATGAAGGACTCTACAAGTGCAGAATATCTGGAGCTGGAGGATCACCAGAGAGCTGGCTGACTGTCAGAGGTGAGACAGAACAGTGTTCAAAGTAAATCAAAGATTATTTGCTTACTGTCCAGTTGTTTTCCATTGATGTTTTGCACCTAACCTATGTCAAGTTCCATGTTTTAAAGCTTATTAGAAGTATTAAAAATGGTAACTTGTAACTGATCCTAACCTGCTCTTTGGTCTAGCCGAGTATGAGTTACAACTGAGAACTGATGATGAGGTCTGAGGATGTTAAGAAATGTTGAAAGTATTACTTTAACGAACATAGTAATTCTATAGAATGTATTAAAGTATTATCGTTGCATCCGAAGTTCCATATTATCATGGTATTTAGTACGTTAAAACAGTAAGTGAGACATTTTACTATGTCCGAAACCTTAGTATGAAACCAATAGTACGAAAATTGCATACTATTTCTGTCAACGTTCATAACGGACGTTGATGGACGGCTCTGTAGCATTAATAACGTTTCAATTTAACTGCAAGTATAAAGTTTCACTTTGCTAGGCGTGATATATATTTTAAATTAGTTCAGACTTAGATTTTCTCACGAGGTTGGTTACCATGGCTATATGTGTCCAACCGGCAAGGAGGGTCTCAGGAAGTGACGACGTAAATTACTGTTCAGTGTGTCTGAAAAGAAACATACTACTGTTTATTCACACTCAAGTATGTTGAACGATAGTACACATGTTGAGTATGTAGTGCTGAGAATGTGATTTTGGAGGAAGCAAACGTTAATAACAAATAGCATGCATTTCACAGCATTAAGATCATGTCTCCTGTGCAGCACATCCCATTATCTCTCCAGTAGATGCTGATGGCCCTCAGCTCTTACTGCTGCTCTGCATCGGTGTCGGCGTTTTCTTGGTGTTTCTGCTGCTGCTGTTGGTGGGATCAATGCGATGTAGGAGACGTCCAACAATCACTAGAGGTACAGAGAATAGAAATAAAGAAACCACTTCAATTATTGACACAAAGCTTGCTAAAGGTGGGCTTTTTCATTCAAACAGATACCCCAACTTCTCCTTCCGCCCTCCGGTCTTCCTCTTCTCCACGAACAGGTGAGGAACACCAACCTCCTTTCAACATATATATATATATATATATATATATATATATATATATATAGTTCGAGGGACATGCAAAGTTAGGCCTAAGTTAATTATTTTAGATTTTTAGATTCGTTTACTTTCGAATACAGCCGTTGTCTTCCGCCAACCTTTACATTTATATTATTCTGGGGTCATGTGAGATGGTGTGATGAATGAATCGTAGCGCTGTGATGTAAATATAGCAAAACAAAATGTCATGAAAAAACAACAAAATGTCCTATGTGTGTGTCTCATGCACACACATTAATATGTGCACATGGGCAAGTGTGTGTGTTCACACTTATTTGGGATCCAGGAAGGGTAGCACTGAGTAAAAAGTATGTCAACGCCAATTAGAGATTCAAAGCATACAGTATGAAAACTAATTTTATCCATTTTGTTTTACAGCTGTGTTCCACGAGACACCAACAAGTACTTTTCTGAAGCAGAGTTGTGAAACATATAATGTCCAAACCATGTTTATAAATATTTGCGCAACACATTTGCATACAATTATAAAAAGTCATGATGCGTCAAGCTGTTACCACAGACAAAACATGAGGGTTAAAACAAGTGTTAGTATATTAGAATAATGTGCAAACATTCGCTGATATAATAATAATATTAAGAAATAAATATTTACAAAAATAAGAACTGGCTCAAAATAAATAAACTTGCTTCCAAAGGAAATTCACTTTTTAAAGAAATTATATGAATATATTCATTATTATTATTATTATTGTATTAATATTAGGTCTGCCTTTATACAGTATTTACCTCCTTCTTTATTATGTTTCAGTGTGTGAAGAGACCAGTATGATATATTCAGTCATCACCAAACCCCGGAGGGAGGAAGGTAATGAACTTGACACTGAGACACACAGACTGTAACATGTAATATATTCAATCAGGTAAAAAAACAAAGCTAGTAAATGGAAATATTTTACTATGTTATGCAGTATATTAGCATTAATGTTGACCTTCTTTCAGACTTCGCAGCAGTGCTTGAGAACAAACATCACTTTAGTGTCACAACCACTGAATCACTAATCTGACCTTCATCGTTTGAAAGTTCATTCATTTTAAACTGTATCAGCCAGAAGCAGCTTCAGGCCCTAGTGATAGTTACAGCTTCTTTTTTAGCCTCTCAGACAAAAAAACACACGAGAAACCCACAGACAGAAAAAGGTAGATGAGCCCTTCACTTCCCCGTTCGTTAAAATAGTACAAGGCGATGCATGCGTTAGATTTATTTTTTCATCAGAACACCAAGTACTTTAAGCCACGTTGCAGCCTCATGTGTTGTGTGGGTAAGCGAATGGATGGTCAGTATTGTATAAATAAACAATGGGGCCAGTAACCAGAAGACTTATGTTGTAAATTTGGACCCTTATTTTCACAGATACATTTTGTTCTACATGTACCTGCATTGCGGTAAAAATAACACAGATAGACCCAAAGTGTGTCCGTCCAAAGTGTGAGATGGAATAGGGCCACACTTACTTTACATTTATTTATATTAGAATATAAATTACATTAAAATCAAAGATTTGACTCTAATACACAAGTGTGATGACAAGATAGTGTAGATGTTGACTTGTTTTCTCAAGATCAAATGACCAAAAATCTCTGTCATTCGGATTTTTTTAATAACAGTATCAGTTTGTTTTAGGAATTGCTAGTATTACCCCCCTTAACTGTATCAAGCAATCATTGAATTGATTTTTACTAATGTTTAACACAGATGTTAAGTTCTGCATAATAATGATATAAAATGAAGATTTGTTCAAGTCTAAGTTCAAATGGATCAGCACAAACATAAGTGTTGGTTTAAGAGTTTAACCATATTGACAGCTATAGTCTTCGTCCCTTGTGTGTCTTGCAGGTTACTGAGACCCGAGACTCCTGGCTGAAGAAGGGAAGAGAGACTATTTAAAGTTCTGTAATGTTTGCAGTTCACACGACCACACAGAGCTGCTTAATGCATTTGTAATATGTCGACCAAACTATTTTGATCTGTTACATTTTTAATCACCTCCATTGCAGACCGATTTTTTTAGTATGTTATAGTCAGCAGCAGTTTCTCTAAATAAAATTGTTTGTCATACAAATTGTATGTAATAAGCAGTGTCAGTTGGGAGAGTTGTGTATGTTCATTATAGAAGTTGTTCTTATACATGTAAGAAATATACTGAGAAACAATTATAGATATTGCAAGTTATGTACATTTGTAAGGAGAGTAAATGTGTTGATTCTTAATTAACGACAATGTGTGACTTATTATGAAGTGGAAATGACCTGAACAGATATGATTCTTCTTCATCATCATCATCATCATCTGAGAGCTTCAGCTACCTCACAGCATCAGTGTCTATTTTTAAGCGGTATGAGTCTTTAACAGTTAAACCACATTTTTGTATCTGCTACGTGTCTGTTCACACGTCTGAGACGCTGTTTACAAGAACAGAGCAGCTGTAGATACTAATACACTCACTGTGGTAACATAATTACATCCGTTTGACCTGAAACCATAGAGACACAATGACACTGTGACAAATGATAAGCGTCACATCTAATGCAAACTGAATTGTTAATTTTGGATAACTTGACAAAGAAATACAATAAAGATGGTTCCCAAATAGCTGTTGGTATGCATGTTAATTATTGTCTTCATTTTGTAGAAATGGATTCATTTAAGATCCACAATAGAGCCGTTTTAGTATTTTTTTAGGAGGGTCCAGGGGGTGTATGGGGGAGATAGCAGGTCAACAGTAGATGTCACATAGAAGTGGTATACATCATCTGAAAGCTGGAAACCTCGAGATTAATTTGAGATGCAGCTCAGCACTGTGTGTATATGTATATGATTTCCATCTCTATGTTCCATTGTGTCTCATAAGTTGTTGCAGCAATTTGTGGGTTGATACCATTTTTTTCACAGAGTTGGTGCTAAATTTAAAAAAATGTTACCACTGGAGAATCAATAAAAATGATCAATAATCCCTCCAAAATAACGGATTAAGACACCAAGACCTTGAGGAACACCATAGAAAAAGCCATGCTGTGATTTGGGATCAAAAACTTTTAACATTTGGAGATTTCTGCAAGAATTGCATTTTTTTGTTGATTGGATGGCGAGCGCTACTATTGTGTCAACTGCTCAGAAACCCACTTATTGTCAACAATGTGTGAATTGTGTAAAAATGGACGGACTTAAAATGTTTAATAGATTGTAAACTCAAAAATGTACAAGAAAAAAACTTTTAATTTCTTTTTTTGTCAAGGAACCACATTGCTTCACTTTCCAAGGTTGGATCAACCTCATCAAACCACAGACACCACCGTTAAACACTGTAATAATGTGAGCCGCCAAGAGCAAAACATATTGATTATATTAGTATTTATTCAAGGTTAAAATAAAAGAAAGAGCATGAAAGAAAAGGCGTACATGTATCTTTCAGGACCTCCGCCTCACTCAGAGGCCATCCTTACCGTGAGAACATTACTTTAGGCACAACGTGCTTCAGATAGCGGTTGGCGTTACCACGGCTTTGCACAAGAGAAAAAAGAAGAGGAAGAGGAGGTTCTGACTTACATGATATTATAAATTCAGTCTGATGCTCAGACAGTCAGTAGCAAGACAACATGGAGGTCATAGCTCTCTGCATCAGACTGTGTGAGTACTGATTACTGTCTTATATTCACAGAAATATTATTGAGACAATCATTATGAAATAACATGAGGAACTGAATAGTTTCTTAGGTAACACATAATATAGAAAGTTGTAATCTGCTTACTGATGATGGAGCAAATATTTGCATGTTGTTATGTTATATATGTTAGATGTGATACAGTATCAGCTGTATTGTCTCTCCAGTGATGACTGTGTTGGTGCTGCTGGTCGCACAAGTTCCCTTCAGTTATTCACAAAAAGTTGGTAAGTAGCGGTTTAATAATCAGTCAAACAAACAAGATAAAAAAGTTATGTACGCTTCAAAATCACATAATCCCCAATTTGACAGGTTGCAAAGCTTAACATTTTAAAATTTTAAACTTCTCTTCTGTATCTTAAGTGATAATATTTAAATAATTGTATGTATGAAAATAAAATACCAGTAAAAAAAGCCAAAGATACAAACATTTATTCTGTCATGTTTCACATGAACATGAGCCAACATTTGCACGTATATAAGACTATAGGTAAAAGCATCTTACTATGTACAAGTTTTGGTGTGATTTGCAGATGTCCACATGTATGGCATGAAATTTATAACAATATAAAAATGTCTGTTTTTAAAAAGAGCTTAAGGCAGCAGTTGCTACAAAAATATGTTTGAATACCTTAAACCCCAAGGACTTCTAAACTACTGACTCCACTCTGGAATCCATTTAAATGTAGGCCTACTGTCTATATATATCATACATATTTAACCAATGTTTAGACTGATGGAATATATGTTTTTGGATCACTTAGCACTTAGGTTAGTTAGTTCTTAGGGTCTTTGGTTAGGGTGCCTGAAATTTTTTAAATTTTTCCAGAAGGGCAAAACCTTTGGCCCTTCTTTAGTAGGGGTCAAGCAGTGAGCGAGCAAATGTGAGCCATGCTCACTTTTGCCTCGTTCAATTCTACAATTCTACAATTCTACAATTTCATTTAGCAGACGCTTTTGTCCAAAACGACGTACATGTGAGAGTTCGTACAACACAAGCAAGGATCTAGATAGGAGGGAACAACGTGAGTAAGTTCCGACAACAGCTTCAAGTCCGATCGGACACAGGTTGCCGACAGGCAGTGCACAGGGTGGATAGAAGCAGAGTACGAGTTTGGTTGGTCCAAGCTGGATATTAATCTGTGGTTGTATAGATGGGACTGGCTGGGATGACAAGGAGCTCAGTCTTAGATAGGTTGAGCTGAAGGTGGCGTTCTTTCATCCATTTAGAGATATTGTCAAGACATGACGAGATCCGTGCCGGACTGTAGCGTCCTCTGGCGGGAATGATAGGAACAGTTGGGTATCGTCTGCATAGCAGCGAATCTAGATAACATATTGGTATTTTAAATCTATGTTTACTATCTGGTTAGTGTCTGGGCCCCTATTCTCAAGCTTCAGATAGCTGATCAGGGTGTCCCATTAAATGTTTGATTTAATTCATCTCATTCTTTGTGTTTCTGTCTTTGATGCAGCTTTTCCTCAGGTTGTACCAAACAGACAGCAGCACTTCCAATATGAGACCATTGTTGTCAGCTGTGAGGGACTGGAGGGATCGACTGGATGGAGAGTGATGAGGAAGATTAAAGGAGTTGTTAATACATGTGCTGCTACCTGGTCGACATCAACAGGACCCTGCGAAATTAAAGATGCCTTTGCAGCGATTGACAGTGGAGAATACTGGTGCGAAATCAGAGGACTACAGACAAGTAACACTGTCAACATCACTGTCACTGGTATGCAAATACGAAAACACTGCAAAGTCGTCACATTTTAGTCTGCGGTCAGTTGATTTATTTGTTATGCGTTGGCACAACTGAGCTAATATGTTCAATAAAATACAACTTATTACAATATTAAAACACAGGAAACCATGTGTGGGCTTTCAAACTGTGTAATTAACATATTTTTCTAAACATATGTTGTTCAGCTGGTTCAGTGATCCTGGAGAGCCCTGTCCTCCCTGTGATGGAGGGAGACGATGTGACTCTGAGCTGCAGAGATAAGCAGGCGTCCCCCAACCTCAGAGCTGATTTCTTTAAAGATGGCCACTTCATGGAGAGCAGCTCTACAGGAGAGATGACCATCCACAGTGTTTCCAGGTCTAATGAAGGACTCTACAAGTGTGACATCTCTGGAGCTGGAGAATCACCAGAGAGCTGGCTGACTGTCATAGGTGAGACAGAACAGTGTTCAAAGTAAATCAAAGATTATTTGCTTACTTCCCAGTTGTTTTCCATTGATGTTTTGCACCTAACCTATGTCAAGTTCCATGCTTTAAAGCTTAATAGAAGTATTAAAAATGGCAACTTGTAACTGATCGTAACCTGCTCTTCGGTCTAGCTGAGTATGAGTTACAACTGAGAACTGATGATGAGGTCTGAGGATCTCAATAAATGTTTAATGTATTACGGGAATGGACATAGTAATTCTATCCACCTGAACTTGTATCTTTAGTGTTGTGAATAAATTGAAATTGAACTGACTTAAACATTTCAATCTAACTAAATAACTAAACTAAACAGACCAAAGAGAGTGTGTGAGCATGTGTGTGCCTGTTGGATGCGCGCCGTAAAGAGTGTTTCTTTGTTCTGCCTCGTGTTTTACAGTGCGTGCACGAACAAAGGAACACATGAAAAGAACCTTTCAATCGCTTTATTCGCCAAATGTACAATGTACATGGGAATTTAACTTGGTGATACAGTGCTATAAAAAAACAATAAAGTAAAAAAATCTTATAAAACTATTAAAACACAGGAAACATCTGTCACATTGGCCAGCTTTGTTCCATGTATAAGTTTTTTCAAAGTGTGTATATAACACATTTTTTTCAAAACATATGTTGATCAGCTGGTTCAGTGATCCTGGAGAGTCCTGTCCTCCCTGTGATGTTGGGAGATGATGTAACTCTGAGCTGCAGGGATAAGCAGGTGTCCTCGAACCTCATAGCTGATTTCTATAAAGATGGCCACTTCATGGAGCGCAGCTCTACAGGAGAGATGACCATCCATAGTGTTTCCAGGTCTAATGAAGGACTCTACAAGTGCAGAATATCTGGAGCCGGAGAATCACTAGAGAGCTGGCTGACTGTCAGAGGTGAGACACTGAAGGGTTATAAAACAAATTAATTTGAATGTTTGATGCTCTGCAGATTGATGACGTGGGAAGTGTCTGAAAGGAGGTATAATCTAGTTAATTGAAATTACCTTTTGTAACAGATTTTTATCTTCTTGCTTAAAACAAATAGCAGCAATAGTGATGTTGTTCTTTTATCTTCTATTTTTAAAACAACCAAGCTGCTATAGACACTTGTTATCTTAAAGTAAATAAAAAGTAACACATTTTCTGTTGTCTTTGCGGAACTTCACACAGAGACTGATCCCTCCTCAGACCACACGTTCCTCATCCTGAGAACCGTTCTACCCATTGTGATGATGGTTCCACTGCTGCTGCTGCTGGGACTACTTCACTATGGGAAATTCAGAGGTAAACAACAATAACTCATGTCCACTCAGGTGTAAATAGAGTAGGGCCATCAATTGATTAAAATATTTAATCTTGATTAATCACACATTTTTATCTGTTCAAAATGTACCTTAAAGGAGAATTGTCAAGTATTTAATACTCTTATCAATATGGGAGTGGATAAATATGCTGCTTTATGTAAATGTATGTTTATATTTATTATTGTAAATCAATTAACAACACTAAATAATGACAGATATTGTCCAGAAACCCTCACAGGTACTGCATTTAGCATAAAAAAATATGTTCAAATCATAACATGGCAAACTGCAGCCCAACAGGCAACAACAGCTGTCAGTGTGCATTATTTAACCTCCTTTACGACAAGCTAGTATGACATGATACCAATAGATTCCTTAGGTTTTCTAGTTTCATATGTTACCAGTATCTTCACTCTAGCTTTAAAACTGAGCTGCTACAACCTAAAAATCACAAGTTGTGTTAATGCTTTAAAGAAATTTGTTGCGTTAAAACCAATTTTTGTGAACACGTTATTATCGCTTTAACTTTGACAGCCCTGAATAACACTACTGGATAATTTATACAAAGTCTGTTTATAACACTATTTAAAAATATATATTAATAATATATATATATATATATATATATATATATATATATAATAAATATTCTGCTTCAATCCTATTTGTTGGCGTTTAGCCTTTCAAAAACAACATATATATATATATATATATATATATATATATTATAATAATGATAATAAATGTTGTTTTCTTTTACAGTGTGTAGTGGACTTCTGGCTGAAGATACAACGTCCACCAATCAAGGCCAACAACAACAAACACAAGACTTTCAACCAGGAGACCGGGATTCGTGTCCTGTGTGAAACTAAAAGTAACATTGACTTATTTTGTCAGGATATGCAGGGAAGCGTCACGCGTTAACAGCAAATATATCTCCAGACTGAGACATATTGGTCAATGATTGATTGATGAATTCAAGCTGATGTGTCGTGTGACTGCATCAAGACATGAAGATTCTCAGAAACCAATTGAAAATAGAAGCTTTATTTTCATGAGCATCTACATTTACTAATCTGCTCTGACGAACCCTCTGCAGAGCGACCACAGCGTCTCTGCACCTCAATGAACACACTTGACTGTGAAATGTGCCATGCAATGATGTGCAATGAAATGCACCTCAGAGCGTCAACTCTTACTTTCTGCTTGTATTTTCTGACATCTAAAAAAGGAACAAATAAAATTAAATGAAACAGTTGTTATTGTATCATGGCCATATTACTCTGTAACATTTGGATAGAAAAGGAAAAATTATTTATTTTAAGCCACATGTATGTAACTATACTTAAAATTGTATTTATATAATATATTGTCTTTTTATGTTTTAAATTTTGTGAAGCAGAGTTTATTGTATTTGATATCAAAATTATATTATTTTTCGTTGACCACTTTATTTAAATTTTCATATTCAATTTTCATCATATTTTTTATTCTTTTCATTATTTAATATTTTACTGTGCTAATGTAACAATACAAGGCTAAAAATTAATTTGTGGGTGGGATTCAGAATACATATTTTTTTTAGAGTTTAAATTTAATTAAATTTATTTATTTCTTTCATTTTTATATTTTTTGTTGACCATTTCATTATTTTTTGAATCATCATTTATATTCTTTTTATTATTAAATATTGTATAGTCCTAATGTAACATTACACAGCTTAAACATTTATTTGTGGATGGGATTCAGAATACTTACTTTTTACTATTTAATTTTAGTTTTATATTCTATAATTTGTCAATATATTTTTACATTTTAAATGTTTTGGCCATTGTCAAACATTATTTGTTGAACTATATACTAAAATGTTTTTGATATATTGTGAATGATGTACAGCAGGGGGCAGAGTGGGACTTGTGAATCTATCTATCTATCTATCTAATCTAATGTGTGAGGAAACAGCAGGTCTGGGGTTTCTGACAGACAGAGCTGCTCTGACTTTTAAAACAAAAAAAAGAAAGTAAATCTCAACAGGTGGCGGCAGAGACCTAATTTTCAAAGCGTATAACTCTGGTAAACAAAAAACAAACAGATAAATATAATGTAGTTTTAAGCAAGGCAATGAGTTTTGTAACTTCACCTCCTACAAACAGACATTTTTATTGGACATTTGGATATTTTTAGGCCTGTAATGAAAACGTTTATATGAACCAAGTAGCCACTTTGACAAAGACATCTATTGTTATTATTCACATTTTCTACTGACACAGCTTCCTTGGTTTGCCCACTTAAGTGCCACCAAAGTATTTTATACAACCGCCAACTATTTATAGTAGATAGCAGGTCCAGAGTTTAGTTTGAACTGTTATCATAAATAAACAGACTGAAAGAAAATGAAAGTGCAATACAAGAACACAAAGATTTTATTCTCAATATATTGGACCAATTTTGACCTTTGTTATCTTTGTTATTGACTATTGTTGCAGATTGCAACCAACTGAATATCCCTCCTCTCACACCTCCCTTTCCAAGCGTTTCACAAACTACGGTGGTCTTCAGGTAACGTAAAAACACGAAGGCCCTCTCTAGAGACAGTGTTTGGTTTGTCCATTCTGGGTTACTGTAGAAACATGGTGGTGCAACATGGTTGACCCACTCCCTTTGTAGATAGGAAAGTATTTTGCACTCGGTGGCTCACGTTACGGCAGTGTTTAACGGTGGCGTCTGTGATGTGATGAGGTTGATCCAACCTTGCAAAGTGAAGCGATGTGGTTGGTTCCTTGACAAAAAAAAAAAAAATTCTCGGTAAATGTATGTCTTTATATTCTCAGAGAATATCTGACTTTTTTTTCTCATAAATTTACAACTTTAATCTTGGAGAAGTTTTTTCTTGTAATATTACCCCAATCTCCTGGCTCCATCATTTTATTTTTTACCTACAATGTCCCTAATATGCCGTCGTAGAATTATCCTCGGTAAGTTAAAAAAAAAGGAAAAAATAACTGTAATTCTGATGACTACACTTTACACATATCAAAAGTGGTTTGAGCAAAAGCATTTCTCTCTGAAAAGCAAAAGCGTTGGGAGGTGCCACACCTTCATCTGGCAAACACTGGAAATATGACACTAAGTGAATTGTGAGTGGTTAGCAAAGGAAATCTCACGTCTGCAGGCCTATCAATACAAAAACTCTGCACATTTGGTGTTTTAGGCTTAAGAGTAATTAGACATGCAGATTTAGAACATTGTGCATGCTGTCTAAAACTTTAAAAGTCACATTCACTTGAGTTCAATGGAAAGGAACAATAAAGTCATAACATTAGTTATCTATTTACAGAGTGGGTGGGGTGAAAGTACAGATGGTTTTATATCTGGCTGTTTGATTCTGGACTACGACCGTGCTGTAAGCTTTCCTTTGGGGTGAGGCGACTCTTTTGACACACAAGCAACAGGTATGTAGGATTTTTTACATAAAACACAAATGTTTTAATACATTATTCCAGTGACATTATTCATCATGCTATTATTGTTATCATTTATAGCCTGTTTTCTGAACTGGAAGTCAGAGTGTAATCTTCTTCTGTAATCTTTTAAAATACATGTCCGTGGGTTTTGAAGCACCAGTCGGTTGCTTATAACACATAAAATGAGGTTGACGAACCCGCATATGGAAAAGCAGAAGTCATTTACAAAAAAAAGAAATGAATGAATGACTGTATAATGAATACAATGCATGGCTAAATAGACTGAGCCATGGTGTATATGAGAATAAAAGAGAGAATATATTAAAAAAAAAACACAGAATAAAGTCGAACATAAATGGATAATCTACTTTTTGTAAGTGGTTAGGGTAATCTGGGACCAAAACTTGTGTTTCCACATATTTAGTCTCTTGAAAATCCATTTATTCCTAGCTTTTCTCCTGTAAGTGCTGTTTGACCACCTGTATTATCAACATATCCTCATACAACGGTTCATTAGGTATCTTAAGAAAAGTTATTCCTCATTTTCCGTGTGTTTTTCTACGAATGTAAAATACGGTCTCTTCAAAATAAACTTCTGTCTTGTCTTGTCTAGGAAACAACTTAGTTAGGTTTAGGCGAAAAAACTACTTAGTTAGGTTTAGGCAACAAAACTACTTAGTTAGGTTTAGGCAGCCTAAACTACTTAGTTAGGTTTAGGCGACAAAACTACTTAGTTAGGTTTAGGCAACAAAACAACTTAGGTTTAGGCAACAAAACAACTTAGGTTTAGGCAACAAAACTACTTAGTTAGGTTTAGGCAACAACACTACTTAGTTAGGTTTAGGCAACAAAACTACTTGGTTAGGTTTAGGCAACAAAACTACTTAGTTAGGTCTAGGCAACAAAACTACTTAGTTAGGTTTAGGCAAAAAAACTACTTGGTTAGGTTTAGGCAGCCTAAAATATTTGGTTAGGTTTAGGCAACAAAACTACTTAGTTAGGTTTAGGCAACAAAACTACTTAGTTAGGTTTAGGCAACATAACTACTTGGTTATGTTTAGGTAACAAAACTACTTAGTTAGGTTTAGGCAACAAAACTACTTAGTTAGGTTTAGGCAACAAAATTACTTGGGGTTAGGGTTAGGAAAAAAACCTCTTAATACCTTTAGGTATCAAACTACTTGGTTAGCTTTAGGCAACAAAACTACTTAGTTAGGTTCAGGAAAAGATCGTGGTTTGTGTTAAAATAATTACCAAAGCGGCGTAACTTAAATACGGAAGTTACGTGATAAATAAGTCAATGTTGAATTGGTTTCACACGGGACACGAACACCAGTCACCAACGACCTCCTCCTTACGCAACGTTTGTGGCTCTTTATACTTCCTGGGTTCACGATTACGTGGATTACATTCAAACTGATTTTGTGGGATATATATGAATAACAGTGCATTACTTTTTTGTAGGTATAGCTACGAACGTTGTATGAGAACAGTCTGGTATTATTTGAGTTACTAATACAATATTAAGTCACACTGTTTGATTTAATTGTTAAAACAAGTCTAAACCATTTGAGTGATTGCACTGCCTGAAGTTACAGTGTACAAGTCTGCTCAGTGGGCTTCACCTCAGGGTGGGTTGAGAGATATTATAGATTTAATTGGTCTTACAGTTGACTTATTTTCATTTCAGGACTCCAGGATGATTCACATGGAGGACAGACTCCTCTTGAACCCTCAGCTTAGTGACTTCAGTGAACTGGTCTTGCATCACATTGTTGTACTCCTTCTCTTAACCCACTCTTGTGGAGGTAAATCACACCCAAATAGATGGTAAATCATTATCAAGAGTTTGGATATAAAATCATTTAATATGATCACGTGAGGTCAGAGAACTAGAACCATACAATACTTTTTACAACCCAATAAAACACAGCATTGCTTAGTTAACTACACTTCGTGGTTTTATTACTTGGTCTGATATGACCAGAAGCTAGAGGTATGCTACCTTCAGGAATAGCCACATGCTCGTACTCTAAAGTTCAATGACAAAAGTGGAACTCACAACTTTAAAAAGGAGTATAAGTACACACTAAAACAATACTTTGTCAATTTTAACCCAATTTGAGTCAATCGTGGTACCCAGTACTGGGTCAAACTAGCACCAACCCAGTACTGTGTAAAGTTAACCCACTACCAATGAGTATAAAAACCACTGGGTCAACAATACCCCAAAAAGACTCGGTTATTTTGACCCAGTTTTATTGTTATATGCTACTATTAACATTGGGTTACTCAGTCATACAAACATGTGGTTATTTTGACTCAGTAACAATGTCATATTTGCATTTTTGTTGGGTCAAAAAATAGACGAAAAAGGGTGGTTACTTTTACCAAGTATAATGTTATTTTTAAACTCTATATTTGGTGATAGATCCTATAGGAGTTTAAAAACAAACAAACAGACAAAACATGTTTTTTCTTCTCTTAGGTCAGTCTCAGGTGATCGGTACATCTCAGCCAACAGTGGCAATGGTTGGCGATGACATCATTTTGCCATGTCACCTGGATACTGGTGTAGATGCTACTGACCGGACTGTGGAGTGGGCGAGATCTGACTTAGATCCCAGATTTGTCTATTTGAGGCGAGACAGTGTGGAGCTTCACCTTGAGGAGCATCCATTGTACATGGGGAGAACATCGCTGTTCACCAACAACCTTAAGTGTGGAGACATTTCACTGAAACTCTCTAAAGTGAAACTCTCTGATGCAGGAAGCTACAGATGCCTCGTTCCCAAATCTATAGATGTTGTGGTTGAGCTCACTGTGGGTAAGTTGGCAACTGAAAATGTATGAATGCATTATATAGTTATACAGTTATGACAGTCGGAGATTCTACTGTACTAAATGTGAAGAAATGTTAGAAAGAACATTTATGGATAAGGGTTTCTTTTCACACCTACATACAGAGGAATGAGGACAGCAACATGAACGACGTTATCTTCTTTTTTTGAGCCCTCACACATTGAGTTGGCAGACCTGCTGGATCAGTAAAAGCACACTAAATCTGATGCCTGAGCCAGAGCAATTGGGCCAAGAAGGGTGGTTACATGGACATTTGGGCAATTAGACAGACAAGAAGGGTATTTGGGATAACTACAGGGGCATTCTGGCCCCACAAAAACATTTGGGCCAACCAAGGGGGCACTTCTGCTGACCAGAGGGCTACTTGAACCAACTAGGTTGACCAAAAGGGAACCTGGATTACCCACAGGTGCATTTGGGTTGAACAAAGAAGCCATTTGGGCCAACCAGGGCCAACTGGGGTGACTAGAAAGGCATTTGGACTGACCAGATGGACACTTGGAATGACCATACAGATATTTTGGCCCACTGGAAGGCATTTACGCCAACCAGGGGATACTTGAACTTGCCTGACCAAAGATGCACTTGGATAACCAGAGGTGACGGACATTTGGACTGATCAGACCAGTGCTTGGGAAGACCAATAGGGCACTTGAAGTGATCACAGAGGCATTTAGGCCCACCAGAAAGGCATTTGGGCCAACTAAAGGGTTCTTGGACTGACCAAAATGTCATGGTGCCATTGTGAAGTATTGTCAAAAAGAGCTTTATAAGGATCAGCTTAAAAGTGCAAACATTTATCCCCACTAAGAAGTTTTTTCAGCTGAAAATGTGTATAAGTATAGACTATATATTATGTGCAGTGTGTGTTATATTTTCATTCTTGTGGCAACTTTACATTCAGACTATTTTTTTTTCTCCATTTATTAGGTTCCGTCTCCTCACCGGACATAGATATTTCCAAAGTCAGCAATGGAGTGCTGTTAGAGTGTAAATCTAAAGGCTGGTATCCAGAGCCTGAGGTGTTGTGGCTGGACGGTGAGGGAAACCTCCTCTCTGCTGGACCTCCAGAGACAGTCAGAGGTCCTGATGACCTCTATACTGTCAGCAGCAGAGTGACTGTGGAGAAGAGACACAGCAACAGCTTCACCTGTAGAGTCCAACAGAAGAACACCAACCAGACCAGAGAGGCACACGTCCATCTGCCAGGTAGAATTTATTTTTTATGAGTTATTGATGTTACCACTTTGTTAAAGATAGTTGAAGTTTTATAAACACATCTATTATTTGTTTTATAATTTCAGCTGATCTCTTTATGGTTCAGTCTATTCCTGCTGTCCGCATCACCATCATCTTGGCAGTGTGCATTGTGCCTATTGTTGTCTTCATTGTGTGGAAATGGAGATTAAACAAAACCAGTAAGTCACAACTTTTTGTTCTTTTAAAACCTGATGTGATCTTAACCTTCACACAATCCATTGCAATCATGGAACATACAACTTGTTGGGTATTATCCCACTTATACCCTGGCAACTTGCCAACACAATGCCACATGTCCTCAAATTCAAAATATACTTTACTCATATAATTCTGATTTCACATCAAGCTAAACACAAAGGAGTTCGCGAGTCAGGAGTTCTAAACACCTTTTCTGTTCACACAGAAACCACAAAAAGCGGCATTGAACTTCAGCCTCTAAATGAGGGAGAAGGTGACAGAGAGAAGCTCATGGCAAAAAGTCAGAAAATTACCTATTTGGACAACACAAAGGCAAATCTTGATGAGGACTTGCGGAGGAATGAGGGAGAATTGCAACATGTACTACAGGTGATTATAGCACTTGGGAACCAGAAGAAGGATCTGAAGGGTCAGAGAGAGAAACTCATCTCACTACAGCAGAAAGACAAGACACAGATAGAAGAGAACAAGAAGAAGCTGGATAACACCCCAGTAACGCAAGAAAAAAAAAAAATGAGTAAGCGTGAAAAGACCAAAGAGGATCTGGAGAGGAGAAAGACAGAACATGAGAAACTGTTACAGAACACAGATAAACTACTGGAGACAACAGAGGAGATGATTAATACAATGACAGAAAGGAAGGGGAAACTAGAGAGAGATAAAGAGCAAATAAATAAAAACCTGAAAGAGACGGAGAGACAGACGGAGATTCAGAGGAAACTTCAGCTGGATCAGTCAGAGAGAGAAGAGGACAAAAATAATCCATCATCCAATGATCCTTTATGATTGTTTCACTTGATATTTAGTTAAAATCACATAATTTGTAAACATTTATAACATCTGATTCATTAATTTTAGATCCCTAGTACCATCAGTTTAAGCAATCTGACTTGCTGTTCCACACAAGATGTGGCCACAGTGAACTTTGGTCTATTTTCTGCTCAGATCCTGCAGGTCATGTGACTAAAGCAACATTAATATATGGCAATACATAAAACAATGCTCCAGTGACCCAGTGCTTGAATTAGTTCTATAGGAATCATTTTTTTTCTCATCTTTGTGTTGCATAATGTTGCCTGTTTTTTTATTGAACACTAATATTCTATTGTATTTGTTTTAAATTCATATGACATCAATAATGCTTTGTACAAGTGATTAAATAATCCTGAATAATGTAAGGTATGTTATATCGGTCACTATTGAATTGTTCTGTTTACTTCAGATTAGAGTAAACAGGTGGTGAGATAAGCTCAAAACTGAAATGAGAGAGAGAAAACTCTGCAGCATTATCAGTCGGTCAGCAGTTTCCACCCAACAATACCAAGTCAACGAAAAATATAATCATAACCAACCTGATGTTTTGTAGGTGAGAAATACAGACGTTTTGTGTCATTTTTGTAACTGTATATGTTGCTTTTTAAAAATGTTTCTGTATGTATATGTAATTGAATGAATGATCTTTAAAAATATATACATAAATAACTATTCAATTGCCTTTATTTGACTTCTGAGAATATTCATTTCTTGATACAATAAAAAGTACAGTGAATTATAGACCCTTAGAAAAAAGCCAAGACAACGTGGACTCTTGATACTAGTATACATACATACAGAAAAGACAGATCAATAATATCACAGCTATTTTGAAAAATAAATGAAATAATGTAAGTAATGAACATATTAATATGACAAGTACCAAATACATTTATCTTAAGTTTATTTCTATTTGTGATGCCATGTTTTTTATGTGTAGAGAGTCATTTATGTTATAAAATAAAGCAGCTAACTAGCTAGCTGAAATAGCTCCTCTAGACAGGATGTGCATGCTATGTATGTCATGTTGTCCCAGATGGTCTAGTGGTCAGGAGGTGGTCTGGGTTTAATTCCTGGTGTGGGAACAGTTTTTATTAATTAATTTATCCATTAATTAACATCAAATTTGCATCTTAATTGATAACTTCAGGTCATTTAAGATACAAATGAAAGTTTAATTACCTTTAATGTCATTTTGTACATTTTCATATTTAAAAATAAATTAATAAATGTTTGCCCGTCAAGCTAGCTAGCTTACTAAGCTAGGTAGCTCAACACCCTGGACTCACATTGACTTACCTGTTCTCTGTTTCCTCCTCGTTGGTAGATGATGGAAATTCGCAAGTTGATGGAAATTCGTAAATTCGCAAGTTGATGGAAATTCGTAAATTCGCAAGTTGAAATCGACGCGCAATCGCAACGCATGACGTTTGTGAAGCGGAGAAATTAACACATACACACATTCATCACATTCACTGCAGTGTGGCTTACCTGTGGCGGGGATCGAACCCGCGATGGAACTTCTGGAAAGTTGGCAGTCGGCGTCCTTATCCACCGGACCGTCTCCGTCGCCGGTCATCACAAAGAAGCAGAGAGAGAAAGAAGATGAGACTGAAGTTCACCTTCATCAACCTGCAGAGAAACAAAGTTTACAGACTGAAACCTGTCGACACTGAATCATGTTCATACTGAGACGTGTTCACACTGACAGACTGTCAACGTCTATTTCTGCTCTGTGAGTCACTTCTCCCATCAGAGTCCTGATAGTTCAGCTGGTAGAGAGTCTGCTCTGAAGGTTGTGGGTTCAAACCCCTCCTGCACACTTTGTTTTTCCTTCTGAAACTCCTTAAACTATGCAGACAATACATTAAAAACCCTCAATAGGAAAGAGAGGAGTTACTCTAATTAAAAGCCTGAAAAAAATATTATATAAAACACATTATACTGTGAAGCACCACGAACGTAGAGCAACCAGCTGAAAGGAAAAATGTAGGTTGTTTTATTGAGTCCTGACAGCTCAGCTGGTAGAGAGTCTGCTCCACAGTCTGAAGGTTATGGGTTCAAATCTCTCAAGAGCTCTTTGTGTTTTCCTCTCAGTGGGATGTTTTGTGTAAAGCCTGTCTTGAATGAGCCTCAGGAATCTGTCTAAAAACTGAATAATATTATTTATTTACCCATAAACACAACTTTGTGTGAAGCCTTGAATTTGACTGAACAATGAAAGAGTCTTGAAGCTGATTGGTAGCTGAATGGTTACATGACTTGACTCATAGCTGCAAGGTCAGTGGTTTGATTCCAGCTGGGGACCTTTGTAGCATGTGCTTCTTTTTATTTTGAATGAAATAAAAGCTAAACATGTTTTTTATGCTTTTGTTATCATTTTAAATGCATGTGCTTTATCAGTCAGCAGCTAGCTAGCAGAAAGACACAGAGACAGGTGATCAGAGACGGGAGAGGACGGGAGTCCATTTGGAGTCACTTTGAAAAGCCATTTATTGTTTATTGTATTAAATTCCGCAAACAAAGAATTCTCTGAAAGTCACAGGTTCCATGTGAATCATTATGTAAAAATGTACTTAATAGAAAACAAACCTCAGTTATTAACATGAACATACAGAAAGAAACAGACATCAGACAGACAAACATTATTTTAACTGACAGGTTAGGCACTTTGTAAAGCAGAGAAACAATCTATCAGTTATCACTTCATTTATTTACTTGATTTATTACAAAAAACTGACAATTTCTTTTGCTATCTTTGTACCAGACATATAAATACAACGATGTAAAGATATAGTATTTGATGCATTGTTGATGAAGAGAAAAAAAAGCAAAAAACAAACAGTACTGTTAAATTGACTCACTACCTGGTAGAATACTTGACTAAACATGTTGCATACTAGAGAGTACCAAATGCATACTGAATACTAAACGTTACTTCAAGCAAAGTTTATTTTAAAGTCTCTAAACTTCCTTGTCCTTATAAATAAGTAGTATACGTTTAATTTATGAAGCATACTTAAGTAAAGTTCAAGTATATTTCCCTGAAGTAAACATTATGTAGTAAGTATACCAATATCTATGTACTAATAGTATACTTGTAAGTTTACTAATACAATATTTCTTGGGATTAAATTCACTTTTTAGTTTATGAAAGTATACTTTTAAGTATACTTAAAACTCCTAAACATAACTATTTAAATTTGTAAGTTAGTACATTTACAAGTTGTATTTTGTACTGCAACTAAACTATGAACTATACTACAAGTAAACTTATTTAGTTTAGTTTACTAGTTATATATATATAGATATATATTTATAGTAGCCCACTTTTTAGTTTATGAAAGTACACTTTGTATACTTTAACTTATAGAACTTTTAGCTAATGATTTATGTATTACATTAAGAGACTTGCTCCTTTTGATATTTGACTGGATGTTTTGTTATGATAAAAAAAAAAATTCTCTCATTCCTCCGCGGTGAACGGAGAATCCAAAAACGTAGAAAATTCTTGATGAATCAAAGTAAATTAATATCAAAACATCAGTTTACAAACTCTCACACTCTTTTATAATAGCTAAGTGTTAGGTTTTAGTTTTGTTTGGACCCCAGAAGCAGAGACGGACTCAGGTACGTAAAAATTAAAACAGAGTTTATTTTCCAACCGGGAAGTAAAAACGCAGGCAGGGTGGCAGGGAGCTGGCAGGGAGCTGGCAGGGAACTGGCAGGGAGCTGGCAGGGAGCTGGCAGGGAGCTGGCAGGGAACTGGCAGGCCCGTGGCGAGGAGAGAATGAACACCAGGCCTGAGCACATGGAATATCTCAGCCACCGGAGAACACGGAAGCTGAGCAGCAACAAGGCACACAGGAAACCTTAGTACAGGAAAAACACACACGCAAGTCACTAGGAAAAAAGTAAGATGTAAAAACACTAGAGAAGGTACGCGGTGCACTACCGAACGAGACGGAATTATCTGGCGAAGTAGTGGAGTGAAGACTGGGCTTTTATGGAGGGGTTGATTATCTGAATGAAGACCCGGTGTGCCTCGTTGCTGCCCTGGGAGGAGCCAGCCACGCCTCCTGCCACACACATGCCCTGCCAGGAGGAAAAGAGAGAACAGGAGGGGGAGAGCAAACACAAAAAACAACATAAAGCAAAACAGAATCTTAACACTGAAGTATATCTCTGATAAGTACATTAAAGGTAAACTGAAAGTAAACGCTCTTATTTTAAGTTTAAAATAAGTATACTAATAGCACACTTGAATAAACTTCTATTTGATAAAGGTGTACATGTAGCATGATGTAATCAGTCCTCCATCTCCTTCAGTTAGGTGTCTCTTCCTCATCGATCTGTAACACACACAGATGAAACATATTCATGCACAAGACAATATTTTAAAGAGTAACTACATCCAGGATATTAATTCTGCTTATGCTACCATCTGGTGGATAGTACATGCTCTGTCCACACCCTGTATGCTGTATAATAGGGTGACTGACAATGCAGAATCGCCTCCTAGGCACTTCCAAAGTGAGTCATAAAACCCTCCACGTGGCCACGTGCAACGGCGTTTTTGTGTCCATCATAGAACATGCTCCGTACAAATGTAAGTTCCCTGCAACTACCCGCACAAACGAAAACTGATCAAACTAGTCAAAGCTAGAGGATAGAGGCTTTAATATCACACCGAGCATCCAACCCGTACTCGTCAGATACTGACTCTTGCTCAGTGGCCCTCGGGGTCTGATACCGATTCACTGAGGCACCTTTTAGTGTCCGCATGAGACGCACCAGGATGGATGTTATACTGTGCACAATGGTAGAATGTGATGATGCACAGGGTAAACATCATGACCAAAGGCTCCGTTGTGTGCACATAGCCTCCTGTAGTGGATATCAGTAGTATTTTAGAGCCAGATTCCCTTTCAAGAGGTAGAAAACCCATTTGGCACACTTTGGGTATCCAAGTGTGCCAGATGGAGAGTTCTCCTAGTCCTATCCTCACTAAAACCTTTGTAGAATCTATGTGCTTTGTGTTATTTATATCTGCTTTGGCTCAGTTGTAGTCAAGGAGTTGCTGAATGAATTCAGTGGCGTCTCTGTGCATGGCATCACTGCTATAATGGTGCTATCCACTGCGTAAGTAAACCTAAAGTAAACCTATGTTGGAAGTTTAATTTGAAAAGACACTATGCATGTAACGAGCAGAAACTGACCTGGTGTCCCTGACACATCCAAAACTGACAATAGAAGGTTACCTATTGCGTCATAGTTCGAAGCGTATAGCGGCACTGAACAAGCATCAGCGTGAGTTGCGAGTGAGAATGTGTTGGAGCATCAAGTTACCTTCTCTGTCTTCCTTGCACTTATGTGTTAGTAATATAAAGATCTCGTGAAAAATGTTTGGTCAAATTTTGATTGAAGATATATAAAAGGCCAGTGTTACTGTCAGTCCTACCTCCTGGATGAATTCATATTCGGCATCCTCATCAGTCGGTAGGTCCGCGGTCACTGTGAAGCTGGATACTCCTGGTTCTGGAAATATGGACACAAATAAAACCATCTCAGCCTTTTGTTTGAATTGTTCATCAAAGTAACCAAAAATTCAAAAGTTATCCTTTATTTTCCATCATTGTCTCTATCCCATTACTTTGTCTCTCACCCTGAGCAAAGGCAATGGTGTGTCAATATCAGCCCAGTCGCACTGCAGTTCGTGAAATAGGCACGAAATTGTAATGTATTGATTTGGGTACATAGGCACAAATTTCTTGAAACCACGAATCAACGTTGATTTGTCACGTAACTTCTGTACTTAAGTTAAAACACTTCCAGAGTTATTTTATCCCAAACCACGATCCTTTCCTGAACATAACTAAGTAGTTTTATTTTGAAAAGACTGGAGATAAAAATGACACGTGCGTCAAGTGTTGTTGAAAGTCGTGCTGAGCATCACGAAAAAAAGGGAAATTCGTGTCAGTGTACACAAATCAAATAGATTCAATTTTGTGACTATTTCACAAACTGCCGTGAGACTGTGTCATCAATATCGTGCAAACACCATGTCAATGTTACGAAAATGACTTATATCGTCACGAGTGTCATGAGTATGCATTTTAGCCATTTCACGTGTCAATTGTACGCTGCTTTTTGCGCGTCATTTGTACGCAATGCAAACGTCCGCAGTTAGGTTTAGGCAAGAAAACCTTCAAATAATTATATAATCTAAGTAAAATACATACAGAAACATTGTAACACAACTACGGGAAACACATCACTAAAAAAACACAGACAATCGTCACGTGACAGGTTAAAAGTCCGATGTTTGTTGGACCCATCCACCACAAGAGGTCTTTCTCTCTTTTTTTCTACGTCATTAAGTCTTACTATAGCATTTATTAGCGGATGTGTTTACATTGCAGTCAGTACAGGATACATGGTGTACAAATGACACACGGAAAGTCTGTGTAATGTTGTGGTATTTAGACGCCTTCCAGTGAGACCGGGTTCTACATAAAGTATGTTCTGTTAACATTTCTAAGACACTTTTGTTTTGACAAAAAACTAAATAGGTAAATGCCCAAAATTCAAAGACACTCTTTCAACAATGTTGGTAATGTGTTAAGGTACTGTCTTGACAAATTAATGTAATCTACTGCATGGTCCTAAATAATTGAAAAACATGGTAACCATTTTGGAGAGCTGCCGAAGTGTCATTGACAGCGAACGTGGAGTTAAAAGATTGAGGAAAAGGTTCATCCTGATCTGAAAAAGAGACACAGTCAAGAAAACAGTCAAATCAACATCACATTCACATTTTAATCCTTCATATTAACATTAGGGCTGTCAATCAATTAGAATATTTAATCACAATTAATCGCAAATCAATCGCCCTTTTTTTATCTGTTCAAAATGTACCTTAAAGGGAGATTTTTCAAGTATTTAATACTCTTATCAACATGGGAGTGGGAAAATATGCTGTTTTATGCAAATGTATGTATATATTTATTATTGGAAATCAATGAACAACACAAAACAATGACAGATATTGTCCAGAAACCCTCACAGGTACTGCATTTAGCATAAAACAATATGCTCAAATCACAATATGCTGTCAGTGTGTCAGCGTTAAAGAAATGAATGGAGTTAAAATACATTTGCGTTAAGGCGTTATTATTGTGTTAACTTTGACAGCCCTAATATAAACACAGGTTGGTTATCAGAATGCTACTCTTGTCTTGCTGCAGACGTGAGGGGCCCATCTTATCGTTTTTCTGTCTGTGGTTTGTGTCGAGTCCGAGGCTTATATTATCTGCAGCGTCTAAAACAAAACACCATGTATGACATATTTAGCTGATGTGAACGTGTGAAACAGAAGTTCTCATAAAACATTTCTGGTCACAACCCCCAAAGTGACATCTAGTTACTGTTGTTTGACCTTTGAATGCAGACACATGACTACCTTAGCACGTTACTTCAAAGTGCATTAAATTACCTTTCTTCTTCTTCTTCTTCTTGTATTTTTTGATGACAGTATACAGGTCCTTGTTTGGATCATTCAGCTTTGCCTCTAATAAGACTGAAACATAAAGGAAAATGTTTATTATCAAGTAAGGTAGGTAGGCAGACATACACAGATATATACTGAAAATATAACTTGTTTCTACATATGTTAAATGTTAAATGTTAAATTTCACTGAATCCAACCCAACTTGTTTTACTTCAGGTGGACTAATCTTATAAGGAGGTGAAACAGTGGACAACATCAGGTGATTGTTTGCCTGTTGAAGTGTTTCATAATATATAAATATCTTCCAATTAGGGTTGTCCAGGTCAAGTTTTGATCCTGATGTGAGTCCTTAAATATTGAGTATCTGCTGATACTGAGTCCGATGTGATACTTATATTTACGTTGTGGCTATCAAAGTTGAAGCGTTAATGCAACGCAATTTGTGATTTTTAGAAATATATTTCTGATACACTGAAACAACAGCTGATGTCTTCTAAATTTAACAAACAATTTTTTTTCACAAGCTACTTAATCTAAATACTGAATGTACAACTACAAAAACACTCGACCTGTGCTTGTTACAGAGTGATGCATCTTTTACCTCCTTAACAAAGTACAAGTACAGACTGTCATGATATTAACGTTGATTAGCGACCGCCGATATGACCTGCTGAAGTCTGAGTCAATCACGAGAATCACCAAACTGTAGTATAATTTTAGTACCTAGCTGTTTCTTCCAGTAAAGTAGTCCCATCACCAGCAGCTGCAGGAACAATACGACAGTGACAACGGTCCAAAGCAGAATGTAGTAATGCCGGGAAAAATTAATGTCTTTGTCAGATTCTGGAAAGATGACAGAAAGTACTTTATTTTTAAAAAAGTCGATACAATACTTCAGGTGTGAGTTTGTGTTGGACTTGTTCTACCCCTTACTGGTCCCATCTTGCACATTGCCGCTTTATGCAACAAATTTTAAAGTCGCCAGGAAACATTGTTGGAATTGGACGTTTCTGCTAACCAAGGATATGCATTGCATTCAGGTCGCATTCTGTCACAGCAAGTGATGCAGTTTAAGTTTTTACGTTACGTTATGTTACGTTACGTTACGTTACGTTACGTTACGTTACGTTACGTTACGTTGTTATGTTATGTTATGTTGTTCCGTTGTTCCGTTCCGTTGTTACATCACGTTCCGTTGTTACGTTATGTTGTTACGTTACGTTGTTACGTTACGTTGTTACGTTACGTTGTTACGTTACGAAAAGAGACAAATAAAAAGAGACACACCATTCAGTGTCGTTTTAAACCCAATCACGTAGTTTTTCTTTCCTAAAACTGTATTTGTTTTATTGCGTTGTTACGTTAGGTTGTTACGCTAGGTTGTTACGCTAGGTTGTTACGCTAGGTTGTTACGTTACCTTGTTACGTTAGGTTGTTACGTTAGGGTGTTACATTAGGTTGTTATGTTAGGTTGTTATGTTAGATTGTTATGTTAGGTTGTTACGTTACCTTGTTACGTTACCTTGTTACGTTACCTTGTTACGTTAGGTTGTTACGTTAGGTTGTTATGTTAGGGTGTTACGATAGGGTGTTATGTTAAGTTGTTACGTTAGGTTGTTACGTTAGGGTGTTATATTAGGGTGTTACGTTAGGGTGTTATGTTACGTTACATTGTTATGTTACGTTACGTTGTTACGTTACGTTGTTACATTACGTTGCGTTGATACGTTACAAAAAGAGACACACCCTTCAGTGTCATTTTCACTGTACAAAAGTCGTCGTTTTAAACCCAATCATGTAGTTTTTCTTTCCTAACACTAACTGTATTGATTTTATTGCGTTGCTACATTATGTTGTTACATTATGTTGTTACATTATGTTGTTACATTACATTGTGACATTATGTTGTTACATTACGTTGTTGAGTTATGTTACATTGTTACATTACATCTTTACGTTACGTCTTTACGTCACGCCGTTACGTCACGCCGTTACGTCACGCCGTTACGTCACGCCGTTACGTCACGTCGTTGTGTTGTTACATTATTATTGAACACAAACCGTGATCTTTGTTATAACCTTAACCAAGTAATTTTGTTGCCTAAACCTAACCAATCATTTCACAACGCAATAATTTTATACACATTTCCCCAAAATTTATTCCGGACATATTTGATGTCTTTGAAAATTTTGTGGTTCATAATTTTCTATATCTTTTCAACTCTCTTTTTTAATCTGCTTGAAATGGACTAGTTCGTATTAAGACTGCCACTTTAGATTATTTGGTTGCCTGCTCTGACTGCGTGCCTTTTGCTAAACACTATTATGATCAACAACCTGGTAAACTTTGCTTTTATCTTACCTGTGTTGTCTGCGCATTGTGTGTTTGAGTTCTCACATTGGTTCACTGGGCCAATATACTTCTCTTCTAGAATTTAAAATAAAGATCTGTGAGTTCAGTGTTTGGCTGCATTACATGAGTTTGTGCTGACAAAACCACTTGCCCAGAGAGCGTAGTGTTTAGGAGATTATAGAAGTTAACTCAAACTAACCATCAGTGTCTGCATTAAAATAGTAAAATATTGTCTCACCTCTGATAGCCAGCCAGCTCTGTGGTGATCCTCCGGCTCCAGAGATGTTACACTTGTAGAGTCCTTCATCAGATTTTGAAACACTGTGGATGGTCATGTTTCCTGTAGAGCTGCTCCTGATGAGGCGGCCATCTTTATAGAAATCAGCTGTGAGGTCCGAGGAAGTCTTCTTGTTCCTGCAGCTCAGAGTCACATCGTCTCCCTCCATCACAGGGAGGACGGGACTCTCCAGGATCACTGAACCAGCTGGAAAACATTACAAAATGTTTGGAAGCAGAAGTGCAATTAACACAATACTTTAGAGGTAATATTTTTGTCATTGATATGCAAGTTTAGAATTGAAATCTGCAATCAACCTACCAGTGACAGTGATGTTGACAGTGTTGCTTCTCTCTCCTCTTCCACCTTCACACCAGTATTCTCCACTGTCTGATGCAAAGGCAAAGTCAATGGTGCAGATCACAGTTGACGCCACTGTGCTATTTGAACATTTTGGAAAGGATCGGTTGATGTTCCTCACTTTCCAACCAGCTGAGGCATTGACCCCCTCACAGGTAAAATAGACAGACCCGTATTCAAAGAGCTGCAGTCGGTTTGGAACGATACAAAAAGCTGCATCTGAGACAGACAGAGAACAACATAAATGAAGAACTTGGTTCCCAGAAATACACTGGGTGCATACTGTAATAAAAAAAGGAAATCTTTTTCAGGTAAGGAGTTGCAAGGCCAGGGAGGAGACCCTGAACAGATGAACCCAGGTTGTGATCCGACTCATAGGGTTTTAGAAGTTCATAAATGTAGTATGAATAGCTAGATACCAGGTTAGTCTTGAACAAAAATGTTAAATTGATTTGAAAATGTACCCTTTAGCCGCTGAAGAAACCTTTGGACAGAGGTGTGGTTGTAAAACTTGAACTCGTTAAAAAACCTGCTGTTACATTTTGGACCAATCGTAGTTGAAAGAGGCAATTATTGCTTCGGCATCATTTAAAGGAATAAAATAAATCCAAAGAAATGAGATGACAACTTTCTAAAACAGTCAAACAGCACTCTCAGGTTTTAAGCTACAGGTTTTTGACTATGGATCAAATAAACTGAGCTCACATTTACTGATATTTAGGTGCAGAAATACGGCCAGAGTTGCCAGGTTCTACTGTTACTTTAGAGTGTCATCGGCATAATAGCGAATTCCGGGTCAGTGCTCTCAGACTTCATTTTTCCTCTTCCTTTTGCAGAAAAAAGCAGATTTAACCTTCTTGAAACCCAAACCACAAACTTGAGATGGTATTCGTTATTCAGGTGTTATATCAAGTTGGCTTTAGAGTTAGAGTTCAGGTTTTAGGGTTCAGGTATTTGGGTTCGGGTTGGGAACAACTACTACTTACCAGGTGGCTTAGAATAACTTTGCTGAACATGTGCAACCAGCAGCATCAACACATTCATCACTGGAGAGTCAAAAGAGGAGAGTTGTGTAAATAGATGCTTTTATACAGTATGTAGAATTAATATTTAATCACTAAAACTACAACTTCTTTAGTTCCACAAATATAATCACATGTATCCAGATACCACACAATAAAAGGGATAACTTAGTCATTTATCTCTAAATATATGTTACCATCGTTAATATATTGTTTACTGTTATTATATAAAGGAACAAGGCACGGAGAAAGAAGACAAATGCAGTACTCACTCAGTCTGAAGCAGAGAGCTGTAACCTCCATGATGTCTTGCTGCTGACTGTCTGAGCGTCAGTCTGAATCAAAGCTAAATACAGTTCAGAACTTCCTCTTCCTGTGCACATTATTTCCGGGGCTAAGCAGGCTGCAGCTCTAGCTTTAAAAATACTTCAAGTGATCTTAGATTTGGGCAAAAGGTGCATAAGAAATCCCTTGTAGTATGCTCTATACACTCTAGAAAGTGAACTTTAAAGTATACTCTCCGTTAACTACTAGTTTAATAGTTTTTATACTGCAAGTACACTTGTAGCCCACATTATAGCAGAGACTCAAGTCTGCTACTCAAGAATACTTAATCATACTTTTCTTAAGTGTATTTTTATAAAAAGATTAAGTTTAAGTAGTAAATGCACTTAGTCTTTTCTGTATACTTGTCACTATGAGCCAAGTGTACTTAGACTTTTCTGCATACTTGTCAGATATTAGAGCCATGCTGGTAGTATTTCTAAAAATTAAGCCACCTGATTGGATGATTCAAACCAAAGTTTCACTGATTTAATACGAGGGAAGAAAGAGGGAAAAGAGCTAGAGTTCAACTTTGCATGTGAGTGAGTGGTAAAAGAGTCTAGTATTTTCCTGTTTGACCTGTTGAGCTCCATTTATCTGAGGTAGATGGTGTGAACATGAATAAGAAGTCCCACTCTGCCCCCTGCAGACCTGTCATCTCTCTCACGCTTTATAACAGATTGCATGTTGTCAATGCTCCAGTTGCATTGGCTTCAGATTTTATTATGTGTAGTATTTTATGATAGAGTAGTAGTTATCAGCTCCCTGACAACTGGATCAAAGTTCATCTTCTTATTTGTATGTAACACATTAACTGAAAGATCAGCTAAAGCCTCCAGCACGGAGACATTTATAGTCACTGGTTTGGCACTTTACTTTTTATGTACTTGTCAGAGATATACTTAACAAAATGATACTTAAATATACTTGGGTTCTACTGACAAGTATACAGAAAAGTCTAAGTATATTTGGCTTATGCTTTTTATTTGATAGAATAGCCTGTTAGAGGGTGTGAGAGTTTGAAAACATATGTTTGATATTAATTAACTAAAAATCTTGCAGAATTGTCTTCGTTTTTGCATCCTTTGTCCACATTTTTCTTTTTTAATCTATTCGCAAAATATCAAGTCGAATAGCAAAAGTCTGTTCATGTTATGCAAAAATCAAGTATTATAAGTTAAAGAAAACTTACAAGTATACTTGCAGTAAAAACTAATAAACTAGTAGTTTACTGAGAGCGTACTTCAAAGTGTACGTTCATAAACTAAAAAGACTTGGGCTACAAGTATATAACTAGTACACTAACAGCATACCTATAAGTTCACCTCATAATATAGTTGCAGTACAACATACATGTTAGATGTGAACTAGTTGTGTACTCAAAGTTTACTATTCTTATAAGCCTACTTTTACTTAATCTTTTGATGGAGATACACTTAAGAAAAGTATAATTAAGTATTCTTGAGCAGCAGGCTGGAATCTCCGCTAAAAAGTGGGATACTTGCAATATAAAAACTATTAAACGAGTAGTTTACTGAGAGTATACTTTAAAGTGTAATTTCATAAACTAAAACATGGGCTACAAGTATATAACTAGAAAACTATCAGTATACTTAAAATATAGTTGCAGTACAAAATACAATTTAGGTGTAAACTAGTTGTGTACTCAATGTTTATTATTCTTACACTTAAAAAGTACACTTAAAAGTACACTTTTATAAACTAAAAAGTGGGCCAATTTAGTCCCAATAATTATTGAAGTAGTACACTTAAAAGTATAGTACTAGTACACTGATATTAGTATACCTAAAACATAAAATATACTTTAGAAATATATTTGAACTTTACTTAATTTTGCTTCATTAAAGAAACTTGAAATATACTACTTTTTTGTAAGAGTTGCTGTTTAAGAGGCTTTTCCATCAAATTGACGTGGTTTTCTGAACACTTCGAGGTCTGGGTATATGAAACTATTAATACATCAACGTTTTTTACAACAGGTCACACAGACTTCGATCTAATAGGCTGAGCGGAGGGACTGCAGTAGATAAGGCTGAGCAGGTGCCGTATACTGTATTTGTTTGATTTAAAGACTTTGGACCCAGTGCAGCTCGCCGACTGAGAAAACATGCAAAAGGTAAGAAATCATTTTGCTGCTAAGATTTGATTTTTTAATTCAGAGGAAACTTCAACTTTCTCGAAATGAAAGCAAGTTTGCTGTCACAGTTGGTTTTCTACGGAACATGACTCATTTTTCATAGCCCGAGCAGACGGACTTATGCACTCAAAAATGTTCTGAAAATGTCTTTTAAACTTCTTCATCATGTTGTATATCTTCAAAGGAATGAGTTAGGTAATAGCAACCTAATTTCTGAATGTTTTAAGAGATCAATATGTTTATTTTTTCCAGAATATCAAACCATTTCTGTCCACATCTGAATTTAGTTTGTGGTTTAATTTAATCCCCAGCTCTGCATCATGCCTGACCAGATGGCCAGACTGTCCTGTAAATCTCAACTCAGCTCTTTGATTTTCCATCACGCTGTTGCCTTCCTTCTCCTAACACACTCCCACGGAGGTAACGTATACATTAATATGATGATAAAGCGCATTATTGTAGAATATAATGTACTCATGTACTGTATGTGCTAAATAGGGTGGACAAAACAATGTCAATAAAATGCAATGCAATATAAACCTACCTCTAACTACGACCTCAGTAATAAAGTTTAATTAACACCTACGAAAAAAATAGAATGTATTAGATGTACTAGTATTATAATTAAAAGTGCACTAATTCAGTACTTCTTGGGACTAAATTGTCTCATCTTTTGGTTAATAAAAGTATACTTTAAGTGTAAGAATAGTAAACTTTGAGTACACTATATATATACTGATTGTACTTTGCCAATGATATATGTTTAAGAAAGTACAAATATAAGCCAAGTATACTTAAAAATATCTGTATACTTGTCAGTATAAGCCAAATATCCTTAGATTTTTCTGTATACTTGTCCGTATAAGCCAAGTATACTTTGATTGTTTTGTATACTTGTCAGTATAAGCTAAGTAAACTTAAGTATACTTTTGTTAAGTATATTTCTAATAAGTACATAAAAAGTAAACTGAAAGTATACTCTCTTATTTTAAATTGAATAGAAGTATACTTATAGCACACTTGAATAAACTTCTTTTTGGTAAGGAACTGAACATTACATTTTTTTTAAAGCTGCTTTATAGGAGAGTGGTTGTTTTGGATTGCATTAGATTGCACACATAAAATTATACTTATAAATGCTATTAATTTATGGACAACTGCTGTTCCACAAATACTATAATAATCAGAGCAGATGATCATAACATTTGTATTTTAATGGATACCACCACTGCAGGTTAAAGACATGCATGTTGAGTGCTCTGTATTGTACTGAGATTGTACTGTGCATGATGTAAGCCAGCGCCATGGCATTACCTTCCCATCAGGACTGTGCCTTTGCTTTTAAAAAATAACTTTAATGTTTCATCTTTTGCATTTGGATTTATATGGATACAACACTGCCTTTAGACTTTCTCGGGCTGAGACTTTGTACCCACTAAATCATTGTAAATCATTTACAACATTAAAGATATGCTGCTTTGCTTTTTACTATGCACTATGCGAACAATCATTGCCAGGTAGCACTGCCTTGAATGCAAAAATATTGTCACCTCAGAAAAACTCTGTGGTAAAAATGAAAGTGAAAGGGACTCTTGTGTTTGTTTGACTGATATGGCTTGTTTGACTTTGGCAGGTCAGTTAGATAAAGGCTGACCTCGATAATGTCGGGATCATAATGTTGGTTTATCATTAACGTTGTGCAGAGTTTATTGAAGTGCTGCTGGCTTAAAGATGTCTCTAGTCCAGTGTTGAATACATACTGTAATTATTTGTTGCAAACAAATTGTGTTTTCAGAGTTGTGTTTTTAGCGGTGCTAGCAGCATTAGAGATGGCAATGTCAGTCTATTGGCCCGTCGATTGGTCCACCATTTTTGGCCAGACTAAAATATCTCAACAACTATTGGATGGATTGCCATGACATTTGGTACAGATACCCATGGTGCCCAAAGGATGCATCCTAAAGACATTGGTGATCCTCTGACTTTTCATCTTGCGCCACCAGCCGGTCAAAGTTGTCACTTAACCTAGGAGATATCTTTACATTTATTTGAAAGATTTGTATAAACTTTTGTAAAAACATTCATGTGAATTGTAATAACTTTGGTGATCTTCTGACGTTTTGTCTAGCGCCACCATCAGGTCAACTTTTCAATGTGTCCAATACTTTGTTTTATAACCAAATACCTGCAGAACTAAAGACGTTACCATCAGCCTCAGCTGCACTGTGGTTTGTTCTAACAAGCAAGATGGTTGTAAGATGATGAACATGGTAAACATTAGCTGTCTCAATTTGGATACTTCCGTTAGTACACTTCCATGTCGTACACTGTGCACACTATTTACTTATTTGTGTAGTGCGTGTATTCCGACAGGGTAGTGTTGTCTCAAATCACACACGGCCGCTATGTATTTACTGAAGCTCGGTAGAACAGCCGGTGATAGTCAGCCAATTACTACTGTTGTGTCAGCAGTTATTCAAATCAGACGGATATGTTAACCCAATAATGGCTTCTATTCGACTACAGTAAAGCACATTTATGACAAAAATTTGTATACTTCAGTGTTTGGAGTTTCACTTGCAACTCCAGCAGCTTCCTTGCCCGCCATTTTCACAAGTTTGAAACAGGTTGGTGGCCCCTCCCCTTCCACTACGTAGCAAAGATGGCAACCAGAAGTGTCCGGCGTTATGAATACAACATCCGGGTAATCGTAGTGCACTTCATTTTGCCACACTTCTCAGTATGAACGCACTTATGCGCTCAAAATAGTGTAAGTACGGAAGTAAGCAAATTGAGACACAGCAAGTATATCTGCTTATCACCAGCATGTTAGCATGTTGATGTTAGCATTAGCTTAAAGCATATTGTAGACATTGCTTCGATGTTGCTCTTTCGTCTATTCTTGTTCTGTCTCTTCTAAACCCTAAATAACATCATCAATGGAAAAATTATGAAGCTTTAACCTGCACTTCAATTTCAATTGCAAATAAAAAAGTTGGAAAACAACAGTTTAGTCAGTTGTTGATACCGGAGTAGGAAATTTAAAAAACAATGTTTGTTCCTCAGGTCAGTCTCAGGCGACTGGTCAACCTCAGCCAATAGTGGCAATGGTCGGTGATGACATCACTTTGCCATGCCACGTGAAACCTGCCACGGATGCCGTTCACCAGATGCTGGAGTGGTCGAGACCTGACCTGAACCCCAGATTTGTCCATTTGAGGCGGTTCGGCGAAGACCAACTGGTTGATCAGAATCCATCCTACAAAGGAAGAACATCGGCGTCCATCGACAGACTGAAACAGGGAGACATGTCACTGACGCTGTCCAAAGTGAAACTCTCTGATGAGGGAACGTACAGATGCTTCAGTCCAGGGTTAGAAACAGACTCTAGTGTTCAGCTCGTTGTCGGTAAGTAAGCATACTTGTTGATGAAGCATCCTTATAGTAAACGTGAAGATCCTGTCAAATGAAACCAGCAACATCTGTAGGGAGGGTTTTTCTATGCAAAGTGACAGCCATTCATTCAAACTGTTAACTTACCAGGCCAACAACTAAAACAGGAGTTCTGCTTTGTGTCCTTAAAGTCAATATGGATAACCACATCATTAAACTCAGGCTGATTATTCTCTGGCTTTTCTCTCTTTCACAGTACCAGTATCAGTCACCACCATCGAGATAACCAAAGTCAGCAGTGGAGTGTTGCAGTGTGAGTCTGAAGGCTGGTATGCAGAGCCTGAGGTGTTGTGGCTGGACGGTGAGGGAAACCTCCTCTCTGCAGGACCTCCAGAGACAGTCAGAGGTCCTGATGACCTCTACAATGTCAGCAGCAGAGTGACTGTGGAGAAGAGACACAGCAACAGCTTCACCTGTAGAGTCCAACAGAAGAACATCAACCAGACCAGAGAGACACACATCCAGGTTCCAGGTGAGTTATTCATTTATCATCAATGTTTTAGCTTTAAACCGCTGATTTTTAAATAATAATCTGTATTTTATCCTCTCAGATGATTTCTTCACGGATTCGTCTGGTTCTAACTCTTCTGCTTCTACCATTGGTTTGGTTGTCGGCATCTTGTTTATTCTTGTGGTCGCCTTCGTTGTGTGGAAATGGAGACAAAACAAAACCAGTAAGTCAAGAGGTTTTTAATACAACCCTGAGATGGTTCAGGATGTTCTCATACACCGTTCGTAGCTATGCCAACGAAGAGTAACGCACTGTAATTCGTATATATCCCACAAAATCAATTCGTATGTAATCCATGTAATTGTGAACCAGGAAGTATAAAGAGCGCCAAACACCGCGTAGGGAGGAGGTCAGGGGGGATTGGTGGGTCAAAAAACACCAGACTTTCCACAGGAGACTGCTGATTGTGTCCCGTGTGAAACCAGAAGTCAGCGTTGATTTATCTGTCGCGCAAGTTACGTCACTTCCGTTGTTATTTTAAATCAAACCACGATCTTTCCCCTAAACCTAACTAAGTAGTTTTTGTCACGTAATTAAGTAATGCCACTTCCGGTGTGGCGAAACTTAATGACGATCTTTGCCTAAACCTAACTAAGTAGCTTTGTTGCCTAAACCTAACAAAGTGTTTCCTATGAAGACAGAAGTTTATTTTGAAAAGACTGGAGTGGAAAGTTGATGCTGGACATTCGTAGGAAAAATGAGGGATAACTTTTCGCAAGATATCATATGAACCATTGTATAAACATACTAATTTTACTCATTATAGTGACATAAGGAAGAGGTTTTACACCTTTGGTTTTGGTGAAATACACCATTTCCATGCAGTCATTTTTACAGCACATTCCATATTATTATCATTTAGAGGTGTTCATTGTTTTCAGTCATTTTGATGCAAACAATGTTTTAGCTTCTTTTTGATACGCTTGTTGTGTTTTTGCAGCTAATGTCCGTCTTTTCTGTTACTGTTTCTGCACACAGAGAACAAGAAGCACCTTGTGGATGAAGAAACATCGGGAGGAGAAGAGAGGAAGAGCAACTCTATAAATAATGATTCAGAACAGGAGGCTCTGATAGAAAGAGAAACAGACAGCAGAGAGAAACTCACAGTAGAGACAGAGACAATGAAGAATCAGGTCAAGATGGAAGAAGAAAACAGCGCTGAATGTTTAAGTGAAGAAACAGGACGTTCATGTCAAATAGAGGAGGAAACACACCAGGAGAAAGCGGAAGGAGAAATTAACAATACTCCAGCAGAGGGAGAAACACAACCAGAGGAAACAAAGTCTATACATACTGAAAGAGCAGCTCCAGGTCCAGCAGAGAGAGGAACACAACCAGAGGAAACAAAGTCTATAAATACTGAAACATCAGCTCCAGGTCCAGCAGAGAGAGGATCACAACCGGAGCAGCCAGAGCAACCAAATACTGAAAGAGCAGCTGAGGGTCAGATGGATGGAGATGGACAACAACAACAGGTTAGGTCAGAAGGAAAGGCAAAGAATGATTCGGACAACAGGGATGACAATGCCAAGTCAATAAGTGAAGAAACACCAGCTCCAGGTCCAACAGATGGAAGAACACAACCAGAGCAACCAAATACTGAAAGAGCAGCTGAGGGAGGACAGACGGGGAAGAGTGACGCCACTCCATGTCCAACAGAGAGAGAAGGACACACAGATAATAATAGAGACAGGAAAGATGGAGTGGACAACACAACACCTCTGTCTCCAGCGGATGGACCATCTCAGAAAGATGAAGACGAGGACACTGAATCTATAAATAATGAACCAGCAGATCAAGGTTCAAATGAGGGAGACACACAAAGAGATGAACTCCAGGCAGGAGCAGAGAGAAACACTGAGGACGAGAAAAACACTGAAACAGAACGTCCATCTTCACCAAAAACAGATCAGCCAACTGAAGAACAGCCAGAGAAGAGTCCCGACAGCAGAGATGGAGAGGACGGTATGACACCCAGGAAAGAAAACACAACATCTGACCAGCCCCCGACAGCACAAGCACACAGGGATGTGGAGAATACAGACGAAGAGACAGAGAAAACAGAGGGAGAAACACATGAAAAGCAACGTATTAATGGTCAGCCAGAGAAGCAGGTAAATCAGGAAGACGTTAATGATGACCCAGAGCAAGAGCAGCATGAGGAAAGAGAAGACTCAAAACATGATGTGAATGAGATTAGATCTACAGAAGAAACAGGAAATCGAGAAGAGAAGCAGAAAGGGATGATGAAGGAAACAAAGAAGGAGAGATCAGAGAGAAGTGACAGAAATCAAAATGTGGCAGAAGATGAGCATCATCCGAACACCGGAGGAGATGACGCTAGTTATTCAAGTGGCATCCCAGATCTTCAGCATGTGACGGGGGGAGAAACAGACCAACAACAGAGCGCTGACGATAGACAGAAAGGTGATGGAGCATCAGTTTTTAGTGTTTGATGATGGAGTGAAAAACATGAAGAGCAATTTAAAGCAGAAAAAGAGACACTGACAAATGAGATTTAAAAAAATAAAAACTATAGCTAAAGAAAGAGTTAGAGAAAAGTTGGCGAGGAAAATCTGTCACGTCCATTTCCATTGTATAAACATACTAATTATACTTATTATAGTGACATAAGGAAAAGGTTTTACACCTTTGGTTTTGGTGAAATACACCATTTCCATGCAGTCATTTTAACAGCACATTCCATATTATTATCATTTAGAGGTGTTCATTGTTTTCAGTCATTTTGATGCAAACAATGTTTTAGCTTCTTTCTGATAAGCTTGTTGTGTTTTTGCAGCTAATGTCCGTCTCTTCTGTTACTGTTTCTGCACACAGAGACCAAGAAGCACCATGAGGATGAAGAAACATGGGGAGGAGGAGAGAGGAAGAGCAACTCTATAAGTAATTATTCAGAACAGGAGTCTCTGATAGAAAGAGAAACAGACAGCAGAGAGAAACTCACAGTAGAGACAGAGACAATGAAGAATCAGGTCAAGATGGAAGAAGAAAACAGCGCTGAATGTTTAAGTGAAGAAACAGGACGTTCATGTCAAATAGAGGAGGAAACACCAGGAGAAAGCGGAAGGAGAAATGAACAGTACTCCAGCAGAGGGAGAAACACAACCAGAGGAAACAAAGTCTATAAATACTGAAACACCAGCTCCAGGTCCAGCAGAGAGAGGAACACAACCAGAGAAACCAAATACTGTAAATATTGAAAGAGCAGCTGAGGGTCAGATGGATGGAGATGGAAAACAACAACAACAACAGGTCAGGACAGGAGGAGACGCAAATGATGATTCGGACAACAGGGATGACAATGCCAAGTCAATAAGTGAAGAAATACCAGCTCTAGGTCCAACAGATGGAGGAACACAACCAGAGCAACCAGATACTGAAAGAGCAGCTGACGATCTGATGGATGGAGATGGACAACAACAACATGTCATGACAGGAGAAGAAGCAAAGAATGACATGGACAACAAAGAGGAAGATAACAAGTCAACAAGTATAGAAACTCCAGGTCAGGATTCAACTGATGGAGAAAATAATGATTTGGACCAGACAGGAGGACAGACGGTGAAGATTGACCCCACTCTATGTCCAACAGAGAGAGAAGGACACACAGATAATAATAGAGACAGGAAAGATGGAGTGGACAACACAACACCTCTGTCTCCAGCGGATGGACCATCTCAGAAAGATGAAGACGAGGACACTGAATCTACAAATAATGAACCAGCAGATCAAGGTTCAAATGAGGGAGACACACAAAGAGATGAACTCCAGGCAGGAGCAGAGAGAAACACTGAGGACGAGAAAAACACTGAAACAGAACGTCCATCTTCACCAAAAACAGAGCAGCCAACTGAAGAACAGCTAGAGAAGAGTCCCAACAGCAGAGATGGAGAGGACGGTATGACACCCAGGAAAGGAAACACAACATCTGACCAGCCCCCGACAGCACAAGCACACAGGGATGTGGAGAATACAGAGGAAGAGACACAGAAAACAGAGGGAGAAACACATGGAAAGAAACGTATTAATGGTCAGCCAGAGAAGCACCTGAATCAGGCAGACATTAATGATGCAGCAACATCAAGAGCAGCATGTGGAAAGAGAAGACAGAAGAAGAAGTGACAGAAATCAAAATGTGGCAGAAGATGAGCATCATCTGAACACCGGAGGAGATGACGCTAGTTATTCAAGTGGCATCCCAGATCTTCAGCATGTGACGGGGGGAGAAACAGACCAACAACAGAGCGCTGACGATAGACAGAAAGGTGATGGAGCATCAGTTTAGTGTTTGATGATGGAGTGAAAAACACAGAGAGAAATTTAAAGCAGACAAAGAGACAATGACAAATAAGATTAAAAAAACAAAACTATAGATAAAAGAAAGAATACAGATCAATTTAAACTGGAGGAGCCAGAGGACAGAAAAGTTGGCGAGGAAAATCTGTCACGTCCATGTCCAAAGGGATCCCTTGACCTCTGACCTCCAGATGTGTGAATGTAAATGGGTTCTATGGGTACCCACGAGTCTCCCCTTTACAGACATGCCCACTTTATCATAATCACATGCAGTTTGGGGTAATAGTATTGTGTTATGCTAAATGCAGTACCTGTGAGGGTTTCTGGATCAATATCTGTCATTGTTTTGTGTTGTTAATTGATTTATAATAATAAATATATACATACATTTGCATAAAGCAGCATATTTGTCCACTCCCATGTTGATAAGAGGATTAAATACTCGACAAATCTCCCTTTAAGGTTCACTTTGAACTGATACAAAATGTGTGATTAATTTGCGATTAGTCATGATTAACTATATTTTAATCGACTGGCAGCCCTAATGAAATATATGTTCTCCTTGTTTGAGTTGTAGAGTCAACACATAATATTCCAGCTGCCTTACAAACCAAATGCAACCATGACATTTTTTGTATTCATAATTTTGGATGTTATGATGTTTCATGGTCTGAGTTCATTGTAAATAAAGATGTGGTGGAGGAGGCTGTGACTGCACTGACAACAAGAAATGGCATTTAGAGCTTTTTTATTTATCTTTTCAGCATCATGTTAAACTTCTAAATTGTCTTTTTATTACCAGTTTTTAATATGTTGCATCAGTGTGATGATACTGTATGTCCTTTATGAAATAAATCCAAAGATCTCCATCTGTCCTGCAGTTCTTATTGAATAATTTATACAAAACAACTAAATAGATAACGACAACATACACTTTAATAACACTCATTTATTTATGTAATCAATCAGAAACATGTTCAGAGCTTGTGTTGTGTCTTAATATACGACAACAGTCGTTGTATTTAGCAGCTAATGTTGCACATTGAAACATGAATAAGTCAGTTTCTGAGGATCAGGGAGATGGATAAACTCAGGATATATGATATTTATTTATTCAAAGAAACTTCTCTTAAATCTTTATATTCCTCACAGTTCATTAAGAAGTGAGATTCTCTCTCTGCTGTCTCGCTGATTGCTGCAGAGCTGATTCACCTGTTAAACGCTGCACACCTTTAATCAATCTACTCATCAACACTGCAGTATATCAACTCCAGTTCTCTCCTTCACTCTCTGTCAGAGCGTTGTCTCTACTGTGTTGGTCACTGGTGTTAAACTCTCTTTGTTGCTACTTAAAGATAAGGTCTTCTTCTCTCCTCCTTTAATTGTTGCTTCGTCTTTCACAGCCTCTCTGCATTCCTTCCATAAGCTTCATTAATTCTCTTCTCCGTCGTGTTTATTGTCTGATTGTTATCACATGTAAATGGGATCAAACACATTCAGAGAGCTGTGTCCGTATTCTCAGCAAGTTCAAAATAATTCTGATTAATAAAGTGTTTCAGTATATTTGAGCAATAACAGTTCTCTATGGAAGAAGAGATGTGTTGATGAGACAGATGATGATGGTGTTTGGTTTTACAGCAGAAGGCAGAGTGAGAGTTATTATCCATACTGGTGATGAGTTACCAGTGTGTGAGAGCTTCAATAAAACCTAAATACAAGACTGCCTGTCATGTTATTATTGTTTTATTATTATTATTTTAACCTGCATGCTCTTATACTGTATGATATAATATTATTTATGATAGCTCTTTTAGTCTGAAACAGGAGGTTTTTGAATATGATAAATACTAATATCTACATAGCTGTCAGTCTAACTGACGTACTGACATTTTGGCATACATTTCCAATAGGACAGGGTAATATGTCAATATTACTTGTACTTTCATAAACTAAAAAGTGGGCTACAAGTTTAATATAACTATTAAACTAACCGTATACCTATTCACTTGTTTAGTTCATAGTGTAGTTGCAGTACAAAATACAACTCGGATGTAAACTAGTTGTCTACTCAAAGTTGACTGTTCTTACACTTAAAGTACACTTAAAAGTTTACTTTTAGAAACTAAAAAATGGGCCAATTTAGAAGAAGACTCCCCGACTTTATTATAGAGACCAAATAAATGCATCAGTGTGGCTTCATGCTGGTGGTCGACCACAGTGAGGGCATGAAAAAGCTGCTTCTGATAAACAGACGTGTGAACAGAGTAGATAGAACGACGAGGTTTCACTGTTACACCGCAATAAAAGTAAACTGTTGCTGCTGTACTGACTGATCACATCGTCCAGATGAACAGTTAAAACAGGACTAATAAATGCACAAACACTATACTCTCTTTATTTCTAATATACAAAATCTGCCATCTTTTGTTTTGAATTCAGTTTAAAGCTTCACAAAGTGCAAGTGTAAATGGAAAGTGTAGCTATATTTATAAGTTAATGACTTGTGTTTTGTTACAGAGTGAACAGAAGACACAAATACAACATGTTGACATATGAAAGGTTTCATGTAGCTGCTGGCTGATTATTGGATAACATGTTTTTGTTGCTGAGTTGAAAAAATACACAAATCCATTGAACACAAAGCTGCACATTCAACATTATTAATGTTTCTTCTTCTCTTTCACACATTAACACGGAATCTTCTTCAGTCAGATGTCTCTGCTCTATGTGGCCTCTAACTGGGTCACTGAGTGAAGTAAGTGAAACCACAGTTGTGTGTTTCAACAGTTTAGCAAATAAAAGAAATTGTAGAGCTCAGCCTCAAGTCATTCAGTTGACTAGAGATGTCGTCACTCCAGGTCGGCGTCTTCAAGGCTTCGGTGTCCTGCAAACCTTCATCTCTTCTATGGAAGACAACATTTACTGATTAACACTAATATTGTCACGACCGTTTCTTTTTGTGTCTCCAGCTCTCCATGCCACCAATGGAGCACGTGAGTCAGTTTTATATTTAGTTTCTCTGTATATTGCAAACTGTTTTTATTCTTAATACTGTGAACCTTGGCACATCCCCTAGAATATATCTTTGCATATTCTTGCCAAGCTTTCATTTTAAACATATATATATATATATATATATAGTAATTTTCTATTCTGTGATTCTTGTTTATGCACCAAAACACCAGATTCCTTGTATGTAAAAAATAATCTTGGCAATACACCTGCCACCTCTCTCCCCACACGGTTTCTTATTTAGCTTATTAATTATTAGCGTTTTGTATAACAGTTGCCGCTTGATGTGAAACCATGGTTACGAAATGTTAAGACAGTTTCTGTCGGATAGAGGGAAGTTGGTCGAAAAGCTTGCCGCTGTATTTATACACTAGATCTTAAAGAGGGGAGCTTCATTCAGCTGTGAGCGGGACTACAAACAGAGATCACGGTCTGGTGTCTCCTGTCTCTCTGATTGCTGCAGAGCTGATTCACCTGTTACAGGCTGCACACCTGCAACTCGTCTACTCATCAACGCTGCAGCGGATCAACCCTAGTTTTTAACTCCCTCATCTCTCTCAACTAAAGTCTGGACCAGTGTCCTGTACCACACCGTAACTAATACATTTTGTGTTCTTGGCTGATTTTGACACACACCACTTGAGTTCACATTTAAAGGAGAATACATGTCCTACAGTTGTAGTGTGGAGAGTTCAACATCACTTATAAAAGAGTGATTAGTGAGATTAAGAGGAAGTTGCTGCTGTGAGTGTCATTACCTTCAGGACCGGAGCGTAGAGAGGTTCCTGCTCTGAGTGTTCGGCTGCTGTGGACCTCGGAGTCGCTGCAGAGTTTAATAATCCGGATTCTGCTTTAGAAACAAGTATAATTCATGTTAATACACAATAAATCTGATCATGTTTTTCTTTTGTTTTATAGAATGATATAAATAAATTCACATTCATACTTTGCCATGGTAACCTCTTGTTGTTTTAAAAACCGTTTCACACCTTTCATCTCCAGAATACACACATCTAAAGTACTATACTATTCTGAGGTGTACTACACTGAGAGGCCATTAACTTCTGTTTGTTTTTTTTAACATTTTCAAACCGTGACTAAAATATGAAGTGAGTTGATGCTCCAAAAATGTCCATTTATCACACCATGTATCTTTTACAATTACTATAAATACTTTGAATTAATTGTAAATGTACATGTTAGTGAGGTCAGAGTAGCAGTCACTTTGTTGGGGTCAAAATAACCCAGGATGTAATGATAGTCATCGACATAAACAAAATAATGGTCAAAATATTAAAAAATATTCTTAATTCACATGTTAGTCAAATGGTAAAACATAAAACAACAACTGTCAAAATAAACAAAATAATCTAAATAAATAAAATAATTGTCAAAATAAATAAAGTATAAGTCAATATAAGTCAAAATAGTCAGAATAATCTTAACTCATAATAATCAAACAAACAAAATAAAAGACAAAATAAACAAAAAAAGTCAAAATAAACAAAATAATTGTCAGTAAAACCTTAACTCAAAAATAATAGTCAGTAAAACCTTAACTCAATAATAGCCATAACAACCTTAACTCCCAGGTGAATTCTACATGTGGACCTTAAACCAGATAAAGATGTGATGTTGAAATGTCTGTAGTTGTGCTGTGTGATCTGCTTCTTAGAAAATATGTGAAATTGTCCACCTGCATGTGAATAACATACGAACCCTGTTGGAGATCATGTGGAGTTTTACTCATCGTCAAAGTAGAGTAAACAGGTTGAAGTGAGGATTCATCATCGTCATCATCTGAAGGAGAGAAACATCAGAAAGCAAGAGACACACGGTTAATTATAAATACTGTTAATAGACTGAAGGGGTGAAAAGGACCCCTCACCTTCATCAGTTTGTGGTTTTCTGCTGTTGTTGGACTCGAGATGGAGGCTCAAATTATCAGCAGCATCTGCAGCGTCTTAAATAAAACACCCAGTGAACCACACGCTGAGAAAATGTAAAAATAATCCACATGGTGTTGCTCTCTCAACCGACACCTCAACTGTCACGTCCAACATGAAAGACAGGGACTCTTCTCGTTATTTTCATTTTCTCTGTGGTTAACCTTCTTAAAGATGATATATACCCTGTGTCTCTCAAAGTGTACATGTGCTTATCAAATATAAAACAATAAATATATAAGTAATCCATTAAAGTCTTGCTGTGTTCCTTACATCAGGTTACCTTTGTTTTTTCTGGGTTTTGTGACGACGACTGCATACGTCACGTCGTCTAGATCCTCTGCAGCGTCCTCTCCATAGACTGACACAGAAAACACATTTAGTTTTAATTCTTTAGTCATTAAGTTAAAAAATAAAGAAATATATAAATGAATGTGTTGGAGTTTACTTACAAAGTTGTCATAAACAACTACAGTCCTCACCATTATGACTGTCCTCGTCTGAGAGTGACGCTGCTGTTGGCGTCTTTGAGGAAACTGATCATGTTTTTCTTTTGTTTTATAGAATGATATAAATAAATTCACATTCATACTTTGCCAGGGTAACCTCTTGTTGTTTTAAAGACCGTTTCACACCTGTCATCTTCAAAGAATACAGTAAGTACTATCCTATTCTGAGGTGTACTACACTGAGAGGCCATTAACTTCTGTTTGTTTTTTTTTATATTTTCAAACCATGAATAAAATATGAAGTGAGTTGATGCTCCAAAAATGTCCATTTATCACACTATGTATCTTTTACAATACTGTAAATACTTTGAATGAATTGTAAATGTACATGTTAGTGAGGTCAGAGTAGCAGTCACTTTGTTGGGGTCAAAATAACGCAGGATGTAATGATACCTGTCAAAATATTAGTCATCGACATAAATAAAATAATGGTCAAAATATTAAAAAAAATTCTTTATTCACATGACAGTAAAATGGTAAAACATAAAACAACAACTGTCAAAATAAACAAAATAATCTAAATAAATAAAATAATTGTCAAAATAAATAAAGTATAAATCAACATAAGTCAAAATAGTCAGAATAATCTTAACTCATAATAATCAAATAAACAAAATAATATTCAAAATTAAACAAAAATAGTAAAAATAAACAAAATAAACAAAATAATAGTCAAAACAACCTTAACTCCCAGGTGAGTTCTACATGTGGACCTTAAACCAGATAAAGATGTGATGTTGAAATGTCTGTAGTCGTGTTGTGTGTGAGCAGCTTCTTAGAAAATATGTGAAATTGTCCACCTGCATGTGAATAACAAACGAACCCTGTTGGAGATCATGTGGAGTTTTACTCATCGTCAAAGTAGAGTAAACAGGTTGAAGTGAGGATTCATCATCGTCATCATCTGAAGGAGAGAAACATCAGAAAGCAAGAGACACACAGTTAATTATAAATACTGTTAATAGACTGAAGGCGTGAAAAGGACCCTTCACCTTCATCAGTTTGTGGTTTTCTGCTGTAGTTGGACTCGAGATGGAGGCTCAAATTATCAGCAGCGTCTGCAGCGTCTAAAACAAAACACCCAGTGAGCCACACGCTGAGAAAATGTAAAAATAAACCACATCATCATCGGTGCTGCTGTCTCAACCGACACCTCAACTGTCACCTCCAACATGAGGGACAGCGATGCAAAGGAACTCTTCTCATTATTTTCATTTTCTCTGTGGTTAACCTTCTTAAAGATGATATATACCCTGTGTCTCTCAAAGTGTACATGTGCTTATCAAATATAAAACAATAAATATATAAGTAATCCATTAAAGTCTTGCTGTGTTCCTTACATCAGGTTACCTTTGTTTTTTCTGGGTTTTGTGACGACGACTGCATACGTCACGCCGTCTGGATGCTCTGCAGCGTCCTCTCCATAGACTGACACAGAAAACACATTTAGTTTTAATTCTTTAGTCATTAAGTTAAAAAATATATAAATGAATGTGTTGGAGTTTACTTACAAAGTTGTTATAAACAACTACAGTCCTCACATCATGATTGTCCTCGTCTGAGAGTGACGCTGCTGTTGACGTATTTGAGGAAACTGACGGATAGAAAAGCAAAAATGTTTCGATCAACAGAAACACAGAAAAGACATTTAAAGTTTAATATTTCAAAAACAGTATAGACTATTCTTGTATAACTCTGTGTAATCTTTCCTGAGCTTTTGGACACACTCATGCATTGTACATTTAAAGTTTAATATTTCAAAAAGTGTAAAATATTTATCAACCGACTATCAACAACTGTGTAAAACTGTTAAATATTAAAGAAAACTACAAACACAAGTGTGTCAAAATAGATATAAAGGAAGACAGGATATAGCTCAGTACATTTATGGGTTAGTTCGGTTGTTAGTTGTTAGTTGTTAGTTTCCCCCACATCATTAGATTATTGTATAGTTACACTAGACGTTTTAAGTTCTTTAAGCTGTTTCCTTCCATTTTAAGTAAAAATAATGGAAAACAAGTCAAAATAAATTGACCAACATGAAGTTACACAAGCATGTAACATGATATCCTCAAAGGTTATAGGCTAAGGGAAAGTTAAAAATCACATTTTAATCCGTCTTATAATATTTTGTATGATTTTATATTTGTAGCTCTTTCTGGGAAACATCATGTGATACACAGGAAATGACTTGTTTAATATGTCTGTTTTGAACTGTTTAGTAACCATCAATACAATATGTAACAATATATAATAATATATATATGAATTAACGGCTGCTTCAACGCAGCCTTGCAATAGTTTTTGGGTTTCTCACAGCCACGGCTCTAATTTAAAACTCATAACCTAAAACATGTGATTAGTTGAGCTTGTTGAAGGCAGCATTTAGTTATGTTCAGTTCAGCTGATTATTTGACCTCCATGGAAGTGATTTACACGGTTGCTTTCTTGTTTAGGTGGTTTGTTATTGATACGTATCATATTACGGTGATGAAGTTAACTTCTCTGTACCTCCCACCACCAGCATCACAACCGCTATTAAAATGGTGACGACGACGACCGGCAGCAGGATGAGGAGCTGAGAGCCGTTGGAGTCGGAGTCGTCGGAGTCGTCGTCTTCGGAGAGGAGCTCTTCGTGAGATGATGTTGGAGAGATGGTAGGAGAAACGGTATTTGCTGTAACATTACAAATAACACTACGTATGGAACTTTAAGTGTAAATGTATATTTTTTTAAACGTGAGAAAGTTGCAAAATATAAATATTGATAACATCACATCACAATGATCACAATGTTTACGACACTGGCAGGCACATTCTTTTAAAAAACAGCCATACTGAATTTATATTAAGCTTCAAACAACTACATTTGTCAAAGTAGAGGTAACATGAGTTTGCTCATATACAACTCGTCTATATGTTGTTTTGTAACACTGTTCTGTCTGACCTCTGACAGCCAGCCAGCTTCCTGGTGAATCTCCAACTCCAGAGATGCGGCAGTTGTAGACGCCTTCATCAGACTTGGAAACATTGTGGATGGTCATCTCCCTGGCTGAACTGCTCTGCACGGGTTGGCCACCTTTGTAGAAACCAGCCGGGAGGTTGGAGGACGGAGTCGTCTTACTTCTGCAGCTCAGAGTCACATCGTCTCCCTCCGTCACAGGAAGAGCAGGAATCTCCAGGATCACATCTCCAGCTGAGCAACATGTCAGTAAAACGTTAGTTTTATGTACAAACTCACAACTAGAATTACTCACAATAGAACGCTGATTTAATCAAGTAAGCAGTAATTTAACAGTGACAGATAGCCGTAATAATAGAAGCCATGAAGGGCCCAATAAGCTGGTTGGTTTAGGTTGAAGTTACAGATTAGTTTGGGGATTTATAAGTATTACTACTCCTAGTGTGCTTCCAGGTAGAGAGGAAGGCATCCCAGACAAAGTCCTCACACACATCTGTACTGTAGTTTAGCAGTGATTGTGTCATGTTTAAAGACATTTTAGATTTCACCATAGACATAGACAAAACACATACTTTAGGAACTTTAATTAGAAACTAAAAATAGAAAAATGATTTGTTGATCAGTTTGTGACTGCACGTTTTTACATTTGCCTATACATTTAGCAAGATTCTGTAAAAATATACATTGAATAAAAAGTATTAAAGGAATACTTCACCCATGAAATGACCATTTGTATATCAATGACTCACCCCGTGTTACCTTGAATTATTGAAGAAATCTTTGCTCTCCTCTCACGCGTTCACGGTGAACGGGGAAACAAAAAACGGAGAAAAGTCTTGATGAATTGAAGTAAATGGGGGGGGGGCGTTTAACAACAGCAGAACTACATGAAAACATCAGTTTACTAACTCTCACACAACTTGTGCAGAATAATCCAAGATCCATTCGTATGCTCACTACTCGCCTGAAGTATATTGGCCGTATAGTGTTTTGAATAGTCAGGTTTTAGTGAAGATGCGTGTGTTTTATGAAGTAGTGAGCATACAACCGGATAAGTGAGACTTGGATTATTCTGCACAAGTTGTGTGAGAGTTTGTAAACTGATGTTTTCATGTAGTTCTGCTGTTGTTAAACACGGCCCCTCATTTACTTCAATTCATCAAGACTCTCCTCCGGTTTTTGATTCTCCGTTCACCGTGGAGGCGTGAGAGGAAAACGGAAACGTTTTCTTCAATAATTCCAGGTAACACGTGGTAAACCTGATTGTCTTGATCTGATCTGAGAACAATGCATATCATCAGTTGAATGACAGGTTAAAATAGATATGCAGTGGCTTTTGGAGATGCTATAAACCTACCGGTGACGGAGATGTTGACACTGTTGCTCCTCTCTCCTCCTTCAGTCTCACACCAGAACTCTCCACCATCTGATTGATAAACTCTCTTAATGGTGCAGGACCCTGTTGGCGTCTTAGTACATTCTACATCAGATTCCTGGTTATTCCTGATCACTCTCAAATGAGTCGAGCCATCAGATCCCTCACAGTCAAAAGAAACAGAGTCGTGTTCGAAGTGTTGCTGTCTGTTTGGAGTGACACGAAGAAAAGCTGCATCTGAAACCGAGAAAGAAATTATAGAGTCCAAAAGAAACGTTCAGAACTATGACATAGGAAACAAAATCAACAAAACCACTGTACAGTAGCTGTCTACACCTTGTGACAGATTAAAATGGGATTTTTTTTGCAAAATGTATTCTGGTATTTGCTAGTGACATGGAGATTAATTCATTAAACTCAACCTCTCCAAAAAGATTAAACATAACTGTAAGAACTTAAATCACAGCATAGAGACACATACAGATTTAAAAGGTCCTTTAGATAGACAGAATGATGCAAAATGTTTGGTATCTTTAGGAGTTTCTATTTGTTACTCACCACTTTTCAGAGTATAACTGTTCAGCAGAGTGAATTCAAGCATCACTGGATGAGCAAAGGAGCAAAGTTGAATATCAGACAGACGGTTGGATATACAGGATGTAAAAGGTAGATAAAGAATAAATGAAGTCAGTACTCACACAGTCTGAAGCACAGAGCGGTGACCCCCATGTTGTTTTGCTGCTGACTGCCTGAGAATGAAATACAGCTCTCTATATAGGCGAGGACTTCCTCTTTCTGTGCAGGTTATTTTCTGAACCAAACCTTTCTCTGTCTCTGATTGGTCGACCACTGCTTCCCCTCCGGTTGGCTCCAGTAGCTCAACCCGGGTAGCTCAGTAGGTCAACCCGGGTGGCTCAGTAGGTAAAGCGGGTCCAGTCAAGCCAACAACCAGAATCAATGACATAACTGAATGAATGGATGATTCACACTTTCTTAGTAAATATACTTAGCTGTGTTCTACCACTACTACAGAGAAAATACCAAACGGCAGTACAGAACAGTGCATTAACCTGTAAGGCCAATCTGCACACAGTGTGTGTCTTTTTGCTCTTTAAACTACGTCACCACACTGCCGGAGCACTTTCTCAGAGCGGTTACTGTTGCTGTGGATGGGTTCACATTAATGGAACCTCTGCGTTTCATACCAGCGCTTATTGGCATGGGTGACATACGTTACTAAGCAACTGTGAATTAAAAACAAAAATATGGTCCTCTCTCTAGGTTCCATGGTGGAGAGGAGGTTGTGTTCCTCTGGCCTTATCTGTTTGGCATGGAAAGGAGGTCGTGTTGCTCTGGCTCTTTCTGGTCGGCATGTAGAGGAGGTTGTGTGGCTCAGGTTTTACCTATCTGGCATGGAGTGGAGGTCGTGTTGCTCTGGCTCTATCTATACGGTGTGGAGAGGAGGTTGTGTTGCTGTGGCTCTACATATCTGGCGTGGAGAGGAGGTCGTGTTGCTCTGGCTCTACATATCTGGTGTGGAGAGGAGGTCTTGTTGCTCTGGCTCTACATATCTGGTGTGGAGAGGAGGTCGTGTTGCTCTGGCTCTACATATCTGGTGTGGAGAGGAGGTCTTGTTGCTCTGGCTCTACATATCTGGTGTGGAGAGGAGGTCTTGTTGCTCTGGCTCTACATATCTGGTGTGGAGAGGAGGTCTTGTTGCTCTGGCTCTACATATCTGGTGTGGAGAGGAGGTCGTGTTGCTCTGGCTCTACATATCTGGTGTGGAGAGGAGGTCTTGTTGCTCTGGCTCTACATATCTGGCGTGGAGAGGAGGTCTTGTTGCTCTGGCTCTACATATCTGGTGTGGAGAGGAGGTCGTGTTGCTCTGGCTCTACATATCTGGCGTGGAGAGGAGGTCTTGTTGCTCTGGCTCTACATATCTGGTGTGGAGAGGAGGTCGTGTTGCTCTGGCTCTTTCTGGTTGGCGTAGAGAGGAGGTCGTGTTGCTCTGGCTCTATCTGTTTGGCGACGCCTGGAAGCTGCTTGACATCCTCGTGGATCCACCTTCTCACATTACATGTATTATTTTTGTCATATGGATATTGTCTATTGTAGGAGCTAAAGTCTGATACTGTTGCTACTGAGGTGATTAGCCCTGGACTGAACCGCTTTTCGCTGTAGATGGTCCTTTAGTTGTCTGTTGTGCTGTACAAAACTGATCCTGAGTCCGCTCGTTGGTTTTACAAAAATAGTTAATTTATTCTTAATATGGTATTAAGGAAGCAAGTCCAGTTACCATAGCAACGAGTAAACAATAACAACACGGCAAACAATTCAGCGTCCCTGCGGTCAAAAACCATTTGCCCTTCCGGGCTAAACCCTGACGCCAACAACACACCTCCTTACTTATATACCCGTGGCTGGGTCAATCAATTAATACAGTGCCACCTAGTGTTCGTAGAAGTGAATTACATCCCAACCTCAGTATGTCAGCATCATGTTTTGGCTCTTACATCTATGTTGTATTTTCATTTTGTTATTGGAACTCTGTACACACACCATCTATCGCACGTCTGTCTATCCTGGAAGTTTTTCCTTAAGCAATGAGAGGGTCGTACTGTAAAGGACAGAGGGCCCCCTGAGGCAAATTTGTGATTTTGGGCTTTACAAATAAAATTGACTTGACTTGACTAGATGGTGCTTTGTGCAGCGGTACTGAACGCTGATGGCGTCACAAAGCCTCAATATTTGATGCCCTGGGAGTGATAACGGGCTGGTGAGATAACAGACCTAACAACTACCTCCTGAATGCTCCCCTTTTCCTGAATTACTAAGAAAACAAAAGGATACTAATATTGTTCCTGATGGTTTTGATTGAAGCTGTATAGTTTTATATTAGTGATCAGTTACCTGGCAACAGGCTCAAAGTTCAGCTCATCATAAAAACACTCAGACTGAAACTGAGCGTAGGAAAGCAGATCCAATCACCAGACTTTTTAAAGTTTAATTTATTTATTAATATATTGTTATCTGTAGCCTTTAATTAAGTTGTCATATTAATTCTGTTTCTTTGCACACACACTTTAATCTAAATCAACTCTTTTCTAATAATTAATTAATTGTTCTACTGAACCTGAATGCTTTTCTAATAATGTGGTTTTGAGAGTGACTTATAATACATTACATGTGGAAGTTTAGGGAGAAAATACATGAGCTGTTACTACATCATTTTCAATGCAAACTAAATATAATGCATGAGCACTCTGCAGTAGATAAAAAAGGGTGAGCCAAAGTCAGCAGTCTGTCAGTGATTTACAGACTTTGAGACAGATATCGTTCAGTCTGACCAACCGCCAACATGCAGCAGGTACGTCGTCTTCTTTTTGCCTATTTTACACGTTTCAACTGACTTCTATTCTTAAACACGGTATCACTTTATCGACATTAAAAGTGGGTCTGCATTCAGAGTCGTGGGCTCTGTAGTATAATACTCTCTAACAGATAATTAAGTCTATTTTAAATCCGGTGTAAAACATTGAAACCATCGAGGAAGCGTCTTTCAAATGTTGAGTAATTGTGCTGATTATTTTAAATTCAACCAGACTTTAGTTTTTATGATTATTTTAGATGGACGCTTGTTAGTTTTGACGGCAACATTTTTTATCATTTTCATAGGAGTCAATAGACTTTGTAGCTCACGTAAAGGACTCTAATGAAGGATGAACTATTAAATAAGCCTGGCAGAAGGAGCAGTCTCTGCCTTGTTGGCAAGAAAAGCGAAAGTATACCTTTAATTGTCCCATACATAGATAGTATCCATATGAACTCTCTATAGGACCGTCTGTGTTGCCAAAAGTGAAAGTTCAACTATATTACATTACGTTGTCAGTTTTGACATTCCAGTAGTAATGGTAAAGTTTGAATTTGTTTTAAATAAGAGAATAAGAGAGATGAGCCAGAAATGCAAGGAAAACATGTTTTAATTTTTTTACTGGATTAGTTATTTTGCTGCTTTCCAAAGCATATATTTTTCCATATGATGTATCGCTGCATGGTATCATTTGATTTTCAGAGCGTTAAGATGCTTCCCCAGAGGACCGGACTGTCCCTTCAGTCTCCGCTCAGACCCCTCAGAGTTTTGGTTTTCCATCTTCTGCTAACACACTCTTGTAGAGGTAACTCACACAAAGTATTAAAGTCACACAGTGAGGCCTCAAATCACACACAATTCCTAAATCATATCAATATATGCCATTAAATGAAAGGTTAAAGACTGCTGTTCAGTGTTTTTGGACACCTGGAACGCTTTGGTTTGTTTCAGAAAACTGAAGTGTTTCAACGTCATCTACAACCACATGTTGTCTACAGTTATTGATGTTATCATAAAGTGACATAATCACTTTTAACACTAAAGCAACTTGTGCTTTAGTTGCTACGATAAACTGTTCAGGAAAAACAAATTAAATACATTGTAGTGAACATTTTGCAGATAGCCTACCTTCTATATGAACATTTTGCGACTTATGTGATTTGTGGGAGACAAGTACAATACAAAAGTATTGGCATCAAAATATACTTAAAGGATCAAAGGTTTTGATGCATTAATGTGTTCATCACTTTAATGTTACAGTTGATAAAGGTGGACCTTATTTTTATTACTTTATATACTGCTGGGTAGTTTAATCGATAGTTATATATCATAATGTATAAGCTAATTTATATTTTGTATTATTAATCTGAATCAACAAGGTAACTAAAGCTGTCAGACAAATGTAGTAGAATAAAATATTTCCCTCTGAGATGTAGTGGAGGAGAAGATTAAAGTAGCATAAAATGGAAATACTCAAGTAAAGTACCAGTACCTCAAAATTGTACTCAAGTACTTTAGTAAAGTTACATTCCACTACTGTCTGCTGCTATTAGCACAGCATCATAATGTACAACGAGCCTTATAGAAATTAACATATTTAACTCCGTCCTACTGCAGGAATGAATTAACATATCTATTTCTTTCCAGGTCAGTCTCAGTTGATTGGTCGACTTCAGCCAATAGTAGCATTAGTTGGCAATGACATCATTTTGCCATGCCATCTGGAACCTGCAGTGGATGTTGCTGCCATGACGTTGGAGTGGACGAGATCCGACCTGAACTCTATATTTGTCTTTATATGGCGTGATGGTCAGAACATTATACATGTTAAAGATCCATCCTACACAGGAAGAACATCACTGTTCACTGATGGACTGAAGAACGGAAACATTTCACTGAAACTCTCCAAAGTGAAACTTTCTGATGAGGGGAGATACCAATGCTACGTTCCAGACCTGAGTAAAGGATCTTTCGTTGAGCTTGTTGTTGGTAAGTGGACACAGTGTATCTACACACACGAGTTATGACTAGGTGAAATGAGGTTGCAGATATCTGTAATTAGGTCAGAAGGGGGCGGAAGCTATTCAAACATACTATGGTTGCTGCACTGCAGACGTACGGGTTTATAAAGTATGTCTGGAGACAATAAATCTACAACACGCTGTACATTTCTATCACAACTCTCTAGTGAACAAAGCTCTCGTTGGCCACAGCCGGCCGCACATTGAGACCGATGTTATGCGTCCAGCTCAGAGGACTAAAAAGGCTGGTTGTGATTAAAGTGAGGTTGTAGCTCGTCATCTACCTCACTACGGTTAGAAAGAGCCCTCGTTGGTGTTTTAACAACTTATGAGTTATTGATCCGGAGAGTTTGAATCTGTGAATATCTTTCACACTTTATCGAACTATCCAAGTCAGCAAAAGCTTCTGCTGACACTGTTCAGATGCTTTGTTGGGCTGATATCCAATGGGAAGCCTTGATGAGCAACGTCATGACAACAACTCTGACTAGTCACAATGAGGTTATAGATATCTGTAACTGTGATTTAGGATAGTCAGAACTGAATTACAGATAGCTCTAAATGTCGTTCTGACTAGACACAATGACATTATAGATATCTGGAATAAGAACTCTGACTAGTCACAACTAGTCAAAACGCAATTGAAGATATCTCTAATAATATCTCTAATGTTAATTCTGGATAGTCAAGGTTAACTATTAAATGTTTAAACAGCTCGTCATAGTCAGCCAGTGATGTTGGGAGATGAAGAACACAACGACATGAAACATCAGTATAAATGAGGGTTAAACATGTTTTATAAGAACAGCTCAGTTGTAGATGTCATGGGCAGAAATGTTGTCTCACTAGGTTGATTAGTAAACTGTATATGATACATAAAAGAGTTTAACAAACACATAATCTGATATGCAATAATCTAAGACTGGCTTTCCGATGCAAACTGTTTCTGAATTTTCAAGTTTTAGTATTGGCAGCAGTAAATACTTTATGTGACCCCTTTGACTTCAAGCTGCTTCATCATCAGTTCAGGGACCAACTGCGTTTATTTGCCGTATAGAAACCATGGTCATCTCTGTTAGAAATAAGTTTAAAGGCAACGCTAATTGAGAGGATATTTATTATATACAATACATTTAATCATTCGTGTGGTGATTGTATTGCTGACTTCTGTTTTAAATGTTTCCTTTTACTCATCATCAGGTTCTGCTTCCTACCCGGTCATCACTTTAGCAGGGATCGATGAAGCCACCGGAGGAGTGATGTTAGACTGCAGGTCTGAAGGCTGGTATCCAGAGCCTGAGGTGTTGTGGCTGGACGGTGAGGGAAACCTCCTCTCTGCTGGACCTCCAGAGACAGTCAGAGGTCCTGATGACCTCTATACTGTCAGCAGCAGAGTGACTGTGGAGAAGAGACACAGCAACAGCTTCACCTGTAGAGTCCAACAGAAGAACACCAACCAGACCAGAGAGGCACACTTCCCTATTTCAAGTAAAAACAAATATTGTGTTTTATTATGTGATTTACTATTTTACTTTCAAATTGCTAAGGATTTCTAATAATGTTATTCTGTGTTTTATCATTTCAGATGATTTCTTTAACGTCCAGTCCAGTTCTTCTCCCGTCATCATTGGTTTAGCTGTTAGTTTGGCTGTTTGGATCATCATGTTTATTCTGTTGCTTCTCTTCGTTGTGTGGAAATGGAGAAAAAACAGAATCAGTAAGTCACACATTTATTAATAAAAGTTATTCTCACAGGTTTTATGGAGAATAGTGATATGAATTTTGTAAATTACATTTTAATTGGAAATGAAAATGTCTGTATTTTACAGGTTATGTTGATGATAAAAAATGTGATGGTATGTCTACTTTTATTTCCCATTAGGCCAATTCAGTCTTCTTTTTATAACCCATTTTATACTTCATTTTAGACTCAAATGTCTCTGTGATTTCTTAAAATGAACGTAAGTGCCTTTAACTCTCCTTCCTTTTTTTTTTTTACACACAGAGACAAAGAGAAGTCACTTGGATCACACTGAAAAGGGAGAAAAGAAGAACTGCTCTGAAATTAATAAAAGTGAAGATCAGTGTGTCACTGAAGAAAGCGAGAGAGAGCCGCTCATGCCAGGTGAAACGGTGCAAATGGAGATTTTGAAGGGAAACGGGCAAAAGAAGAGCAAACATGTAAGTAAAGAAACATGACATTACTTCAGTAGAGGGAGCAAAAACACAAGGACAGAAAAAATAATGTTAGATCTGAGCAAGTTGAGCAACAAATAGGATCTGTGTTTCCAAAAGAACTAAGAAGAGAACAAGAGCAGTGATGACTGAGAGCTAACTTTAACTGATGTTCAGAGGTTCAAGAGAAATGGAACAGAAGAGACACGATTCAGACAAAGAGATGAAGATGTGAGCAAACGTTAGAGGAGATTAATATAACAGAAATAACAGAGATGAGCAAGAAATTCAAGGACAACATGTGATATGGTATCTTTACTAATATAATTTCAATCAGGAGAGACTCGTATGAATTGAATGGTGATTTATTACAAAGTGCACAAATTTATGAATAGTAACAGTCTCTGGCGATTTAGACCCAATGTGACATGATAAGGGGGAAGGGATTCACAGGATTATTCCCCCGGGTCTAGACACTGGTGATGGTGGTAGTGAAAAGATTGATGCAGATCCGATGAATGAAGTGGAGCAGGATTGCTCTGATGTGATGAATCTGGAGGTGATGGGGTGGTGGAGGGTCGCATCAGTTTGTGCTGATACTGACACTGAAAGCAGCATAGAGGAGAACAGTTTTAAACTTTTGACAGCAACGATGTGATTGGTCACTGAAAAGAGAGACACCCATAATCAGCTGACATAGTAATAACCCATGAGAGACAGACCCAGAAATGAATGAGATTGCACCCCTAGTCTTCCTGACTGAATTTACGCATAAGCTTCATAAAATCATGTCTTGTATCATGTCTCTGTTCATCATCTCTCCTCTCAGTTTAAGAAGAGATCTGAGCAGCAGCTCCAGGAGGAGAAGAGGAGGGAGGAGCAGCAGAAGGAGGTTCAGATCCTGAAAGTGGAGCTCGAGAACAAGAAGAATGAGGTTCATCTTCACTTTAATAATATAACATATTGATTTCAGTCACATTCTATACATCATCCATAGTGTAGATCAAACCTACAGTAGTTTGTGCAGGTTAATATGAAGCTACTTGTTCATATTGTACTCAGTGTAACTGAACCATCAGGTTGAATCATTACTCTCATGATTTAATGTGGTTCTCATGTGTCTCTCCATGTCCTCCTCCTTCCAGCTGGAGAGAATTCAAAACACCCAAGTGGTCATCATATAAGTACAATATGTACAATACATTTATATAATGTACAATAAATACAATGTATGAGTACAATACAGTTAAAGTAATGTGACTACTGGAACATATCATCAGTTCATAATGATGTCAAGAAGCAGTTTAACTCAAGTTAAAAGTCATGAAGTATCACGGTGATAAAACAATGTTTAGTATGTTTTAGAGCAGTTAAAGAGCCCAGCGTCTCCAGGACCTCATACTGAACATCAGGGTCAAACACTTCTCACATTAAAAGGAACACTAACAGATGAATATATGTTTATTGTGTATCTGTGTCTGATTATGATTTACTAACAGTTGAAATCAACATTCATCTGTCTGTCTGTTAGCTGGAGGACAAACAACTAGAAACAGCTGAGGCACAGATGAAGAAGACTAATGAAGAACTGGAGGAGACAGAGCGTCAACTGAAGAGTATGAAGTATGAAAGCGTCAGCCAGCTGATGAGAGAAGTAAACACACACATACAAACACCTACACATCACTCAGATCAACACAATGTTACGCTGTCAGTGCTGTTCACTGGAAAAGATGAAGTCTCTTTTGCAATACAATTGTTTTAACTCTCATCAGAATAAAGAACAATGAAGATGTTTATTGTCACAAAAATATTTTCAGGAGCTAAAAAGTGCTGAAAGACACATTAGAATACATGTTTCATAATAGAGTCCAGTCTACTTCACACTAGGAGGGTGTAACGATCAGGACCAGAGGACATGCAGGGACAAGATTGGTGCTATTTTGTTTAATATTAATAAACTTTGAATAAACCTATCTGGTAATTAATACATCTGATAAGTGTATTTCATCAGTGTTTCTGACCGAGAGTAGACAGACTTGGTGTGTTTTTTCCTGTGAACCAGAGTTTATTCTACCGGTGTTTCTGAGTAGTCGTGATGTGACTCAACTATATCAGGTGTATTACTGAGGACCAATGAAGAGCAGAGTTGAGTGTTTAGTTGTTTGTATGATCAGTTCTCTAGAAAGCTGCAAGCAGCAACACCACAGACCAGTTTCAACACATCATCCATCTGATCACAATGAGAATTCATCCAGACATTAATGTGAACATTTACTTCATCTCTCCTCTCTCCCACTTTAACAAACAGCTCTATGATGAGCAGCAGAAGAAACAACAGGGTGTTGAGAAAGATCCGGAGGAGCTGGTGACCAAGAACCCTGAGGTTCATCTTTTATCTTCTCCATGTGACTTTGATTTGTTTTTGAGACAAACATGATCAAACTAAACATGAGAGCAAATCTGAGAAATGAAATAACTGAAACTCAAATAAGTGAAACAGTAAATCTATTTATTCACATTCAGTCTAATCTGGGATCAAATGTAAAGTTTTTATTTTATAATTACATGTTGAATGTATCCATGATACAGATGGAGGACAAGAGCAGCTCAGCCAGTCAGAGCTCAAACACAGAACCTCTCATTGTCGTTGAGGTCAACCAAAAGGGCAAAAATATCCATCTCATAAACAAGTCCCATCAGGTAATGCTGTTTGTGTCTGTATGAGTACTTTATAAGTGTTAAATGTATAGCAGTTCAGCAGTATGTTAACCAAGTGCATCCTGGGATATTCTGATGGGACAAACCAAGATAATGACCTGATGTTGACCCCAGAATCACTTTCTCTTGTTTTCATGAGAAGACGGAAATAACAGACAATCATTTACTGTATAAACACAATGAATTCATCTGTAAAGCCTGCCCACACATGATCAGTGAAATTGCCGTGCTGGTGTTGCCGCTCAAATTTGCCACCAAGCGCTGCACTCAAAGTTCAAATTATTTCAGCTTTGACCTCGGTTGCTGCTGACCTGTCAGAGCGCAACCAATGAGATAACAGCTGCAACTGTTGTTGCCTAGAAACAGTAAATCACTTTCCTTGCTCACTTTCTGATGACATATCATACCTGCACTGTGCACCTTGTGATGAGTGAAGAGCACATTTCTTATCATGTGAAGGCAGCTTAACATTAATGTATTAGTCTCTTTTAGTCTCATCCTCCCTCTGGTGCCTAATTTCCCTCCTTCAGGACCAACCACTGGGAGACTGGAGGTTAGAAACGCGGGTCAATGAAAAAATCATCTCATACACATTTGAGAAATCATTTGAACTCACGTCTGGAAGCAACGTCACTGTGAGTCTTTGTTGATTTGATTATTGATAATAATAATAACATTACTATTGTTGTTGTTATTGTTATTATTAGTACAATAATAATAATAAGAAGAAGAAGAAGAAGAAGATTACTTTCATTATTTAATGATTCAATGATTCTGTTTGTAAGTCTGAGACCTCTGTATTTTACAGATGTCTGGCCATGGTGGTGGCCGATTTCAGCCCACTGAGCTGTGTTGGAAGGACTTGACATCCTGGAGCTATGCAGACAATCTGAAGTTCTTCCTCATCAGTACCACTGATGTCCGATATCAACTCAGTTCATACTTAATGAGCAGTTATTAATTATCCAGCTGTCATACTTGCTTTCATTCTTATCTTATCTTATCTATTTGCTCCTTGGTAAAGGGTAGTTACCATCAGTAACACCAGAATGCATTCTGAATGGTAAATAGTGATGTAAACATTAAACATCAGGAACAGCAGGACTCAGCTCTTCCTGTAAAAACACATGTTGTAATGATCAGTAAACACTGGAGAACATCTCTGTTTGATCTGATCAATCAAACTTTATTACGTTTCTTCTTCTTCTTGTAAATTCAACAACTCAAAATATGTTTAGTTTGAAATGTGGTGAAATATCTGCATTTGTTTTATGTTTATTGTTCATTGCTCTTCATTGTTAAGGTAAAATATCATTCTGAAATCTCCAATATTGAACTAACTCAGGGACTTTTATTTTCTATGTTTACTGGATTGAATGTTTATTGGTGTTAATCTATGTTCTGTATTGTTTGTAATTCAATCTTGTCTATATATAATCCCATACTGTAATGAACAGATACAAAGATAAATACATGTTTGACATTTTATTATCAAGCCCAGATGCTGTACAGTTATATCAGTATATCAACTTCCAAGTATGTATTTTTTTTATATTTGTCTCAACTTACACTATATAAAGAAAAATATCATTTTACATTCATAGAGTGATATTTGTACATTCTTACATTCTTGACTGAAACCACTCAATCCTTTTTTCATTTATATGTTTTCTATTCAAATGAACAAATAACTCTGTGTTTGTGTTGCTTAAATACAATAATGGAAGTAAAACAGTAAAAGATTATAGCTGCAGGTTGTGAATAATAATCCCCGTTCTAAATGATTGTTTCGTCAAACAAAGCTGATCATCAATCTAAATGAAAAAATAAAAAAAGGATGATTAAAATTCACATATCGAGGTAAGCACAACACATCTCAACACAAAAAAAGATAATCATAACTTTGAGGCAGAAATATGTAAACTGTATAACTGAAGATGAAGGATGAAAGCATCAGCCAGCTGATGAAAGATGTAAACACCCATATACAAACACCTACACACCACTCAGATCAACACAATGTTACGTTCTCAGTGCTGTTCACTGGAAAAGATGAAGTCTCTTTTGCAATACAATTGTTTTAACTCTCATCAGAATAAAGAACAATGAAGATGTTTATTGAGGTCACAAAAATAGAGTCCAATCTACTTCACACTAGGAGGGTGTAACGATCAGGACCAGAGGACATGCAGGGACAAGATTGGTGATATTTTGTTTAATATTAATAAACTTTGAATAAACCTATCTGGTAATTAATACATCTGATAAGTGTATTTCATCAGTGTTTCTGACCACTAGTAGTCAGACTTGAGTGTGTCTTTCCCAGTGAACCAGATTGAATTTCACCGGTGTTTCTGAGTAGTCGTGATGTGACTCAACTATATCAGGTGTATTACTGAGGACCAATGAAGAGCAGAGTTGAGTGTTTAGTTGTTTGTATGATCAGTTCTCTAGAAAGCTGCAAGCAGCAACACCACAGACCAAACATTCAGTCTGTTGTAGACAGACATGTTCTGGATAGACACTGAACTAGTAATACAAATGTGTATAACTATTCAGTTACATTCTTCCTGCAGGTAGTAGGTATGGTATTTTATAACTCTAAAGCAGAAGCATCTCTGTATTCAGTATTGTTGATGTAACAGATGATAAATCAGTGTTATGTTTCCAGTATTAATCCACTCAGAGTAAACTGAGTCAAACTGTCTGAGTATGAACAGGTTTCATCATCCAGCTGATCACAATGAGAATTCATCCAGACGTTAATGTGAACATTTACTTCATCTCTCCTCTCTCCCACTTTAACAAACAGATCTGTGATCAGCAGCAGAAGAAAGAGGAAGCTGAGAGAGAAATGAAGGAGCTGATGACCAAGAACATTGAGGTTCATCTTTTCACCAAATCATTGTTTTACCTTCTCCATGTGACTTTGATTTGTTGCTGAGACAAACATGATTAAACTAAACATGAGAGCAAATCTGAGAATAACTGAAACACAAAGAAGTGAGACAGTAAATCTATTTATTCACATTAAATCTAATCTGTGATCAAATGTAATAAAGATTACATTTTTATTGATGTACTTTTTGTTCTGCTGAATCATAATGATGACACTTACTTTGAGACGTTCTGTGTTATTTTCTAATTACATGTGTAATTCCTCAGTTAGATCACGCACTGGACAATCAAATGATGCAAAACAGGCTGCACACAATCACAAACAATGTTGCAGCAAACAAAAGCAAACGCAAGTGTGTTGATATGTAAAATAAAAATAAGAACGGGCTTCAGATGACGCCAAAATAAATAAGTAAAACGGCTACAAACTAGAACTTAAAATCACAGCCGTGCTGGCAAACAACTAGATATAAACAAGAAATACAACTCTATTTTAACTACTCTCAAGCTAATCAAACAAAACACTCTAATGGCAGCCATCCCTTCACCTAGTGTTTCTAAACAGAGGAAAATGACTAACCAAAAATGCACAGTAATATGTGTCCTAAAATTATACTAAACCCTATTCCAGTCCCAAGAAGGCACTTTATTGATCCCCTGAGGGAAAATTCAATTTTATATGACATCCAGAAAGAAAACACAACATCAGACCAGCCCCCGCCAGCACAAGTACACAGTGATGTGGAGAATACAGAGGAAGAGACAGAGAAAACAGAGGGAGAAACACATGGAAAGCAACCCTCTGAGACTGACCTCACTGTCTTTCAGAGGCTCTAGCAAACCTAATGAATCAATCGGTACCAACCATGTTAAACTAACTTGTCGGGAAGGACACTAAATAACGCTCCAAAGTGGGGCCACATTTTGTTGAGGAAAAGCTGTCATGTCCATTTTCAAAGGGGTCCCTTGACCTCTGACCTCCAGATCAGTGAATGTAAATGGGTTCTATGGGTACCCACGAGTCTCCCCTTTACAGACATGCCCACTTTATGATAATCACATGCAGTTTGGGGCAAGTCATAGTCAAGTCAGCACACTGATACACTGACAGCTGTTGTTGCTTGTTGGGCTGCAGTTTGCCATGTTATGATTGGAGCATATTGTTTTATGCTAAATGCAGTACCTGTGAGGGTTTCTGGATCAATATCTGTCATTGTTTTGTGTTGTTAATTGATTTCTAATAATAATATATACATACATTTGCATAAAGCAGCATATTTGTCCACTCCCATGTTGATAAGAGTATTAAATACTTGATAATTATCCCTTTAAGGTACATTTAGAACAGATCAAAATGCGTGATTAATTTATGATTAACTATGTACAATCATGCGATTAATCGTGATTAAATATTTTAATCGATTGACATCCCTAATTATAATATACGTTGTCTGCTTGTAGAGGAAACACATAGTATTCCAGCTGCCTTTCAAACCAAATGCAGCCAGTTGCTTTAATTATTGTTGAAAACTAAGAGTGCATGATGTTTTGTATTCATAATTTTGGATGTTATGATGTTTCATGGTCTGAGTTCATTGTAAATAAAGATGTTGTGGAGGAGGCTGTGACTGCACTGACAACAAGAAATGTCATTTAGAGCTTTTTTATTTATCTTTTCAGCATCATGTTAAACTTCTAAATTGTCTTTTTATTACCAGTTTGTAATATGTTGCATCAGTGTGATGATACTGTATGTCCTTTATGAAATAAACCCAAAGATCTCCGTCTGTCCTGCAGTTCTTACTGAATAATTATATTTCACACAAGACAACTAAATAGATAACGACAATATAACAAACACACTTTAAACACACTCATTTATATATGTAATCAATCAGAAACATGTTCAGAGCTTGTGTTGTGTCTTAATATACGACAACAGTCATCATGTTTAGCAGCTAATGTTGCATATTGATTTTTCTCCCCACATGAATAAGTCAGTTTCTGAGGATCTGGGAGATAGATATACTCAGGATATATGTTATCACCTGTCAAACGCTGCACACCTTTAATCAATCTACTCATCAACACTGCAGTATATCAACTCCAGTTCTCTCCATCACTCTCTTTCAGAGCATTATCTCTACTACTGTGTTGATCACTGCTGTTAAACTCTCTTTGTTGCTACTTAAAGATAAGGTTTTCTTCTCTCCTCCTTTCATTGTTGCTTCGTCTTTCACAGCCTCCCTGCATTCCTTCCATAAGCTTCATTAATTCTCTTCTCCGTTGTGTTTATTGTCTGATTGTTATCACATGTAAATGGGATCAAACACATTCAGAGAGCTGTGTCCGTATTCTCAGCAAGTTCAAAATAATTCTGATTAATAAAGTGTTTCAGAATATTTGAGCAATAACAGTTCTCTATGGAAGAAGAGATGTGTTGATGAGACAGATGATGATGGTGTTTGGTTTTACAGCAGAAGGCAGAGTGAGAGTTATTATCCATACTGGTGATGAGTTACCAGTGTGTGAGAGCTTCAATAAAACCTAAATACAAGACTGCCTGTCATGTTATTATTGTTTTATTATTATTATTTTAACCTGCATGCTCTTATACTGTATGATATAATATTATTTATGATAGCTCTTTTAGTCTGAAACAGGAGGTTTTTGAATATGATAAATACTAATATCTACATAGCTGTCAGTCTAACTGACGTACTGACATTTTGGCATACATTTCCAATAGGACAGGGTAATATGTCAATATTACTTGTACTTTCATAAACTAAAAAGTGGGCTACAAGTTTAATATAACTATTAAACTAACCGTATACCTATTCACTTGTTTAGTTCATAGTGTAGTTGCAGTACAAAATACAACTCGGATGTAAACTAGTTGTCTACTCAAAGTTGACTGTTCTTACACTTAAAGTACACTTAAAAGTTTACTTTTAGAAAGTAAAAAGTGGGCCAATTTAGAAGAAGACTCCCCGACTCTATTATAGAGACCAAATAAATGCATCAGTGTGGCTTCAAGTCGGACTGATGTGACAGCATCATGCTGGTGGTCGACCACAGTGAGGGCATGAAAAAGCTGCTTCTGATAAACAGACGTGTGAACAGAGCAGATAGAACGACGAGGTTTCACTGTTACACCGCAATAAAAGTAAACTGTTGCTGCTGTACTGACTGATCACATCGTCCAGATGAACAGTTAAAACAGGACTAATAAATGCACAAACACTATACTCTCTTTATTTCTAATATACAAAATCTGCCATCTTTTGTTTTGAATTCACTTTAAAGCTTCACAAAGTGCAAGTGTAAATGGAAAGTGTAGCTATATTTATAAGCTAATGACTTGTGTTTTGTTACAGAGTGAACAGAAAACACAAATACAACATGTTGAGATATGAAAGGTTTCATGTAGCTGCTGGATGATTATTGGATAACATGCTTTTGTTGCTGAGTTAAAAAAAAAACACAAATAAATTGAACACAAAGCCTCACATTCAACATTATTAATGTTTCTTCTTCTCTTTCACACATTAACACGGAGTCTTCTTCAGTCAGCTGTCTCTGCTCTATGTGGCCTCTAACTGGGTCACTGAGTGAAGTAAGTGAAACCACAGATGTGTGTTTCAACAGTTTAGCAAATAAAAGAAATTGTAGAGCTCAGCCTCAAGTCATTCAGTTGACTAGAGATGTCGTCACTCCAGGTCGGCGTCTTCAAGGCCTCGGTGTCCTGCAAACCTTCATCTCTTCTATGGAAGACAACATTTACTGATTAACACTAATATTGTCACGACCGTTTCTTTTTGTGTCTCCAGCTCTCCATGCCACCAATGGAGCACGTGAGTCAGTTTTATATTTAGTTTCTCTGTATATTGCAAACTGTTTTTATTCTTAATACTGTGAACCTTGGCACATCCCCTAGAATATATCTTTGCATATTCTTGCCAAGCTTTCATTTTAAACATATATATATATATATATATAAATATATATATATAGATATAAACAAGAATGGTGCATAAACAAGAATCACAGAATAGAAAATTACAATATATATCTCTATATATATTGTAATTTTCTATTCTATGATTCTTGTTTATGCACCAAAACACCAGATTCCTTGTATGTAAAAATAATCTTGGCAATACACCTGCCACCTCTCTCCCCACACGGTTTCTTATTTAGCTTATTAATTATTAGCGTTTTGTATAACAGTTGCCGCTTGATGTGAAACCATGGTTACGAAACGTTAAGACAGTTTCCATCGGAGAGAGGGAAGTTGGTCCAAAAGCTCACCGCTGTATTTATACACTACATCTTAAAGAGGGGAGCTTCATTCAGCTGTGAGCGGGACTATAAACGGAGATCACGGTCTGGTTTCTCCTGTCTCTCTGATTGCTGCAGAGCTGATTCACCTGTTACAAGCTGCACACCTGCAACTCGTCTACTCATCAACGCTGCAGCGGATCAACCCTAGTTTTTAACTCCCTCATCTCTCTCAACTAAAGTCTGGACCAGTGTCCTGTACCACACCGTAACTAATACATTTTGTGTTCTTGGCTGATTATTTTGACATTTAAAGGAGCATACATACAGCTGTAGTGTGGAGAGTTCAACATCACTTATAAAAGAGTGCTTAGTGAGATTAAGAGGAAGTTGCTGCTGTGAGTGTCATTACCTTCAGGACCGGAGCGTAGAGAAGATCCTGCTCTGAGTGTTCGGCTGCTGTGGACCTCGGAGTCGCTGCGGAGTTTAATAATCCGGATTCTGCTTTAGAAACAAGTATAATTCATGTTAATACACAATAAATCTGAACATATTTTTTTTTTTAACAGAATGATATAAATAAATAATAAAAAATATTCTTAATTCATATGATAGTCAAATGGTAAAAAAAACCAGCAACAGTCAAAATAAACAAAATAATCTAAATAAATAAAATAATAGTCAAAATAAATAAAGTATTAGTCAACATAAGTCAAAATAGTCAGAATAATCTTAACTCATAATAGTCACACAAACAAAATAATAGTCAACATAAATAAAATAATAGTCAAAATAAACTTAACTTATAATAGTCAAACAAACAAAAAAATAGTTAAAATAAACAAAATAATCATCAGCATAAACAAAATAAAAGACAAAATAAACAAAATAATTGTCAGTAAAACCTTAACTCAATAACAGTCAAAACAACCTTAACTCCCGGGTGAGTTCTACATGTGGACCTTAAACCAGATAAAGATGTCATGTTGAAATGTCTGTAGTTGTGCTGTGTGAGCAGCTTCTTAGAAAATATGTGAAATTGTCCACCTGCATGTGAATAACATACGAACCCTGTTGGAGATCATGTGGAGTTTTACTCATCATCAAAGTAGAGTAAACAGGTTGAAATGAGGATTCATCATCATCATCTGAAGGAGAGAAACATCAGAAAGCAAGAGACACACAGTTAATTATAAATACTGTTAATAGACTGAAGGGGTGAAAAGGACCCTTCACCTTCATCAGTTTGTGGTTTTCTGCTGTTGTTGGACTCGAGATGGAGGCTCAAATTATCAGCAGCATCTGCAGCGTCTTAAATAAAACACCCAGTGAGCCACACGCTGAGAAAATGTAAAAATAATCCACATGGTATTGCTCTCTCAACCGACACCTCAACTGTCACCTCCAACATGAAAGACAGGGACTCTTCTCGTTATTTTCATTTTCTCTGTGGTTAACCTTCTTAAAGATGATATATACCCTGTGTCTCTCAAAGTGTACATGTGCTTATCAAATATAAAACAATAAATATATAAGTAATCCATTAAAGTCTTGCTGTGTTCCTTACACCAGGTTACCTTTGTTTTTTCTGGGTTTTGTGACGACGACTGCATACGTCACGTCGTCTAGATCCTCTGCAGCATCCTCTCCATAGACTGACACAGAAAACACATTTAGTTTTAATTCTTTAGTCATTAAGTTAAAAAGCTTACAAAGTTGTTATAAACAACTACAGTCCTCACCATTTTGATTGTCCTCATCTGAGCGTGACGCTGCTGTTGGCGTCTTTGAGGAAACTGACGGATAGAAAAGCAAAAATATATTGACATCAACAGAAACACAGAAAAGACATTTAAGGTTTGATATTTCAAAAAGTGTAAAATATTTAACAACCGACTTGATTCACACTGATGCGTTGTACAGTTAGTGTAACATCGTCAACTGTGTAAAACTGTTAAATATTAAAGAATACTACAAACACAAGTGTTTTAAAATAGATATAAAGGAAGACAGGATATAGCTCAGTACATTTGTTGGTTAGTTCGGTTGTTTTTCCCCACAACATTAGATTATTGTATAGTTAAACTAGACTGTAGCTCTTTCTGGGAAACATCATTTGATACACAGGAAATTACTTGTTTATATGTCTGTTTTGAACTGTTTAGTAACCATCAATACAATATATATATAATATATATAATATATATAATATAACGGCTGCTTCAGCGCAGCCTTGCAATAGTTTTTGAGTTTCTTACAATCACGGTTCTAATTTCAAACTTATAACCTAAAACATCTGATGGGTTGAGCTTGTTGAAGGCGGCATTTGACTTTAAAGGTCCCATATTGTAAAAAGTGAGATTTTCATGTCTTTTATATTATAAAGCAGGTTTAAGTGATATATAAATACTGTTAAAGTATCAAAACGTTCAATATACGGAGAAATACACGCAGCCGTATTCAGAAAATTGTGCGTTTGAAACAAGCCGTCAGGATTTCTGTCCATTTGTGATGTCACAAATCTACAATATATTTAGATCATTACACGGTTTTAAACGTAAACATTCTAAATGTGTCCCAGTTTATTTCCTGTTGCACTTTATGTGAATAACATCAGCTGACAGGAAGTAAACATTGACCCAAACTGTTGCCTAGCAACGCAATTCCGTTGCAATTCCCTTGAAATGCACTAAAACGGAGCGTTTCAGACAGAGGGTGGATACAGGTATATTCCGGCAGACTATATGAGGAAAATAAAGAATTTTTGAACATTACAGCATGTAAACATGTTCTAGTAGAAACACAAAATACAAGTATGAACCTGAAAATGAGCACGATATGGGACCTTTAATGCTCCTTTGGAAGTGATTTACACGGTTGCTTTCTTGTTTAAGTGGTTCGTTATTGATACATATCATATTACGGTGATGAAGTTAACTTCTCTGTACCTCTGTGTATCCTCATATGAAGGACTCCCACCACCACCAGCATCAGAACCGCCATTAAAATGGTGACGACGACGACCGACAGCAGGATGAGGAGCTGAGAGCCGTCGGAGTCGGAGTTGGAGTCGTCGGAGTCGTCGTTTTCGGAGAGGAGCTCTTCATGAGATGATGTTGGAGAGATGGTAGGAAAAACGATATTTGCTATAACATTACAAATAACACTACGTATGGAACTTTAAGTGTAAATGTATATTTTTTTAAACGTGAAAAAGTTGCAAAATATAAATATTGATAACATCACATCACAATGATCATAATGTTTACGACACTGGCAGGCACATTCCTTTAAAAAACAGCCATACTGAATTTATATTAAGCTTCAAACAACTACATTTGTCAAAGTAGAGGTGACATCAATTTGCTCATATACAACTCGTCTATATGTTGTTTTGTAACACTGTTCTGTCTGACCTCTGACAGCCAGCCAGCTTCCTGGTGAATCTCCAACTCCAGAGATGCGGCAGTTGTAGACGCCTTCGTCAGACTTGGAAACATTGTGGATGGTCATCTCCCTGGCTGAACTGCTCTGCACGAGTTTGCCACCTCTGTAGAAACCGGCCGGGAGGTTGGAGGACGAAGTCGTCTTACTTCTGCAGCTCAGAGTCACATCGTCTCCCTCCGTCACAGGAAGAGCAGGAATCTCCATGATCACATCTCCAGCTGAGCAACATGTCAGTAAAACGTTAGTTTTATGTACAAACTCACAACTAGAATTACTCACAATAGAACGCTGATCTAATCAAGTAAGCAGTAATTTAACAATGTGACAGACAGCCCTAATAATAGAAGCCATGAAGGGCCCACGAGTTGGTTGGTTTAGGTTGAAGTTACAGATTAGTTTGGGAATTTATAAGTATTACTACTCCTAGTGTGCTTCCAGGCAGAGAGGAAGGCATCCCAGACAAAGTCCTCAGACACATCTGTACCATAGTTTAGCAGTGATTGTGTCATGTTTAAAGACATTTTAGATTTCACCATAGACATAGACAAAACACATACTTTAGGAACTTTAATTAGAAACTAAAAATAGAAAAATGATTTGTTGATCAGTTTGTGACTGCACGTTTTTACATTTGCCTATACATTTAGCAAGATTCTGTAAAAATATACATTGAATAAAAAGTATTAAAGGAATACTTCACCCATGAAATGACCATTTGTATATCAATGACTCACCCCGTGTTACCTTGAATTATTGAAGAAACCTTTGCTTTCCTCTCACGCGTTCACGGTGAACGGGGAAACAAAAAACGGAGAAAAGTCTTGATGAATTGAAGTAAATGGGGGTGGGTGGGCGTTTAACAACAGCAGAACTACATGAAAACATCAGTTTACTAACTCTCACACAACTTGTGCAGAATAATCCAAGATCCATTCGTATGCTCACTACTCGCCTGAAGTATATTGGCCGTATAGTGTTTTGAATAGTCAGGTTTTAGTGAAGATGTGTGTGTTTTATGAAGTAGTGAGCATACGACCGGATAAGTGAGACTTGGATTATTCTGCACAGGTTGTGTGAGAGTTTGTAAAAGACCCTCATTTACTTCAATTCATCAAGACTCTCCTCCGGTTTTTGATTCTCCGTTCACCGTGGAGGCGTGAGAGGAAAACGGAAACGTTTTCTTCAATAATTCCAGGTAACACGTGGTGAACCTGATTGTCTTGATCTGATCTGAGAACAATGCATATCATCAGTTGAATGACAGGTTAAAATAGATATGTAGTGGATTTTGGAGATGCTATAAACCTACCGGTGACGGAGATGTTGACACTGTTGCTCCTCTCTCCTCCTTCAGTCTCACACCAGAACTCTCCGCCATCTGATCGATAAACTCTCTTAATGGTGCAGGACCCTGTTGGCGTCTTAGTATCACATTTTACATCAGATTCCTGAGTATTCCTGATCACTCTCAAATGAGTCGAGCCATCAGATCCCTTACAGTCAAAAGTAACAGAGTTGTGTTCGAAGTGTTGCAGTCTGTTTGGAGTGACACGAAGAAAAGCTGCATCTGAAACCGAGAAAGAAATTATAGTGTCCCAAAAGAAACGTTCAGAACTATGACATAGGAAACAAAATCAACAAAACCACTGTACAGTAGCTGTCTACACCTTGTGACAGATTAAAATGGGATTTTTTTTGCAAAATGTATTCTGGTATTTGCTAGTGACATGGAGATTAATTCATTAAACTCAACCTCTCCAAAAAGATTAAACATAACTGTAAGAACTTAAATCACAGCATAGAGACACATACAGATTTAAAAGGTCCTTTAGATAGACAGAATGATGCAAAATGTTTAGTATCTTTAGGAGTTTCTATTTGTTACTCACCACTTTTCAGAGTATAACTGTTCAGCAGAGTGAATTCAAGCATCACTGGATGAGCAAAGGAGCAAAGTTGAATATCAGACAGACGGTTGGATATACAGGATGTTAAAGGTAGATAAAGAATAAATAAAGTCAGTACTCACACAGTCTGAAGCACAGAGCGGTGACCCCCATGTTGTTTTGCTGCTGACTGTCTGAGAATGAAATACAGCTCTCTATATAGGCGAGGACTTCCTCTTTCTGTGCAGGTTATTTTCTGAACCAAACCTTTCTCTGTCTCTGATTGGTCGACCACCGCTTCCCCTCCGGTTGGCTCCAGTAGCTCAACCCGGGTGGCTCAGTAGGTCAAGCGGGTCTAGTCAAGCCAACAACCAGAATCAATGACATAACTGAATGAATGGATGATTCACACTTTTTTAATAAACATACTTAGCTGTGTTTTTACCACTACTACAGAGAAAATACCAAACAGCACTACAGAACAGTGCATTAACCTGTAAGGCCAATCTGCACCCGCTGTGTGTCTTTTTGCTCTTTAAACTACGTCACCACACTGCCGGAGCACTTTCTCAGAGCGGTTACTGTTGCTGTGGATGGGTTCACATTAATGGAGCGCCTGGTGCGTTTCATACCAGTATTAAAGGGTGCCTTGTGCAGCGATACCGGACGTCGATGGCCGTGACAAAGCCTCTATATTTGACGCCCTGGGAGTGATAACCATGGATGTACTAAGGGAACTGGATACAGCGTTGGAGGCGTTGGCCCCGTTCATTCCTGAGAGCAGGGCTGCGTTCGAATAGTCCTTTTTGCTCAGGAAGGTTCCTAACGGAGTGAAATGACCCTCTCAGTACCTCAGTAGCAGCCGTGATAAGAGCTGTTCAAATTCACCAAAAGTTAAGGAAAGGAGCTTCAATGCTTCCTTTATTATCTCCTTTAGCAGAGGAAACACTGGAGCATCCTTTACCAAAGGAAACGAGAGAATAACATCCCACGATTCCTTGCAGCATTTAAAGCAACACACCATTCGGCCGTTCATAATAACAAACTATATGCTTATCTTGCATATTATTTTCATACGCTCATACACTAATTGGGATTCATGTTTAATATGAGTGGACAGTGACAACCATTTCGTTTCACTTTATTTTTAATTAATTATTTATTTCGAACATGTAACAAATACCTCAGTAAAAAACAAAAAAGAATAACTAATAAAATGAACAGTAAACAACCAATTAACAAATAATCAACATAAATAAATATGACATGTCCGAAGAGAAGTTGGAAGAAGCATATGATCCTACACCTTCTCCATAACTCCAACAATTAACTCAATATGTATCATATATTCCTGTTTATTTCTATTCCAACCTGGTAATGAAGTGATATTTCTCCACATTAGGTCAGATGATCTTTATTATCTGTTGATAGAGTGTTCCAGCAGCAGAGGGAGCTGTGGTATCTCTCTTTAACACACCGCGGGTGAAAGAGTCTGTCACTGAAAGACCTATTTAATAACACACGGGTTGCAACTCCTCCACCATTACCAGATTCCCTATCTCTTCTAACTACAGAATATCCCTTTACAACTAAATCCCACTGTGGTTTCAACCATGTCTGTTGTATACAGATTACATTAGGTTTCTTTTGTAAATTATCAATATACTTCTTAAGCTCCTGTCCATTTGTCATTAAGCTTCTCACATTCCATTGTAGCAGAATGAACACCATTAAGAGGATCCAGCCCATGTTTGAGAGGATTGTGTATCTTCATTCAGAATGTTTCTAACTGTTTCCCATTCACTTCAAGGTACTTCTCAGCTGATCTGACAATTAATTTAATCCTTTCATTGCGACTTTTTGATTGTGCCGAACAGTTGATTATTTCTGCCATAAAGAGCACAAAGTCACTTTTTCTGACTAGCAGAGTTTCCTCCTTCAACTTATCACACCCTGCACATTTTACAACATCTTCATTCACAGTGTTATTTTGTTTTGTCACTTTTATGCCTCCTGAAACCTTCTTTGCTGCCTCTGCATAGCTGATTCCCTGATGCACCTTGGGTCTTTCCCATTAGTGCTTTTATACGGCTTGACTCCTCGACTCCTCTCCTCGTGTCTTAGTTCCGCCCGCGGGAGATGCGAGCGGAGGAGGCGAGGAAAAGACACGAGGAGATAGGAATCGAGGAAATATGTTTTTAGAGACATGAGACGTCGTTTCCTCTGAAGCGTCACGTGAAGCGACGTCCGTTTCTGATGACAGCAGCAGCTGATCACATCTGGATCAGCTGTCAGTCGTCTTTAACAGCTGTTTATGTTTGAACTGATCTAATACTAATAAAGAAACAGAGTTATCAGAGCAGCAGTGTTTCTCTCTGTTTAACAAACACCTGCACATGAATAACAGCTGGTCTGTGTTTCTACTGTGGACTGAGTCCTGCTTAGAGGACCAGGAACCATCTCTACTGTGGACTGTGTCCTGCTTAGAGGACCAGGAACCATCTCTACTGTGGACTGAGTCCTGCTTAGAGGACCAGGAACCATCTCTACTGTGGACTGAGTCCTGCTTAGAGAACCAGGAACCATCTCTACTGTGGACTGAGTCCTGCTTAGAGGCTCAGGAACCATCTCTACTGGATCAATATCTTTATATTATTTATTCATTATTAGCGTCTGTATTAATTTATATTCTGACAGTAGAAGTTATGTATTAGGCTGAATGTTTGAGGGAAAAGTGAAATGATGTAACTCATATCAAACCCGACGCTCAGGAATTATCAGCTTCACATGTGACTGAATAGAAATGAGGATTAATGATGTAAAAGGTATAAAAGACAGACTCTCCTTCTCTCTCTGAATTTAACTGGATGCTTAATACAAGTTAATGAGGGAAATAACAGATCATCAAAAGAAAACTCTTTCTAATAAATGAGGAAAGTTGATTGAGGTCTGTTTGTTGTCAGCTCTTATAAACCCCTCTCAGTGTCAGACTCCTTCAGTGTCAGACTCCTTCAGAGTCAGACTCCTTCAGTGACGGTGTGTGAAGCAGAGCTCCTGCAGGTCCTCCTGCTGCTGGATCACTTCACCATCAACATGCTCCGTCTGCTGTTCACACCTACAGTTAACACAGGTTATAACTAGATGGTGAATCAGAAGACAACTAAACTATAAATCTTTTAATCTGTGATCTGTTTTCACTCCGGTATAAAACTGCAGTGATGTTGATGTATCAGATCAGTCTGATCGGCTCAGCGTCCAATCAATAACCGATACGGATAAACTTCCGTGGAGGAAACACTGGAGGATACACTGGTGTATCTTCGCTCATAGCTCCTCCAGCAAGCCTCCTCGCTCCTCGATGCGCATTTTATGAATTGGGACGTCCTTCAAGATGGAGGACTGAGATCAATTTCCGGGTCACAGCCGGAGGATCGAGGAGCGAGGAAACGAGGAGGCAAAAAATGATGAAATGAGAAGCACCTCTTGGGTGCGTCCCAAAGCTCTTAATTTTCGTTTCCTCGCTCCTCGCTCCTCGCTTGAACCGGAAGTTGTTCTGGTGCTCCATCTTGAAGACCGTCCCAAAGCTCTTATTTGTGCATCGAGGATCGAGGAGCGAGGAGCGAGGAGGCTTGCCGGAGGAGCTATGAGCGAGGATACACCAGTATATCCTCCACGGAAGTCTTTTACCGACTGACACGCCCCCTTATTGGATATCAGTCACTGATTGGACGCTGCTGATCAGACTGATCTGATAACTTTACCTCTGAACATCACTGGAGTTTTATACCGGAGTGAAGACAGATCACAGATTAAAGGTTTTATATTTTAGTTGTCTTCTGATTCACCATCTAGTTATAATGTGTGTTAACTGAAGCTCTGAGCAGCAGCAGAAGGACCTGCAGTATCTCTGCTTCTTCCTTCAGTGAAGCAGTCTGTCACTGAGAGAGCTTTATAAAACCTGACAAACAGACTTAGAATAACTTTCTGCATTTATTAGAATGATTTGTCTTTTTATGATCTGTTATTTCCCCCGTTAACTTTTATTAATGAAACTATTAAAGTCAGAGAGAGAAGGAGAGTCTGTCTGTCAGCAACAAACACCTTCTACATCATTTATCCTCATTTCCATTCAGTCACATGAGGCTGATCATTCCTGAACGTCTGGTTTGATATGAGTTACATCATTTACATTTTCCCTTTAGCCTAATAAATAATGTCCAGTGTTCAAAACACACCATAGTCATATTCTGGGTTATGAAATAATGAAATCACAATCAGAATATCAATAACTACAGACGCTAATTATGAATAAATAATATAAAGTAAGCATGACTCAGTCCACAGTATGAATACAGACTGCAGCTTGCACTTGTCTTTATTAGTATTAGATCAGTTCAGACACAAACAGCTGTTAAAGCTGACTGACAGCTGATCCAGATGTGATCAGCTGCTGCTGTCATCAGAAACGGACTCGCTTCACGTGACGCTTCAGAGGAAACGACCGTCTCATGTTTCCTCTCTCCTCGCATGGTTTCCTCGTTTCCTCTCTCCTCGCATGGTTTCCTCGTTTCCTCTCTCCTCGCATGGTTTCCTCGTTTCCTCTCTCCTCGCATGGTTTCCTTGCGTCTCTCCATGCTTCCCTGGTGGGAGGGACTAAGACGCAAGGAAAAGACGCAAGTGAGGGAAACAGGGATGCATTAAGAGCTTTGGGATGCAGCTCTCGACTCGCTGCACATCTGCCCTGACAGCTGCTCAGTGGCGCATGAAGCCTAAATAGCTCGACCTCCGTCTGGAAAAGTACCCGGATCTTGGGCACATGGAGCATGCGCAGTAGAGCATGCGCAGTAGAGCATGCGCTCGGTCGCGGCTTGTTCTCCAGCCTCGAACTGGGTCTCATTCACATGAACGGAGGAAGGGAAATAACTCTGGATTCAGCTATTAGTGCGTTTTACAACTTTTAAGACCTCCATAAGGACTATTAGAGTGTTCATACTGGGGAGTTGATTCACCTTAAAATAGATTATCCTCTGAGTTACAGACATCTCTTTCCCAATGTAAGTCTATGGGAAAAGTCTTTATGGACCCAACGGCATCACCTGAAGGACACGGAAGTTGTAGTACCGTCGTTTGGCCACTACGGGAGTTGGGCTCGACGACCTGCGCACTTCCTGAGGGCTTGGTGATAACGGTCTCCTGCACTACGAAGCGAGTTCATCATCTCCAGGGTCTCTTCTGGTTATCTGGCTTCACTTAACCTAACAGCAGAGATCTCACTAAACTGAACTACGAAGCTGGTTATCAACTCGGTAAGTCAACTCAGAGTTTCTCAGTCTGGATATGAAATGCAGAAAGAACAGCTGGAAAAAGAAAAAACTCCAGATGTGTGAATGTGTAAATTAACAGATTTATTAATTTAGAGGAACACTCAAAAGTCAGATATAGTCGTCTAAATATAAATAACTTTTCAGAGTGTAATAGATGAATAGATTACACCTATTTTACACTGTGAGTATGATGTTGCGTCTTTCAGCTGTTCCTCCTCTCTGAAGGTGTGAAACAGACTCAAGAGGAAGTAAAAATACATAAATATAAAAACATAATTCAAAGCGGTAAACACCCCCAGCATAAATCCAGCTGTTCTTCCTGCATTTGTCAGTTTAGACTGTGTTGTTTTTATTATGATTATGACTTAAACTTCTTCATATGTGTGTGATATTATCATACAAACACCACACCGAGCTCTGATCGGTCAGTAGGAGGTGCTTTCATAGAAGTTGATCTCTGATCTGGAACATAACCTGCTCCAGAACAGGTTAGCCGTTCAGCATCAGTGACCATGGAGATCTACCCTGATAAGAAGAGAACCAGTTTCGTAGTCCAGGCCTCTGGTGAGATAGCAGACCTAACAACTACTTCCTGAACTCTCCCCTTTTCTAAATTACTAAGACAATAAAAGGATATTGATATTATTCCTGGTGGTTTTGATTGAAGCTGTAATATTTTATTCTAGTGATCAGTTACAAACACTCTGAGCGTAGGAAATCAGACCCAATCACCAGACTGTGTTTAAAGTTGAACTCAGTTATTAACCCTCTGAGACCCACAATAGAGCCGTCTGTTTTTAGGGGATCAAGGGGGTCTTTAGGGGGTCCAGGGGGTCTTTAGAGGGTCCAGGGGGTCTTTAGGGGGAGAAAGCAGGTCAACAGTAGATGTCACATAGAAGTGTTGAACATCATCTGAAAGCTGAGAACCTGAAGATTAATTTGCGAGTCAGCTCAGCACTGTGAGTCAAGTTGTTCTAGTCATAAATAAACATGAATTAGATGAATAGTAAAAATGTGTTTAGAACATTATGATAGAAGTCTATGATGTCCATCTCCATGCTCTATCAAGTCTCATAAGTTGTTGCAGCATTTTTTTCGGATTGATACCATTTGTTACACAGATTTTTTTACCATTGGAGAATTGATGAAAAGTCATGCTGTGATTTGAGATCAAAAACTTTTGACATTTAGAGATTTCTGCAACATTTTTTTGGCGATTGGATGGCGAGCACTTGTGTTGTGTAAACGTCTCAGAAACCCCCTTATTGATCAATCTAGCTAGGAAAGCCATCCATCCTCTGAATGCTCTAGGTCTCTAGTTTGATCCATCCATCCTCTGAATGCTCTAGGTCTCTAGTTTGATCCATCCATCCTCTGAATGCTCTAGGTCTCTAGTCTGATCCATCCATCCTCTGAATGCTCTAGGTCTCTAGTCTGATCCATCCATCCTCTGAATGCTCTAGGTCTCTAGTTTGATCCATCCATCCTCTGAATGCTCTAGGTCTCTAGTTTGATCCATCCATCCTCTGAATGGTCTAGGTCTCTAGTCTGATCCATCCATCCTCTGAATGCTCTAGGTCTGTAGTTTAATCCATCCATCCTCTGAATGCTCTAGGTCTGTAGTTTGTGGCTGTAAAGTTTGAAAGTGACATATAATACATAACATATGGAAGCTCAGGGGGGAACTACATCAGCTGTTACTACATGATGTGCACTACAAACTAAATATAATGCATGAGCACTCTGCAGTAGATAAAAGAAGTGAGAGCCAAGGTCAACAGCCTGTCAATGATTCAACTGACTTCTATTCTTAAACACGGTATCACTTTATCGACATTAAAAGTGGGTCTGCATTCAGAGTCTTGGGCTTTGTAGTATAATACTCTCTAACAGATAATTAAGTCTGTTTTAAATCCGGTGTAAAACATTGAAACCATCGAGGAAACGTCTTTCAAATGTTGAGTAATTGTGCTGATTATTTCAAATTCAACCAGACTTTGGTTTTTATGATTATTTTAAATGGACGCTTGTTAGTTTTGACAGCAACATTTTCTTTATCATTTTTATAGCAGTCAGTGGACTTTGTAGCTCACGTAAAGAGCTCTAATGAAGGATGAACTATTGAACGAGTTTGGCAGAATCAAAGCACTTCTAAAATTCAGTAAGGAGTAGTCTCTGCCATGTTGGTATGAAAAGTTAAAGCATGTCTCAGTTTTAACTGCCCCATACATAGATAGTATTCATATGAACTCTCTATAGGACCGTCTGTGTTGCAGAAATGAAAGTTCAACTATATTACATGGACACGTCACAGTAGTAATGGTATTGTTTTTACTGGATTAGTTATTTTGCTGCTTTCCAAAGCATATATGTTTTCCATATGATGTATTGCTGCATGGTATCATTTGATTTTCAGAGCTTTAAGATGCTTCCCCAGAGGACCGGACTGTCCCTTCAGTCTCCACTCAGACCCCTCAGTGTTTTGGTTTTCCATCTTCTCCTAACACACTCTTGTAGAGGTAACTCACACACAAAGTATTAAAGTCACATCAAATCATATCAATATATGTCATTAAATGAAAGCTTAAAGTCTGATGTTCAGTGTTTTTGGACACCTGGAACCCTTTGGTTTGTTTCAGAGAACTGAAGTGTTTCAATGTCATCTATAACCACATGTTGTCTACAGTTATTGATGTTATTATAAAGTGACATAATCACTTTTAACACTAAAGCAACTTGTGCTTTAGTTGCTACGATAAACTGTTCAGGAAAAACAAATTAAATACATTGTAGTGAACATTTTGCAGATAGCCTACCTTCTATATGAACATTTTGCAGATAGCCTACCTTCTATATGAACAGTACTTGAGTAAAGTTACATTCCACTACTGTCTGCTGCTATTAGGACAGTATCATAATGTACAACGAGCCTTATAGAAGTGAACATATTTAACTCCTTCCTACTGCAGGAATGAATTAACATATCTATTTCTTTCCAGGTCAGTCTCAGTTGATTGGTCGACCTCAGCCAATAGTAGCATTAGTTGGCGATGACATCATTTTGCCATGCCATCTGGAACCTGCAGTGGATGTTGCTGCCATGACGTTGGAGTGGACGAGACCCGACCTGAACTCTATAGCTGTCTTTGCGTGGCGTGCTGGTCAGGACCTCGTACATGTTAAAGATCCATCCTACACAGGAAGAACATCACTGTTCACTGATGGACTGAAGAACGGAAACATTTCACTGAAACTCTCCAAAGTGAAACTTTCTGATGAGGGGAGATACCAATGCTACGTTCCAGACCTGGATAAAGAATCTTTGGTTGAGCTTGTTGTTGGTAAGTGGACACAGTGTATCTACACACACGAGTTGTGACTTGGTGAAATGAGGTTGCAGATATCTGTAATTAGGTCAGAAGGGGGCGGAAGCTATTCAAAAATACGATGGCGCTTCACTGCAGACGTATGGGTGTATAAAGTGTGTCTGGAGACAATAAATCTACAACACGCTGTACATTTCTACCACAACTCTCTAGTGAACAAAGCTCTCGTTGGCCACAGCCGGCCACACATTGAGACCGATGTTATGTGTCCAGTTCGGAGGACTAAAGGCTGGTTGTGATTAAAATGATCTTGCAGCTCGTTGTCTACCTTACTACGGTTAGAAAGAGCCCTCGTCTGTGTTTTAACAACTTATGAGTTATTGATCCGGGAAGTTTGAATCTGTGAATATCTTTCACACTTTACCGAACTATCCAAGTTAGCAAAAGCTTCTTCTAACACTGTTCAGATGCTTTGTTGGGCCGATATCCAATGGGAAGCCTTGATGAGCAACGTCATAACAACAACTCTGACTAGTCACAATGAGGTTATAGATATCTGTAACTGTTATTTAGGATAGTCAGAACTGAATTACAGATAGCTCTAAATGTCGTTCTGACTAGACACAATGACATTATAGATATCTGGAATAAGAACTCTGACTAGTCACAACTAGTCAAAACGCAATTGTAGATATCTCTAATAATATCTCTAGTTAATTCTGGATAGTCAAGGTTAACTATTAAATGTTAAAACAGCTCGTCATAGTCAGCCAGTCATGTTGGGAGATGAAGAGCACAATGACAGTCATGAAACATCAGTGTAAATGAGGGTTAAACATGTTTTATAAGAACAGCTCAGTTGTAGATGTCATGGACAGAAAAGGTTTCTCACTAGGTTGATTAGTAAACTGTATATGACACCTAACAGAGTTTAACAAACACATAATCTGATAATCTAGGACCAGCTTTCCGATGCAAACTGTTTCTGAATTGTCAAGTTTTAGTATTGGCAGCAGTAAATATGTGACCCCTTTGACTTCAAGCTGCTTCATCATCAGTTGAGGGACCAACTGGGTTTATTTGCCGTATAGAAACCATGGTCATCTCTGTTAGAATTAAGTTTAAAGGCAACGCTAATGCAGAGGATATTTATACAATACATTTAATTATTCATGTGGTGGTTGTATTGCTGACTTCTGTTTTAAATGTTTCCTTTTACTCTGCATCAGGTGCTGCTTCCTACCCGGTCATCACTTTAGCAGGGATCGATAAGGCCACCAGAGGAGTGATGTTAGCCTGCAGGTCTGAAGGCTGGTATCCAGAGCCTGAGGTGTTGTGGCTGGACGGTGAGGGAAACCTCCTCTCTGCTGGACCTCCAGAGACAGTCAGAGGTCCTGATGACCTCTATACTGTCAGCAGCAGAGTGACTGTGGAGAAGACACACAGCAACAGCTTCACCTGTAGAGTCCAACAGAAGAACACCAACCAGACCAGAGAGACACACATCTCTATTTCAAGTAAAAAAAAAATTGTCTTTTATTATGTGATTTACTATTTTAGTTTCAAATTGCTGAGGATTTCTATTAATGTAATTCTGTTTTTATCATTTCAGATGATTTCTTTAAGCTTCAGTCCAGTTCTTCTCCTGTCACAACTGGTTTAGCTGTTAGTTTGGCTGTTTGCATCGTGTTGCTTCTCTTTGTTGTGTGGAAATGGAGACTAAACATAATCAGTAAGTCACAAATTAATGAGTAAAAGTTATTCTTACAGTTTTTATGATGTTTTTAAAATGTAGTGGTATGTCTACTTTTATTTCCAATCAGTCAAAATGTTAGTTGTTTTATTTTAATAACCCATTTTAAATCTTATTGTATACTGTTTTCACACAGAGACAAAGAGAAGTCACTCGGATAAAACTGAAAAAGGAGAAAAGAAGAACGGTTCTGAAACTAATAAAAGTGAAGATCAGTGTGTCACTGAAGAAAGAGAGAGAGAGCAGCTCATGACACATGAAACGGTGGAAATGGAGGTTCTGAAGGGAAACGTGCAGAAGAAGAGCAAACTTGTAAGTAAAGAAATAGGACATTACTATTAATAATGTTTGATCTGAGCAAGTTGAACAGGAAACAGGAGCTGTGTTTCCAAAAGAACTGAGAAGAGAACAAGAGCAGTGATGACCGAGAGCTAACTTTAACTGATGTTCAGAGGTTCAAGAGAAATGGAACAGAAGAGGCACGATTCAGACAAAGAGATGAAGATGTGAGCAAACGTTAGAGGAGATTAGAATAAGAGAAAAAGAGAGATGAGCCAGAAATGCAAGGAAAACATATTGTGTGGTATGTTATAAAATAAAATCATATATTGTATCATGTCTCTGTTCATCATCTCTCCTCTCAGTTTCAGAAGAAGAGATCTGAGCAGCAGCTCCAGGAGGAGCAGCAGAAGGAGGTTCAGACCCTGAAAGAGGAGCTGCAGACCAAGAAGAACGAGGTTCATCTTCATTTTAATAATATAACACATTGATTTCAGTTTGAAATCACATTCTATATGTCATCCATAGTGTAGATCAAACAAGACCAGAACTAATAAATGAATAATTACTAATTCAACATGTCTCTCATTGTCTCTCTCCACCTTGTCTCTGTCCTTCCAGAGAGAAACTAAAGGAGCTGAGCTGCAGCAGCTCCATGAAGAGAAGAAGAGGAACGACAACGAGCTGCAGAGCCTGAAGGAAGAGCTGGAGAACAAGAACCAAGAGGTTCATGTCTTCATCTTCATCTCTCTATTATTAATACAGAATCAATAGAGACAGAGATAGATCAGGTTGAATGAGTTCTCTCCTCTGAGCCTCTAACCTGCAGTTACTCAGTGTATAGTACTCATTGTAACTGAACCATCAGGTTGAATAATTACTCTCATGATTTAATGTGGTTCTCATGTGTCTCTTCATGTCCTCCTTTACAGCTGGAGAGAATTATAAACACCCCTAGCAGCTTTTCCATTTTCTTTCGGGTAAGTGGTCATTATATAAGTATATACATATATATATATACACACACATATAGATATATGAGGTTTCCTGACATAAAAAAAAAACAGTAATCCAAGGAAACACAGAGTAAGTCCGTTAATGTGATATGTCCATTATTATGACTCGTAGATTGTGAATGAGATCAGAGATAATCAGACTGGATTCATTAACAGATCAAACTGTGCAGCTCTGAAAGGTTTAATGAAAGCAGAAGAGCAGCAGAGAGGATCTGAACTTGTACAGTATATTATATACTGAGGGGAAACATTATGTTACATCCCACATGCTGCTGAAATGCAGAATTTATAATATATAGAGAGCTGATATTTATCACTAGTTATTCAGCAGAAATCAGATGATTGGGGTTAATGGGTGATTGTATACGATGTTCAGTTGTATGTCTTAATATGATCCAGGGAATCCCCAAGGAAGAACAGCAGAAGAAGGAAGAAGTTGAGACACTGAAGATGAAGTTGGAGAACCAACAGAAGGAATCAGACACCAACATTCAGGAGGTTTATATCTTTTCCTCAGAATATTTTTTCTTTTTTTTTCTTCTTTTTTTTAGCTTCTCCATCTGAGTCTAATATAACTAGATCTATATCTATATAGATCTAGATATATTAGGGGTGGAACAGTTCACAAAATTCACAGTTCGGTTCATATCACGGTTTTGGGGTCACGGTTTTCGGTTCGGTTCATTTATGTTACAGCGAAGAGGTCATGTTCTGATTTCAACATGCTTTTCATTTATTTGGCAAAAATAAGTTAACAAATGTTTGCCTTAACAAAAGTATGGCTTTATATAAGGAACATAAACACTTCTTCATTGTCAAATATTAATTGAAAGAATAGGTCTTCTACAGTCATTAGTGCAAACAAAAAATACAGCTTTGTTATTTTCATATGAATATGATGTAATTATAGACTAAGGCCATCAACATTAATTGAAGTATAGGCTCAACCAGAACTATGCTAAAAACAAAACATAACTTTTTATCTCCCACTCTGAAGAGATGTGGTGGGCAGCCAGTCACAGTTCAGTAACTTTCAGTAGCCCTGGATGTCCATCCGTCTGTAGTAAGAGCTACGTCGTATGTGTTTGACAATTCTTTCACAATTCCTAGTCGTGTCTGTTCGTAATTACTGTGTTGCTGAAGTGTGGGCGAGAGGGAATATTATAGCGCGGCTCAAGTAACGTTACGTTAATCATATGCTGAAATCCAGCGTCCTCCACGTCTACATAAGGCTGCATATCTTTCACTATAAACCTCCCCAATGCTGTAGTTATGTTTTTTTCCCTGTCTGAGTCTGCATGTAGAGGCTGTTTAAATGCTGCAGGGAGGAGTTGCTCTTTATACCCGTCTCTCTTCTCCTTGCGCCATCAACGGACACACCGGAGCGATGTCTTCATAAATGGTTCATCATATTGGAAGTGTTGCTGTTAGCATAAACCACACGTGTTGCACAGTGTTTACATAATCGCCGTTTTATCCAACACTTTTTTCCGTCATTTTCATGGTAATACTAAATCCATAATGCTCCCATACAGCAGAGCCAAACGATGCTGGTGGATCCTCTAACTGGACTTTATCGTGTTTACTCGTCATTTCCTAAACTGACTGACAGTCGCAGTTTTTTCCCCCGATAACTTTATTTGAAGTTTTTTTCTGCGGATGCCTTTAAGACTGAAATCTGTGAGTCTGTTCCCCATCTGTATTGAGACAATAAATGGGAGCCTAACTCTACATGAAAAAAACACACAATCTGCCTCATAACTTATTTCAAATTAACCGAACAATTCATACATGCCCGAACCGTGACTAGCGAACCGAACGGGTCGGATTTTTTATATATATATATATATTGTTATATTAAATATTATGTTTTTTATATATATTGTCTCTCATCTTCTCTTTCCTCCCAGTTTAAAGAAAAAGAAGCTGAAGTCCAGCAGCTCCAGGATCAGATTCAGAGGATGGAGACCAACCTGCAGACCCTGATGGAGTCCAACAACATGGAGGTTCATCTCTCTACCTTTACTTTGCTGTATCTATTGATATATCTAGTGTAGCTCTAATGAGGATGAACCACTGTCAACATGAGAAAGTTCAGTGTTGAGAAGGCTGGTTCACTGTGGAGGCAGAAATCACAAATCACTTAACTAAATAGAATCATTTTGTTGAGTTCAAGAATGCGTAATAACTAATTTTGGAGTTTATTCACTTTTCTCCTCAGCTAAGCGGCCAAATCTCTGTCTCCTAGTATTATAGGGGCAGCCCAGTCTCACGGTAAAGCATGTAATAGACCGGAAGAAAGTATGTCAGTGTCACGCTTTGCCTCTCCGAGGCGTGAATATTACACAACTGCATGAAGGTGCAGTGTTTTGTAGTGACGGTTGTAACGTGGAGTTTGTAGCATGTTCTCTAGTGACGGAAGTCTAACTTCAGAGCTACAGTAGTTACGTAGAATATAAAGTTAGAAAGACCACTTATGGTGGGCGGGTAGGGAGGTTGGAGGGTCCAACAAACACAGGACTCAAACGAGAGACCGGTGTTCCAGACCGGTGTTTTGTTTTGCATGTTACCTTAGTGACGGTTGTCCCGTTTTCTCTTAACCTCTCCATTTGTCCCCAGTTGGAAAGAAGCCGAGTCGCTCCAGTCCGTTCTTCCTCCTCTGGGGTAAGTGGTAGTTTATATATCATGTGTTTTTCTGGTCAAACTGTTGAACTGCAGAGTTTCTAACAGGAACAGCTGAGTGATCTCAACTCTACTGAAAATGCAAAATTCACATAAATCAGACCATGAGATAAACTTAATATTCATCATCACATTCCCTAATAAGAGACATGTCTCTCATCTTGTCTCTAACCTCTGTCTCCTCTCTCTCTTTCAGTTTAAGTGGCAGACAGTTTCCAGACAGAAGTTCCAGGATGAGCAGCAGAGGAGACACGAAGCTGAGAACAGAGTTCAGATCCTGGAGGAGGAGCTGCAGACTAAGAACAGGGAGGTTAGTGTTTGTGTTCTCCAATAAAGGTTTCTCTTTCAGAATTAGAACATTATGGTTTTGAAATAATAATACAAAACAACGTTACTGAGCATGTTTATCTGGGGTTTCTGATGTACATGAATGTGTATCTTTACAGGCCTCTTTATATGTTAGTGTTGTCTTGTTCCTTTAAAATATATTCTATTGAAGGAATGTGTCTCTCCTCAGCTCCAGGATGAACAGCACAGGAGACACCAAGCTGAGCCAGTAGTTCAGATGAAGGGAAATGAGCTGCAGGACAACACTTCCATGGTTAATCATTTTACTTTCAACAATGTCTTTGGCTGTTTTTCTCCTTTTCTGTATCTTCTCATCAACATAGTGATTTGTTTCCAGCCATGTCATTGTTGTGTTTTTAGGTGTGATTGTGTTGTATTATCACTCCCATGGCTGAAAGTAGAGCATGTCTCTCATCTAGTCTTTCTCCTTGTCTCTCTTCTCTACCAGCTGAAGGGAAACCAGGCTGATATCCACAGTCAGCTCCTAGAGGAGACACAGAGAAGGCAGGACGCTCAGAGGGAAGTGGAGAAACTGAAGAATGAGTTGGAGTCAAAGAAAAAAGAGGTTAATATGATCATCATTAACTTTCTGGATTTAGATGACTGACACGCCTACTTTGTTCTTCCCACTTTCACTCCTTAATTGTGTGCTGACAAGATTAAAGTCCCTCTACTGCTGTTTATTGGTTCAGAGAAAATAAATCAACAAAAATACATATTGCAACGTTTCTGTGTTTAACTGAGATGAGTGAGATGGAAACACTATTCACAGATATCAAGCAGATGAAAGTCCACTGTATTTAACCAGGTTTTACAGACAAAGTAATGTGACTACTGGAACAAATCATCAGTTCATAATGATGTCAAGAAGCAATTTAACACAAGTTATAAGTCATGAAGTATCGAGGTGATGAAACAATGTTTAGTATCTTTTAGATCAGTTAAAGAGTCCAGCGTCTCCAGGACCTCATACTGAACATCAGGGTCAAACACTTCTCACATTAAAAGAAACACTAACAGATGAATATATGTTTATTGTGTATCTGTGTCTGATTATGATTTACTAACAGTTGAAATCAACATCCATCTGTCTGTCTGTTAGCTGGAGGACAAACCACAAGCAGCTGAAGCACAGATGAAGAAGACTAATGAAGAGATGAAGCATGAACTGAAGATGAAGGATGAAAGCATCAGCCAGCTGATGAGAGAGGTAAACACACGTATACAAACACCTACACATCACTCAGATCAACACAATGTTACGCTGTCAGTGCTGTTCACTGGAAAAGATGAAGTCTCTTTTGAAATACAATTGTTTTAACTCTCATCAGAATGAAGAACAATGAAGATGTTTATTGCCGTCACAGATATATTTTCAGGATCTAAAAAGTGGTGAAAGACACATTAGAATACATGTTTCATAATAGAGTCCAATCTACTTCACACTAGGAGGGTGTAACGATCAGGACCAGAGGACATGCAGGGTCAAGATTGGTGCTATTTTGTTTAATATTAATAAACTTTGAATAAACCTATTTGGTAATTAATACATCTGATAAGTGTATTTCATCAGTGTTTCTGGCCACTAGTAGTCAGACTTGGGTGTGTTTTTACCAGCAAACCAGAGTTTATTCTACCGGTGTTTCTGAGTAGTCGTGATGTGACTCAACTATATCAGGTGTATTACTGAGGACCAATGAAGAGCAGAGTTGAGTGTTTAGTTGTTTGTATGATCAGTTCTCTAGAAAGCTGCAAGCAGCAACACCACAGACCAAACATTCAGCCTGTTGTGAACAGACATGTTCTGGATAGACACTGAACTAGTAATACAAATGTGTATAACTATTCAGTTACATTCCTCCTGCAGGTAGTAGGTATGGTATTTTATAACTCTAAAGCAGAAGCATCTCTGTATTCAGTATTGTTGATGTAACAGATGATAAATCAGTGTTATGTTTCCAGTATTAATCCACTCAGAGTAAACTGAGTCAAACTGTCTGAGTATGAACAGGTTTCATCATCCAGCTGATCACAATGAGAATTCATCCAGACATTAATGTGAACATTTACTTCATCTCTCCTCTCTCCCACTTTAACAAACAGCTCTGTGATGAGCAGCAGAAGAAAGAGGAAGCTGAGAGAGATCTGATGCAGCTGATGACCAAGAACACTGAGGTTCATCTTTTCACCCAAATCATTGTTTTATCTTCTCCATGTGACTTTGATTTGTTGCTGAGATTAAATTAACCATGAGAGCAAATCTGAGAATAACTGAAACCCAAAGAAGGGAAACAGTAAATCTATTTATTCATATTAAATCTAATCTGTGATCAAATGTGATAATGTTTGATTTTTATTGATGTCATTTTTGTAGATGGAAATTTAACCTGGTTTTACAAAACATAAAAAAGTAATGTGACTACTGGAACATATCATCAGTTCATAATGATGTCAAGAAGCAATTTAACACAAGTTATACGTCATGAAGTATCGAGGTGATAAAACAATGTTTAGTATCTTTTAGAGCAGTTAAAGAGTCCAGCGTCTCCAGGACCTCATACTGAACATCAGGGTCAAACACTTCTCACATTAAAAGGAACACTAACAGATGAATATATGTTTATTGTGTATCTGTGTCTGATTATGATTTACTAACAGTTGAAATCAACATCCATCTGTCTGTCTGTTAGCTGGAGGACAAACAACAAGCAGCTGAAGCACAGATGAAGAAGACTAATGAAGAGATGAAGCATCAACTGAAGATGAAGGATGAAAGCATCAGCCAGCTGATGAGAGAGGTAAACACACGTATACAAACACCTACACATCACTCAGATCAACACAATGTTATGCTGTCAGTGCTGTTCACTGGAAAAGATGAAGTCTCTTTTGCAATACAATTGTTTTATCTCTCATCAGAATGAAGAACAATGAAGATGTTTATTGCCGTCACAGATATATTTGCAGGAGCTAAAAAGTGGTGAAAGACACATTAGAATACATGTTTCATAATAGAGTCCAATCTACTTCACACTAGGAGGGTGTAACGATCAGGACCAGAGGACATGCAGGGTCAAGATTGGTGCTATTTTGTTTAATATTAATAAACTTTGAATAAACCTATTTGATAATTAATACATCTGATCAGTGTATTTCATCAGTGTTTCTGACCACTAGTAGTCAGACTTGAGTGTGTCTTTCCCAGTGAACCAGATTGAATTTAACAGGTGTTTCTGAGTAGTCGTGATGTGACTCAACTATATCAGGTGTATTACTGAGGACCAATGAAGAGCAGAGTTGAGTGTTTAGTTGTTTGTATGATCAGTTCTCTAGAAAGCTGCAAGCAGCAACACCACAGACCAAACATTCAGCCTGTTGTAGACATGATTTTCACGGGCACTGCACTAGTACAATAATACAAATCTGTAAAACTATTTAGTAACATTCTTCCTGCAGGTAGATAGCTACATACAGTAACCAACACATATTTGACAAAGTATGATATTTTTAAAATCCAAAGAAGAAGCATCTCTTTATTGAGTATTGTTGGTTTAACAGTGGTTTAAACAGTAAAAACAGTTTAATGATCAATGCTCTGGTTGGAGAGGGGGGACCTCAGCGGGTGTTTCCAGTATAAATCTACACAGAATAATTGAACCTGAGTCAAACTGTCTGAGTATGAACAGGTTTCATCATCCATCTGATCACAATGAGAATTCATCCAGATATTAATGTGAACATTTACTTCATCTCTCCTCTCTCCCACTTTAACAAACAGCTCTGTGATGAGAAGCAGGAGAAAGAGGAAGCTGAGAGAGAACTGAAGCAGCTGATGACCAAGAACACTGAGGTTCATCGTTTCATTCAAATCCATCTGAATTATTTACTATATTTTTATATTATTTATATTCTCCATATGGCATTGGTTTGTTGCTGAGACAAACATGATCAAACTAACCATGAGAGCAAATCTGAGAATAACGGAAACACAAAGAAGTGAAACAGTAAATATATTTATTCATATTCAGTCTAATCTGGGATTAAATGTGATAAAGATTAGGTTTTTATTGATGTACTTTTTGTTCTGCTGAATCATCTTGATGAGGTTATTTTGAGAAATTCTGTGTGATTAGTTTAGTTAAAAGTTCTTATTTTCTAATTACATGTTGAACCCATCATTTAAGTCATTCACTGATTGTAACACCTACATAGATAGATACTTTATTGTTCCCGAAGGAAATTTAGGCATCCAGTAACTTAAACAACAGTTGCAACACCAATACACCTTAAAAAGAGATCAAATCGAATAGAATAAAGTAAGATAAAATAAAAGATAACATAAGTACAGCAGTGAAGTGACAGTGTCCAATGGTAGTGCAAATAGTGCAAGAGTACTGAATTTAGTAGTGTATATTATAGTGTATGATACAGTACCGTAGTGTAATAGTATAATGAAGTACCTGATATTTACAGTCTAGATGTGCTCAGAGTAAACAGGTTAAACCTGAGACTAACTATGTTCACATTATCACAACATCCAGCCAATCAGAAACTAGTTCATCAGGATATAATGTGGACTAAATAAAGTACTGAATGAAACTAAATGTCTCTCTTCATCTCTCTTTACCTCCAGATTGAGAAGCAGCTACATGATGAGAAGACTAAAAGGGAGGAAGCTGAGAAAGAAGTGAAGAACCTAAAGAAAGAGATGGAGGACAAGGTTATTTAAATAATTGATATTTGTCTGAAACCAAAATAAATCAGAAAAAACATGAGATCAAATCTGAGACTGAACAGACCACAAAGTGCCACAGCAGCTGTCCATAGAACAAGTCAGTATGACCTCTGACCTTTCTAAGTCTGAAGCAAACTTCTTTCCATTGACTTTGTTTGCTCTCGCACCACGTCTAAAATGTTCCTCCTTTCTGTCTGAAAACAACCTACTGTGAGAGGAACAGTTATTAACAATCAATACTGTTTAATATTTCTAAAAACAAACTAAATAGACAAATTACAATTTCACTTTGTCCAAAAATTCTCTTTAACAGCTTAAAAAGTCGAAACACAACTTCAGTCAGCAGTTAAACGGATCAGACCATCACTTCCTGCATTAATCTACTGCTGAAAGATCAGCATCCGTCTGTTGGCTACTTCATTAGTGTTAATGACTAATCTGTGTGTATTGTATCTCTCAGGTAAACACAAGCAGATGCAATGTCCTAGAGGTTGATGATTCTCAGTCCTTTCATCAGGACAACAGCAGCTCAGCCAGTCAGAGCTCAACCACAAAACCTCTCATTGTCATTGAGGTCGACCAACAGGGCAGATATGTCCGTCTCATAAACACATCCCATCAGGTAATGTTGTTTGTGTGTGTATGGACTCTGTATGAGTACTTTATAAGTGTTTATTATATGTCTAGCAATATGTTATCTAAGTGTATCCAGTGATGGGCCGTTCAAACCTGACATGCTACAACTAATCCTCATTCAACGGTTTGTATAATATCTTACAAAAAGTTATTTCTCATTTTCCGTGTTTTTTTCCTACGAATGTCTGGGAACGCATGACGCAAATGTAAATTTCCACTACAGTCTTTTCAGAAAAGGAAACTACTTAGTTAGGTTTAGGTAACACAACTACTTAGTTAAGTTTAGGCAACAAACCTACAGTATTTAGTTAGGTTGAGGAAAAGATTGACTTAGTTAGGTTTAGGCAACAAACCTATTTAGATTTAGGCAACAAATGTACTTAGTCAGGTTTAGGTAACAAAACTACTTAGTTTGGCTTAGGAAAGGATCCACTTGGTTAAGTTTAGGTGGTTTACGTAGGTTTTTGTGACAAATAAATATATATTGACATCTGGTTTCACACGGGTCCCAGCCATCGACCTCCTCCCCACGCTGCATTTGTCATTGTTTGTACTTCCTGGTTCATAGATTACGTAGATTGAATACAATTTAATTTTCTTGGATATACACAAATTACAATACATTACTTTTTGTAGGTATAGCTACGAACGGTGTATGAGACCAGCCTGCCTGCTGTTTACCTGAGAATACACTTTCTCTTGTTTTCATGTTATTTATAAACACAACTAATTCAACTGTAACATTCATTTATTAGTCTTTCTTTCTCTCATCCTCCCTATCCTGCCCAATTTACCTCCTGTAGGACCAACAACTGGGAGACTGGATATTACAAGGACAGTTCAACGATACAAAACCCTTCACATACACATTTGATCGTTCATTCACACTCAGGTCTGGAAACACTGTCAGTGTAAGTCGTTAATGATTTCTTAATTCATGTTGTTGCTATTGTCCTTTTCGTTCTTCTGTCTTTCACCATTGTTGTTGAGTTCCATTTGAAACTAAATTCATTATTATTAAATAATAATAATAATAATAATAATAATAATAATAATAATAATAATAATGCATTGTTACTTTGATTATTTAATGCTGCTCATAAGTCTGTGACCTTTGTATTTTACAGATGTGGGTCCCAAAATATGGTCCCCATTTTCCTCCCTATGACCTGGTGTGGAATGACCTGAAGCGCTGGAGCAATACAGACAAACTGCAGTTCACCCTCATCAGCCACACTGGAGAGATCCAACATCAAGTCAGTTTATAGTCACTGAAAGATATTTATTAATTTCCTTTTTTTGTGTTCCTACTTCTTTTTCTTTAGCTTATCTTACCTTTTAGCTGTTTTTATCAGCAACAGGAAAGGGTCATGAGAGAAAATTTCCACATTAACTAACATTATAAATCAGAAACATCATGACTCAGATCTTAATGCAAAAACACATATTATAGCAATGACCAGTGAACATTAAGTCACATTACTTTTTGATGTGGGAGCAACTAAATGTAATATCAAATCAAACTTCATTACATTTTGTATGAAAAAATGTAACTGTTTTATTGCTGCTGCATTACTGGAGAACATTCTTCATTGTTAAGGCAAATATATATATCATCATCATCATCATCATCATCATCAAATGTTATAAAGACAAAGAGTAAAACAAATTAATCTCAAAATCTAAATGTGAGGTAACGTAACTCAGGAACTTGTATTTTGTATGTTTACCAGATTGAATATTTATATTAGACCTCATCAGATCTATGTTTTTCTACTTTTTGTATTGTTTTTAATTCAATTCAATATACTGTATATTTCCATACTGCATTTTCTGTAATGAAGATATATAAAGATAAATGTTTGATATTTGATTTGATGTTTGAGTCCAGATGCTGATGTACATATTTGACAATATTTGCTTTGGGAAATGTCAAGTGTTTTCTTTTACAAATAAAAATCTTTATACATAAGGATATAATTTTGCATCTGATATTGGTACATTCTGTTTACATTGTACATTTATTCACAAAGAACATCATGAAAGACTTGGATATAAACAGGTTTTTGGGTATATACAAATATCTCCGACCTTTTCACGAAGGAGGTTAAAGGAATGAAAGAGGGAGGCTTTGTCCACCATCGGTTACGTTAATCAGAGTATGAATGGCTGTATGTAAACGTGAATATCAGTGCAATATTCATTTTCATTAGCCATGTAAACAGTTTATAGGAATATTGTCTTTTTTGGAATAAGGGTAAAAAGCTGAACATTGTGTGCACGTAAACGTAATCAATGCTGATGCTGATTTAAATGCAGTTTTACATCCCCCATCCCCCCATATCACCATTAGCTGCCAAGACAGGCGCATATTTATGAATTCGCAAAAAGAATCGAATTGCCCGATTATGGACTTGTTTGTTTTTCTGAAATCTTTTGTAACTCCATCACTCGTCATGTGGCTGATTATCTAAACCCTTCAAAAATACTACCATGCAATAATGAAATTAATTAACCCACCAAACTAAACCTTGGTTTCCTGTTGGTCAGGGATCGCATCACAAGCAGCAGAGTCATGCATACTGATCAGTAATGCTGCTGTAGAGCCAATACCCTTTGGTGTAGTAGGTGACTGTTTCCACAATGTACAAACACAGCTACATGATATTCAGGATCCTCCAGGGCAACTACAGTATTTACGGATATCAGATATCCTTGTTTCTCTCTTGTATCTTTCTATTTCACTTCCAGGTTATTTGCCAGCCACAAACACTGAATACAAATAAGGCTGATACTGAAGGTGTTATGAGAATTGATAGTCCTATCCTGCCTCCTGCAGTAAAATAGCAGGCCTGTAATCTGCCTTAATGAACATTTGCTTCTCCTAAACTGCTAAAACAAAGAGCCGGTGTTAGTGTTACTATGATACCGACAAATTTATGTATTATTTTGTAACCGGTTACCTGGCAAATGAGGCCAAAGTTCAGGTGATCATAAACCGAGGCACTCAAAGAGAAACAGACAACAATAGTACTGTATGTCTACATTTTGACAAAACCTTAACTTAATCAATTTCAAGCTTTAGCCTTTTGTCAGTCAGTGTATTATGATGAATGAATCCTACACTAAGTTCTGAATTAATTATAATTTTAAGTGCAGTAGCCTGTGTATTAATTAGATCTGCAATTAATAATTACAGAAACTTTTGCACATTGAAAACAATGAAACATTTAATCAGTGCTTAGAAGTTTTAAGGAAAGTGAGGAAGGAAAAATTACGTACTAAAGCAGTTGATAACAATCAAAAAGTAAAGGTCGGGAGCCTATCAATGATTTACAGACTTTGCTACACAGTCATGTGAGGAGACTGGGACGAGCAACATTCAACAGGTTTGTCTAACATTTAATCTAAAATACATTAGAAACCTTTATAAAAACTGTGTCTGCATTCTGAGTTTTGGTCTCTCTCAAGTACAACTCCACATTAGAACAGATAATACCGTTTTATAGCCTTTGTGTTTGAGGGAAAATTGCATGCAGACGCAAAATGTATTTCAAATGTAAATCAATTACAGTTGAACTGTTTTCATTTGAACAGCCTTGAAATGTTATTTGAATTTTGAGCATTTTAACAAGACACCTGTTTTAACACGAAGCTACTTACTGTGACAGTCTTTATTGTGATTATAGTAATGTATAGGAGATATTTGACTTTGTAACATGGAAAGGGTTCAAGTGTAACTCTTCAAAACACATTTTATGTTCACTGTGGGATGCTTTAAAATTTTAAGCATTAAAAGTGAAATTAAAAAAAGTCATGACACTTTGTAAACATTTGTAGAAGAGTTGGTATCTGCAGAGTTTGTGTGGATCAAACAGTGGATTTAATATGATGACATATAATATGTGTAACTTACTAGTAGAGCACAGAATATGGCATTTCACGTGCAATAACAACGCCACGCTCAGAGCTAGTGATGCAGAATAACACAAACTCAGGACTTTCAACCAGGACACCGGTGTTTGAGTGCCTGAGTGTTGTTAAGTTATTTTGAAGTTACGTTAATGACGTTAATGACGTTAATGACGTGTTTTTTGGTGACATATTTTACTTAGTTTACATTCTTATTTTAAGCCCAATCTTGATGTTTTTCCTAGACCTATCTGCAGTCGTTACTGTAGTTTTGTTGCGAGGGGTAAAAATTACACGTAAATGCTAAAGTGCGGAATACCTTCCCAAGAGATTGGATTGTTTCAGGCATTCTTTTTTTAAGCATGTTTAGGTATTACTTCATTGTTGGTTCAAGTGTTACATAAAGAAGTATTAAAAAGCCCTACTCCCTGTAAGTTAACATTGTTATCACTGGTTTCTGTTCATTTTCAGAGCTCCATGATGCTTTTCAACACAGATGGAAAAACCCTAAATACTCATCTCAGAACACTCCATGTTTTGGTCTTCCTCCTTCTCCTAACACACTTCTGTAGAGGTAACTTACACACAAATACAATCTCAATGGGTCACTTTTATGTCACTAATAAGTCAATACTACGGGGTGACCAGCAGAGCTAGTCTGTCTCTACTGTCTACCATCAATGAAGGCTAAAATGCTAGAAATGTTATGTTTTGTTTCTAATATAATGTCAAAAGAACTTTGCTGCAGAAAAAACTTGATTGCTCAAGCACAATAGAAAAGTATAATAAAGTAATAAAGTATAATAAAGGAAATAATGTGTCTTAATGACGTCACTACGCCACTCTTGGTTTTGTCGTCTTTCTAATTACGTATTTTCACAGTCTGATACTTCAATAGATTTACAACAAACTGAGACTTTCTTGACTTGAAAAATTATGTTTTAAATTGACAAACATCATAATGTGTGATTCATGGCACAATTCAAACAGGATCTAAAAATATTTGTCTCTCGCAGACTACCGTTAATGTTTTTTCCGAAATAATATCCATTAGTGGTCCACCGGGAGAGGCGGGACTCCGCCTCTAATTGGAGTTGATAACTTGTACTTCCTTTATGAAATTAGACATTTGTCTTTCCAGGCTCATCTCAGCCAATAGTAGCAACACTTGGCGATGACATCATTTTGCCATGTCATCTGGTACCTGCGGAAGATGCTACTGACTTGACGTTGGAGTGGACGAGGCCTGACCTGAACCCCAGGTTTGTCCATGTGTGGCGTTCTGGTCAAGAACTCGTGAGTAAAAAACACAAATCCTTTGAAGGAAGAACATCACTGTTCCTCGATGAGCTGAAGTCTGGAAACATTTCACTGAAACTGTCCAAAGTGAAAATCGCTGATCAGGGAAGATACAGATGTTTTATTCCAGGACTGGACCGGCAATCTTTTGTTGAACTAGTTGTTGGTAAGTGCATAATATGTATGTTTTAAAGCCTCCTTGTGTCATTACATGGCCACCTTTCAGGATATTCAAAGAATCTTAATTTGGCGATGCACTATCTAAGCATTCCACTTCCACTGTTTTACATTTTTCCTTTTGCTCTGCATCAGGTTCTGTCTCCTCACCGGTCATAACTTTAGCAGGGATTGATGAAGCCACCAGAGGAGTGATGTTAGACTGCAGGTCTGAAGGCTGGTATCCAGAGCCTGAGGTGTTGTGGCTGGACGGTGAGGGAAACCTCCTCTCTGCTGGACCTCCAGAGACAGTCAGAGGTCCTGATGACCTCTATACTGTCAGCAGCAGAGTGACTGTGGAGAAGAGACACAGCAACAGCTTCACCTGTAGAGTCCAACAGAAGAACACCAACCAGACCAGAGAGACACACTTCTCTATTTCAAGTAAAAAATATATATATTGTGTTTTATTATGTGATTTATTATTTTACTTTCAAATTGCTAAGGATTTCTATAAATGTAATTCTGTGTTTTATCATTTCAGATGATTTCTTTAACGTCCAGTCCAGTTCTGTTCCCGTCATCACTGGTTTGGCTGTTAGTTTGGCTGTTTGGATCATCATGTTTATTCTGTTGCTTCTCTTTGTTTTGTGGAAATGGAGACAAATCAGAATCAGTATGTCACACATTAATTAATAAAAGTTATTCTCACAGGTTTTATGGAGAATAGTGATATGAATTTTGCAAATTCAATTTTAATTGAAAATGAAAATTTCTGTTTTTTACAGGTTATGGCAATAATAAAAAATGTGATGGTATGTCTACTTTTATTTCCAATCAGTCAAATTGTTAGGTGTTATATTTTTATAACCCGTTTTATATCTCATTGTAGACTCAAATGTCTCATATGCTGTGATACGTGCATGTATTTTATACTTTAACTCTGCTGTCTTTATGTTTTCACACAGAGACCAAGAGAAGCTGCAGAGATCAAACTGGAAAAGGAGAAAAGAAAAACGGTTCTGAAATTAATAAAAGTGAAGATCAGTCTGATACTGAAGAAAGAGAGAGAGAGCAGCTCATGACACATGAAACAGTGCAAATGGAGGTTTTGGAGGGAAACGGAAAGAAGAAGAGCAAACATGTAAGTAAAGAAACAGGACTTTACTATAAATAATATTTGATCTGAGCAAGTTGAGGAACAAACAGGAGCTGTGTTTCCAAAAGAACTAAGAAGAGAACAAGAGCAGTGATGACTGAGAGCTAACTTTAACTGATGTTCAGAGGTTCAAGAGAAATGGAACAGAAGAGGCACGATTCAGACAAAGAGATGAAGATGTGAGCAAACGTTAGAGGAGACTAAAATACAGAAATAACAGAGATGAGCCAGAAATGCAAGAAAACATGTTGTGTGGTATCTTCACTGATATTATAAAATCATGTCTCTGTTCATCATCTCTCCTCTCAGTTTAAGAAGAAGAGATCTGAGCAGCAGCTCCAGGAGGAGCAGCAGAAGGAGGTTCAGACCCTGAAAGAGGAGCTGCAGACCAAGAAGAACGAGGTTCATCTTCACTTTAATAATATAACACATTGATTTCAGTTTGAAGTCACATTATATATATCATCCATAGTGTAGATCAAACCTACAGTAGTTTGTGCAGGTTACAACCAGATCTAAATAAATGAATAACTAATAATTCAACATATCTCTCATTGTCTCTCCACCTTGTCTCTGTCCTTCCAGAGAGAAACTAAAGGATCTGAGCTGCAGCAGCTCCATGAAGAGAAGAAGAGGAACGAGAAGGAGCTGCAGAGCCTGAAGGAAGAGCTGGAGAAGAAGAACAAAGAGGTTCATGTCTTCATCTTCATCTCTCTATTATTAATACAGAATCAATAGAGACAGAGATAGATCAGGTTGAATGAGTTCTCTCCTCTGAGCCTCTAACCTGCAGACAGACTCTCAACTCAACATTTCTGCTGTTTGAGGAACACTAGATGATCAAAGTGTTTACTGAGATCCACTTGACTGAATATGAAGCTACTTGTTCATATTGTACTCAGTGTAACTGAACCATCAGGTTGAATCATTACTCTCATGATTTAATGTGGTTCTCATGTGTCTCTTCATGTCCTCCTCCTTCCAGCTGGAGAGAACTAGAAAAACCCGTAGAGGCTTTTCATTACCTTTGGTAAGTGGTTATCATAAAGGTACAATTTATACAATACATTTATATCATATACAGTATTTATATATATATATATCAAACACAGAGAAAATCAGATTGGATTCATAAACAGATAAAACTGTGCAGCCCCGAAAGAGGTTCAGAACTTGTACATTATATACTGTATACTGAGGGGGAAACATGTCTTACATCCCACATGCTGCTGAAATGCAGAATTTATAATAATTTATATAGAGAGCTGAGCTTTCTCACTGGTTATTCAGCAGAAATCAGATGATTGGGGTTAATGGGTGATTGTATACGATGTTCAGTCACATGTCTTAATATGATCCAGAGATTCAGCAACGAAGAACATCAGAAGAAGGAAGAAGTGGAGACACTGAAGGAGAAGTTGGAGAAACAACAGAAGGAATCAGACACCAACATTCAGGAGGTTTATATCTTTTTCTCAAAATATGTTTTCTTTTTTTGGCTTCTCCATCTAAGTTTAATATATCTATATCTATATATATTGTCTCTCATCTTCTCTTTCCTCCCAGTTTAAAGAAAAAGAAGCTGAAGTCCAGCAGCTCCAGGATCAGATTCAGAGGATGGAGACCAACCTGCAGACCCTGATGGAGTCCAACAACATGGAGGTTCATCTCTCTACCTGTATTTTGCTGTACCTACTAATATATCATGCATGAAGGAGCAGTGTTTTGTAGTGACGGTTGTAACGTGGAGTTTGTAGCATGTTGTGTCGTGACGGAAGTCTAACTTCAGAGCTAGTTACGTAGAATATAAAGTTAGAAGGACCACTTATGTTGGGCGGGTGGGGAGGTTGGAGGGTCCAACAAACACAGGACTCTAACCAAGTCAAGTCAAGTCTTTTGTAATGACGGTTGTCACATTTTCTCTTAAACTCTCCATTTGTCCCCAGTTGGAAAGAAGCCGAGCCGCTCCAGTCCGTTCTTCCTCCTCTGGGGTAAGTGGTAGTTTTTATATCATGTGTTTTTCTGGTCAAACTGTTGAACTGCAGAGTTTCTAACAGGAACAGCTGAGTGATCTCAACTCTACTGAAAATGAAAAATTCACAAAAATCAGACCATGAGATAAACTTAATATTTATAATCACATTCCCTAATAAGAGACATGTCTCTCATCTTGTCTCTAATCTCTGTCTCCTCTCTCTCTTTCAGTTTAAGTGGCAGATTGTCTCCAGACAGAAGCTCCAGGATGAGCAGCAGAGGAGACACGAAGCTGAGAACAGAGTTCAGATCCTGGAGGAGGAGCTGCAGACTAAGAACAGGGAGGTTAGTGTTTGTATTCTCCAATAAAGGTTTATCTTTCAGAATTAAAACATTATGGTTTTGAAATAATTATAAAAAAAACTATAACTGAGCATGTTTATCTGGGGTTTCTGATGTACATGAATGTGTATCTTTACAGGCCTTTTTATCTGTTAGTGTTGTCTTGTTCCTTTAAAATATATTCTATTGAAGGAATGTGTCTCTACTCAGCTCCAGGATGAACAACACAGGAGACACCAAGCTGAGACAGAAGTTCAGATGAAGGGAAATGAGCTGCAGGACAACACTTCAATGGTTAATCATTTTACCTTCGACTATGTCTTTGGCTGTTTTTCTCCTTTTCTGTATCTTCTCATCAACATAGTGATTTGTTTCCAGCCATGTCATTGTTGTGTTTTTAGGTGTGATTGTGTTGTATTATCACTCCCATGGCTGAAAGTAGAGCATGTCTCTCATCTAGTCTTTCTCCTTGTCTCTCTTCTCTACCAGCTGAAGGGAAACCAGGCTGATACCCACAGTCAGCTCCTAGAGGAGACACAGAGAAGGCAGGACGCTCAGAGGGAAGTGGAGAAACTGAAGAATGAGTTGGAGTCAAAGAAAAAAGAGGTTAATATGATCATTATTAACTTTCTGGATTTAGATGACTGACACGCCTACTTTGTTCTTCCCACTTTCACTCCTTAATTGTGTGCTGACAAGATTAATGTCCCTCTACTGCTGTTTATTGGTTCAGAGAAAATAAATCAACAAAAACACATATTGCAAGGTTTTTGTGTTTAACTGAGATGAGTGAGATGGAAACACTATTCACAGATATCAAGCAGATGAAAGTCCACTGTATTTAACCAGGTTTTACAGTAAAAGTAATGTGACTACTGGAACGATCAGTTCATAAATATGTCCATAAGCAATTTAACTCAAGTTAAAAGTCATGAAGTATCGAGGTGATAAAACAATGTTTAGTATCTTTTAGAGCAGTTAAAGAGTCCAGCGTCTCCAGGACCTCATACTGAACATCAGGGTCAAACACTTCTCACATTAAAAGGAACACTAACAGATGAATATATGTTTATTGTGTATCTGTGTCTGATTATGATTTACTAACAGTTGAAATCAACATTCATCTGTCTGTCTGTTAGCTGGAGGACAAACAACAAGCAGCTGAAGCACAGATGAAGAAGACGAATGAAGAGTGGAAGAAGACTAATGAAGAGCTGAAGGAGACAAAACATCAACTGAAGATCAAGAAGGAAGAGATCAGCCAGCTGAAGGGAGAGGTAAGCACACACACACACACACACACACATAACTCTCATCAGAATGAAGAACAATGAAGATGTTTATTCTCACAAAAATATTTTCAGGAGCAAAAAAGTGGTGAAAGACACATTAGAATACATGTTTCATAATAGAGTCCAATCTACTTCACACTAGGAGGGTGTAACGATCAGGACCAGAGGACATGCAGGGACAAGACTGGTGTAATTTGGACAATATGAATAATCTTTGAATAAACAAGTGACATCACTCTGAGCTTTAGTTCTCTGCAGACTGAGTCCAGCATGTCATCAGCAGCAGGTCTTTACAGACAGCAGCTCATTGACTGAACTTCACTTCTGCTGCTGGATGCTGGATAGAATAACGTTACAACCAAACTAGTCTGAGTGGATAGTCTACAGGGACAGCACCACTCTGAACCTGAAACTCAACTAGTGGATGTTTCTACCATACTAACTTATAACTTTACCACCAGCTAAATACCTCCACTAATTAAATCCATGCTCTACTTTACAGGTTATGTCAAAGCAAGTGATTAATATGTCTATTTGGTAATTAATACATCTGATAAGTGTATTTCATCAGTGTTTCTGACCACTAGTAGTCAGACTTGGGTAAGTTTTCCCAGCGAACCAGACTGAATTTAACTGGTGTTTCTGAGTAGTCGTGATGTGACTCAACTATATCAGGTGTATTACTGAGGACCAATGAAGAGCAGAGTTGAGTGTTTAGTTGTTTGTATGATCAGTTCTCTAGAAAGCTGCAGACCACAGACCAGTTTCATCACATCATCCATCTGATCACAATGAGAATTCATCCAGACATTAATGTGAACATTTACTTCATCTCTCCTCTCTCCCACTTTAACAAAAAGCTCTGTGATGAGCAGCAGAGACGTGATGGAGAACTGAAGGAGCTGACGACCAAGGTGAGGTTCATCTTTTCACCAAATCATTGTTTTATCTTCTCCATGTGACTTTGATTTGTTGCTGAGACAAACATGATCAAACTAAAAATCTGAGAAACTAAATAACTGAAACACAAAGAAGTGAAACAGTAAATCTATTTATTCACATTCAATCTAATCTGGGATCAAATGTAAAGTTCTTATTTTCTAATTTCATGTTAGATAAATCTGTTCAGAGTAAACAGGTTAAACCTGAGACTAACTATGTGCTCATTATCACAACATCCAGCCAATCAGAAACTAGTTCATCAGGATATAATGTGGACTAAATAAAGTACTGAATGAAACCAAATGTCTCTCTTCATCTCTCTTTACCTCCAGTGGCAGAAGTTGTTCCAGGAGGAGATGACCAAAAGAGAGGAAGCTGAGAAAGAAGTGGAGAACCTAAAGAAAGAGATGGAGACCAAGGTTCATTTATTACCTAAATCACTGTTTAATTATTTATCTGTGCTTTCATCTCACGTTATTTGAATCATCTTCATAAGTGATATTTATATAAAACCACAACAACTGAAATTAAACATGAGAACAAATTTGAGAAACTAAATAACTGAAACACAAAGAAGTGAAACAATATAAAGTTATTCACATTCAATCTAATCTGTGATCAAAAGCGATCAATATTAAATTGTTTAAAGTTTAAAGTACTTATTTCCTAATTACATGTTGAACTCATCAGTTCGGTCGTTCACTGACTGTTACACCTGACAGTCTAAATGTGCTCTGAGTATTAAACCTGAGTCAAATCACAACATCCAGCCAATCAGAAACTAGTTCATCAGGATATAATGTGGACTAAATAAAGTACTGAATGAAACTAAATGTCTCTCTTCATCTCTCTTTACCTCCAGATTGAGAAGCAGCTCCAGGAGGAGAAGACTAAAATGAACGATGCTGAGAAAGAAGTGGAGAACGTAAAGAAAGAGATGGAGGACGAGAGCAGCTCAGCCAGTCAGAGCTCAAACACAGGACTTCCCATTGTCGTTGAGGTCAACCAAAAGGGCAATTATATCCATCTCATAAAGAAGTCCCCTAAGGTAATGCTGTTTGTGTCTGTATGAACACTATAAGTACTTTATAAGTGTGTAGAATATGTACAGCAGTACGTTAACCAAGTGCATCCTGGGATATTCTGATGGGACAAACCAAGATAATGACCTGATGTTTACCCCAGAATCACTTTCTCTTGTTTTCATGTGAAGACAGAAATATCATACAATAATTTACTGTATAAACACAATGGATTCATCTATAACACATTATTTATTAGTCTCTTTTAGTCTCATCCTCCCTCTGTTGACTAATTTCTCTCCTTCAGGACCAACGACTGGGAGGCTGGAGGTTAGAAATGGAGGTCAACAAAAAAATCATCTTATACACATTTAAGTCATCATTCAAACTCAATTCTAGACGCACCATCACTGTGAGTCTTTGTTGATTTCTCAATTTATGTTGTTGCATTTATCCTTTATTTCTTCTTTCTTTCACCACTGTTGTTCAGTTCCATTAAAAATGAAAGGAAATAATAATAATAATAATAATAATAATAATAAGAAGAAGAAGAAGAACAATAATAACATATTCGTATAACTTTAATGATTCAGTGATTCTGCTTGTAAGTCTGTGACCTTTGTATTTTACAGATGGCTGGCCCAGGTTGTTTTCAGCAGTATGACCTGTTTTGGAAGGACTTGACACCCTGGAACTCTGGAGACAATCTGAAGTTCACCCTCATCAGTGACACTGGCGTCCGACATCAACTCAATTCATACTAACTGAGCTGTTATTAATTAGCCAGCTGTCATACTCGTTTTCTTTTTTTAGCTTATCTTATCTATTTGCTCCATGAGAAAGGGGAAAAATGTTACCGTCTGTTACACCAGAATGGATTCTGAATGGTAAATAGTGATGTAAACATTAAACATCAGAACAACATGACTCAGTACTGAAAATCAACTCTTCATTAATGAACTGTTAAAGACAAATGATGAAATAAATTCAGATCAATAACAACATGTGAGCTAATACCACTCAGGAACTTTTATTTGTATGTTTACTGGATTGAATATTTATATTAGATCTCCACAGATCTTTGAAATTCTATGTGCATTGTTTGTAATTCAATTCATACTAATAATATGTAATTCCCTACTCCATGTTCTGTAATAAAGAGATAAAAATGATGAAGACATGTTTTTGATATTTATATATTTTTACATCAAATATCTTTACTTCAAAGTATGCATTTTTTAATATTTGTCCTGTGAGATATAACTTACACTATATACAGAAAAATATTATTTTATATTCACAGAGTGATATTTGTACATTCTTTGGTGATTTGCAATTAAGTTGTGCTGACAAATTTTTCTTGACGAAATGACTTTTTTCATTTACATGTTCTCTACTCAAATAAACAAATAAGAATAGTCTGTGTATGTTTTGCTTAAATACAAAAAAAGAAGTAAAACAGTATAATAATGTAGCTGCAGGTTGTGAACATTAATCTCTGTTCTAAATTGATGTTGTGTCGAACAAAGCTGATCATCAATCTCAATGAATTTCAGTGGATTTTATTTTGAAGGAAGATTCAAGTTCAGAATCAGATGATCAGGTAAAATGATCCAGTACTTCACAACAACAACAGAAAAGATGAAAATATAAAAAGATAATCATAATTTTGTGTAGCAGAAATGTGTGTTTTTCTGCTTTCTCCTCCTCTTAATCATCTCATGACCTCTTCTGGGGGTTTTGACCTCCAGGTTGGGAACCGCTGGTCTACAGTCTGCTAGCTGCTCTGTGAGGCTGCACTGAGGAACAGCTGCTCTGAGCTGAATGCTGAAGTCAACATGCTAACATGCTCATAGTGACAATGCTAACATGCCAGCAGGTGTAATGTTAATCATGTTCACCATTCAGAATTACATTATATTGTCATTATAATAATGTCAGTTACTATGTTGTGACCGACTAAAGAAAGAGGTGATGCAGCAACACAGCAGATGACTTCATATTTAATGATATATTTACTCAACACACTATTTACTCTTTAAGCTGCTTCTTGTTGTTTCTACAGAGCCTCTTGAACACCTCTTCTATTCATATATTCTCTCATGTGGTTTGTGTCTGAGGAGCTCAAATTATCAGCAGCATCTGTAGAGTCTAAAACTAAACATAGAACAACAACATGTACACATCTCTGTATTCAGTATTGTTGATGTAACAGATGATAAATCAGTGTTATGTTTCCAGTATTAATCCACTCAGAGTAAACTGAGTCAAACTGTCTGAGTATGAACAGGTTTCATCATCCAGCTGATCACAATGAGAATTCATCCAGACGTTAATGTGAACATTTACTTCATCTCTCCTCTCTCCCACTTTAACAAACAGATCTGTGATCAGCAGCAGAAGAAAGAGGAAGCTGAGAGAGAAATGAAGGAGCTGATGACCAAGAACATTGAGGTTCATCTTTTCACCAAATCATTGTTTTATCTTCTCCATGTGACTTTGATTTGTTGCTGAGACAAACATGATTAAACTAAACATGAGAGCAAATCTGAGAATAACTGAAACACAAAGAAGTGAGACAGTAAATCTATTTATTCACATTAAATCTAATCTGTGATCAAATGTAATAAAGATTACATTTTTATTGATGTACTTTTTGTTCTGCTGAATCATAATGATGACACTTACTTTGAGACGTTCTGTGTTATTTTCTAATTACATGTGTAATTCCTCAGTTAGATCACGCACTGGACAATCAAATGATGCAAAACAGGCTGCACACAATCACAAACAATGTTGCAGCAAACAAAAGCGAACGCAAGTGTGTTGATATGTAAAATAAAAATAAGAACGGGCTTCAGATGGCGCCAAAATAAATAAGTAAAACGACTACAAACTAGAACTTAAAATCACAGCCGTGCTGGCAAACAACTAGATATAAACAAGAAATACAACTCTATTTTAACTACTCTCAAGCTAATCAAACAAAACACTCTAATGGCAGCCATCCCTTCACCTAGTGTTTCCTAACAGAGGAAAATGACTAACCAAAAATGCACAGTAATATGTGTCCTAAAATTATACTAAACCCTATTCCAGTCCCAAGAAGGCACTTTATTGATCCCCTGAGGGAAAATTCAATTTTATATGACATCCAGAAAGAAAACACAACATCAGACCAGCCCCCGCCAGCACAAGTACACAGTGATGTGGAGAATACAGAGGAAGAGACAGAGAAAACAGAGGGAGAAACACATGAAAAGCAACCCTCTGAGACTGACCTCACTGTCTTTCAGAGGCTCTAGCAAACCTAATGAATCAATCGGTACCAACCATGTTAAACTAACTTGTCGGGAAGGACACTAAATAACGCTCCAAAGTGGGGCCACATTTTGTTGAGGAAAAGCTGTCATGTCCATTTTCAAAGGGGTCCCTTGACCTCTGACCTCCAGATCAGTGAATGTAAATGGGTTCTATGGGTACCCACGAGTCTCCCCTTTACAGACATGCCCACTTTATGATAATCACATGCAGTTTGGGGCAAGTCATAGTCAAGTCAGCACACTGACACACTGACAGCTGTTGTTGCCTGTTGGGCTGCAGTTTGCCATGTTATGATTGGAGCATATTGTTTTATGCTAAATGCAGTACCTGTGAGGGTTTCTGGATCAATATCTGTCATTGTTTTATGTTGTTAATTGATTTCTAATAATAATATATACATACATTTGCATAAAGCAGCATATTTGTCCACTCCCATGTTGATAAGAGTATTAAATACTTGATAATTCTCCCTTTAAGGTACATTTAGAACAGATCAAAATGCGTGATTAATTTATGATTAACTATGTAAAATCATGCGATTAATCGTGATTAAATATTTTAATCGATTGACATCCCTAATTATAATATACGTTGTCTGCTTGTAGAGGAAACACATAGTATTCCAGCTGCCTTTCAAACCAAATGCAGCCAGTTGCTTTAATTATTGTTGAAAACTAAGAGTGCATGATGTTTTGTATTCATAATTTAGGATGTAATGATGTTTCATGGTCTGAGTTCATTGTAAATAAAGATGTTGTGGAGGAGGCTGTGACTGCACTGACAACAAGAAATGTCATTTAGAGCTTTTTTATTTATCTTTTCAGCATCATGTTAAACTTCTAAATTGTCTTTTTATTACCAGTTTGTAATATGTTGCATCAGTGTGATGATACTGTATGTCCTTTATGAAATAAACCCAAAGATCTCCGTCTGTCCTGCAGTTCTTATTGAATAATTATATTTCACACAAGACAACTAAATAGATAACGACAATATAACAAACACACTTTAAACACACTCATTTATATATGTAATCAATCAGAAACATGTTCAGAGCTTGTGTTGTGTCTTAATATACGACAACAGTCATCATGTTTAGCAGCTAATGTTGCATATTGATTTTTCTCCCCACATGAATAAGTCAGTTTCTGAGGATCGGGGAGATAGATATACTCAGGATATATGTTATCACCTGTCAAACGCTGCACACCTTTAATCAATCTACTCATCAACACTGCAGTATATCAACCCCAGTTCTCTCCATCACTCTCTTTCAGAGCATTATCTCTACTACTGTGTTGATCGCTGGTGTTAAACTCTCTTTGTTGCTACTTAAAGATAAGGTCTTCTTCTCTCCTCCTTTAATTGTTGCTTCGTCTTTCACAGCCTCCCTGCATTCCTTCCATAAGCTTCATTAATTCTCTTCTCCGTTGTGTTTATTGTCTGATTGTTATCACATGTAAATGGGATCAAACACATTCAGAGAGCTGTGTCCATATTCTCAGCAAGTTCAAAATAATTCTGATTAATAAAGTGTTTCAGAATATTTGAGCAATAACAGTTCTCTATGGAAGAAGAGACGTGTTGATGAGACAGATGATGATGGTGTTTGGTTTTACAGCAGAAGGCAGAGTGAGAGTTATTATCCATACTGGTGATGAGTTACCAGTGTGTGAGAGCTTCAATAAAACCTAAATACAACACTGCCTGTCATGTTATTATTGTTTTATTATTATTATTTTAACCTGCATGCTCTTATACTGTATGATATAATATGATTTATGATAGCTCTTTTAGTCTGAAACAGGAGGTTTTTCAATATGATAAATACTAATATCTACATAGCTGTCAGTCTAACTGACGTACTGACATTTTGGCATACATTTCCAATAGGACAGGGTAATATGTCAATATTACTTGTACTTTCATAAACTAAAAAGTGGGCTACAAGTTTAATATAACTATTAAACTAACCATATACCTATTCACTTGTTTAGTTCATAGTGTAGTTGCAGTACAAAATACAACTCAGATGTAAACTAGTTGTCTACTCAAAGTTGACTGTTCTTACACTTAAAGTACACTTAAAAGTTTACTTTTAGAAAGTAAAAAGTGGGCCAATTTAGAAGAAGACTCCCCGACTCTATTATAAAGACCAAATAAATGCATCAGTGTGGCTTCAAGTCGGACTGATGTGACAGCATCATGCTGGTGGTCGACCACAGTGAGGGCATGAAAAAGCTGCTTCTGATAAACAGACGTGTGAACAGAGCAGATAGAACGACGAGGTTTCACTGTTACACCGCAATAAAAGTAAACTGTTGCTGCTGTACTGACTGATCACATCGTCCAGATGAACAGTTAAAACAGGACTAATAAATGCACAAACACTATACTCTCTTTATTTCTAATATACAAAATCTGCCATCTTTTGTTTTGAATTCAGTTTAAAGCTTCACAAAGTGCAAGTGTAAATGGAAAGTGTAGCTATATTTATAAGTTAATGACTTGTGTTTTGTTACAGAGTGAACAGAAGACACAAATACAACATGTTGAGATATGAAAGGTTTCATGTAGCTGCTGGATGATTATTGGATAACATGCTTTTGTTGCTGAGTTAAAAAAAAAACACAAATAAATTGAACACAAAGCCTCACATTCAACATTATTAATGTTTCTTCTTCTCTTTCACACATTAACACGGAGTCTTCTTCAGTCAGCTGTCTCTGCTCTATGTGGCCTCTAACTGGGTCACTGAGTGAAGTAAGTGAAACCACAGATGTGTGTTTCAACAGTTTAGCAAATAAAAGAAATTGTAGAGCTCAGCCTCAAGTCATTCAGTTGACTAGAGATGTCGTCACTCCAGGTCGGCGTCTTCAAGGCCTCGGTGTCCTGCAAACCTTCATCTCTTCTATGGAAGACAACATTTACTGATTAACACTAATATTGTCACGACCGTTTCTTTTTGTGTCTCCAGCTCTCCATGCCACCAATGGAGCACGTGAGTCAGTTTTATATTTAGTTTCTCTGTATATTGCAAACTGTTTTTATTCTTAATACTGTGAACCTTGGCACATCCCCTAGAATATATCTTTGCATATTCTTGCCAAGCTTTCATTTTAAACATATATATATATATATATATAAATATATATATATAGATATAAACAAGAATGGTGCATAAACAAGAATCACAGAATAGAAAATTACAATATATATCTCTATATATAGAGATATATGTATATATCTCTATATATATTGTAATTTTCTATTCTATGATTCTTGTTTATGCACCAAAACACCAGATTCCTTGTATGTAAAAATAATCTTGGCAATACACCTGCCACCTCTCTCCCCACACGGTTTCTTATTTAGCTTATTAATTATTAGCGTTTTGTATAACAGTTGCCGCTTGATGTGAAACCATGGTTACGAAACGTTAAGACAGTTTCCATCGGAGAGAGGGAAGTTGGTCCAAAAGCTCACCGCTGTATTTATACACTACATCTTAAAGAGGGGAGCTTCATTCAGCTGTGAGCGGGACTATAAAACGGAGATCACGGTCTGGTGTCTCCTGTCTCTCTGATTGCTGCAGAGCTGATTCACCTGTTACAAGCTGCACACCTGCAACTCGTCTACTCATCAACGCTGCAGCGGATCAACCCTAGTTTTTAACTCCCTCATCTCTCTCAACTAAAGTCTGGACCAGTGTCCTGTACCACACCGTAACTAATACATTTTGTGTTCTTGGCTGATTATTTTGACATTTAAAGGAGCATACATACAGCTGTAGTGTGGAGAGTTCAACATCACTTATAAAAGAGTGATTAGTGAGATTAAGAGGAAGTTGCTGCTGTGAGTGTCATTACCTTCAGGACCGGAGCGTAGAGAAGATCCTGCTCTGAGTGTTCGGCTGCTGTGGACCTCGGAGTCGCTGCAGAGTTTAATAATCCGGATTCTGCTTTAGAAACAAGTATAATTCATGTTAATACACAATAAATCTGAACATATTTTTTTTTTAACAGAATGATATAAATAAATAATAAAAAATATTCTTAATTCATATGATAGTCAAATGGTAAAAAAAAACAGCAACAGTCAAAATAAACAAAATAATCTAAATAAATAAAATAATAGTCAAAATAAATAAAGTATTAGTCAACATAAGTCAAAATAGTCAGAATAATCTTAACTCATAATAGTCACACAAACAAAATAATAGTCAACATAAATAAAATAATAGTCAAAATAAACTTAACTTATAATAGTCAAACAAACAAAAAAATAGTTAAAATAAACAAAATAATCATCAGCATAAACAAAATAAAAGACAAAATAAACAAAATAATTGTCAGTAAAACCTTAACTCAATAATAGTCAAAACAACCTTAACTCCCGGGTGAGTTTTACATGTGGACCTTAAACCAGATAAAGATGTGATGTTGAAATGTCTGTAGTTGTGTTGTGTGAGCAGCTTCTTAGAAAATATGTGAAATTGTCCACCTGCATGTGAATAACAAACGAACCCTGTTGGAGATCATGTGGAGTTTTACTCATCATCAAAGTAGAGTAAACAGGTTGAAGTGAGGATTCATCGTCGTCATCATCTGAAGGAGAGAAACATCAGAAAGCAAGAGACACACAGTTAATTATAAATACTGTTAATAGACTGAAGGGGTGAAAAGAGCTCCTCACATTCATCAGTTTGTGGTTTTCTGCTGTTGTTGGACTCGAGATGGAGGCTCAAATTATCAGCAGCATCTGCAGCGTCTTAAACAAAACACCCAGTGAGCCACATGCTGAGAAAATTTAAAAATAAACCACATGGTGTTGCTGTCTCAACCGACACCTCAACTGTCACCTCCAACATGAGGAACAGGAACTCTTCTCGTTATTTTCATTTTCTCTGTGGTTAACCTTCTTAAAGATGATATATACCCTGTGTCTCTCAAAGTGTACATGTGCTTATCAAATGTACCAATGATAAAAAATAAATAAATATATAAGTAATCCATTAAAGTCTTGCTGTGTTCCTTACACCAGGTTACCTTTGTTTTTTCTGGGTTTTGTGACGACGACTGAATACGTCACGTCGTCCAGATCCTCTGCAGCGTCCTCTCCATTGACTGACACAGAAAACACATTTAGTTTTAATTCTTTAGTCATTAAGTTAAAAAGCTTACAAAGTTGTTATAAACAGCTACAGTCCTCACCATTTTGATTGTCCTCGTCTGAGCGTGACGCTGCTGTTGGCGTATTTGAGGAAACTGACAGATAGAAAAGCAGAAATATATTAACATCAACAGAAACACAGAAAATACATTTAAAGTTTGATATTTCAAAAAGTGTAAAATATTTATCAACCGACTTGATTCACACTGATGCGTTGTACAGTTAGTGTAACATCGTCAACTGTGTAAAACTGTTAAATATTAAAGAATACTACAAACACAAATAAAATATAATATAAAATAGATATAAAGGAAGACAGGATATAGCTCAGTACATTTGTTGGTTAGTTCGGTTGTTTTTCCCCACAACATTAGATTATTGTATAGTTAAACTAGACTGTAGCTCTTTCTGGGAAACATAATTTGATACACAGGAAATTACTTGTTTATATGTCTGTTTTGAACTGTTTAGTAACCATCAATACAATATATATATAATATATATAATATATATAATATAACGGCTGCTTCAGCGCAGCCTTGCAATAGTTTTTGAGTTTCTTACAATCACGGCTCTAATTTCAAACTTATAACCTAAAACATCTGATGGGTTGAGCTTGTTGAAGGCGGCATTTGACTTTAAAGGTCCCATATTGTAAAAAGTGAGATTTTCATGTCTTTTATATTATAAAGCAGGTTTAAGTGATATATAAATACTGTTAAAGTATCAAAACGTTCAATATACGGAGAAATACACGCAGCCGTATTCAGAAAATTGTGCGTTTGAAACAAGCCGTCAGGATTTCTGTCCATTTGTGATGTCACAAATCTACAATATATTTAGATCATTACACAGTTTTAAACGTAAACATTCTAAATGTGTCCCAGTTTATTTCCTGTTGCACTTTATGTGAATAACATCAGCTGACAGGAAGTAAACATTGACCCAAACTGTTGCCTAGCAATGCAATTCCGTTGCAATTCCCTTGAAATGCACTAAAACGAAGCGTTTCAGACAGAGGGTGGATACAGGTATATTCCAGCAGACTATATGAGGAAAATAAAGAATTTTTGAACATTACAGCATGTAAACATGTTCTAGTAGAAACACAAAATACAAGTATGAACCTGAAAATGAGCACGATATGGGACCTTTAATGCTCCTTTGGAAGTGATTTACACGGTTGCTTTCTTGTTTAAGTGGTTCGTTATTGATACATATCATATTACGGTGATGAAGTTAATTTCTCTGTACCTCTGTGTATCCTCATATGAAGGACTCCCACCACCACCAGCATCAGAACCACCATTAAAATGGGGACGACGACGACGACCGACAGCAGGATGAGGAGCTGAGAGTCGTTGGAGTCGTCGGAGTCGTCGGAGTCGTCGGAGTCGTCGGAGTCGTCGGAGTCGTCGTTTTCGGAGAGGAGCTCTTCGTGAGATGATGTTGGAGAGATGGTAGGAGAAACGGTATTTGATGTAACATTACAAATAACACTACGTATGGAACTTTAGGTGTAAATGTATATTTTTTTAAACATGAAAAAGTTGCAAAATATAAATATTGATAACATCACATCACAATGATCACAATGTTTACGACACTGGCAGGCACATTCCTTTAAAAAACAGCCATACTGAATTTATATTAAGCTTCAAACAACTACATTTGTCAAAGTAGAGGTGACATCAATTTGCTCATATACAACTCGTCTATATGTTGTTTTGTAACACTGTTCTGTCTGACCTCTGACAGCCAGCCAGCTTCCTGGTGAATCTCCAACTCCAGAGATGCGGCAGTCGTAGACGCCTTCATCAGACTTGGAAACATTGTGGATGGTCATCTCCCTGGCTGAACTGCTCTGCACGGGTTGTCCACCTTTGTAGAAACCAGCCGGGAGGTTGGAGGACGGAGTCGTCTTACTTCTGCAGCTCAGAGTCACATCGTCTCCCTCCGTCACAGGAAGAGCAGGAATCTCCAGGATCACATCTCCAGCTGAGCAACATGTCAGTTAAATGTTAGTTTTATGTACAAACTCACAACTAGAATTACTCACAATAGAACGCTGATTGAATCAAGTAAGCAGTAATTTAACAATGTGACAGATAGCCGTAATAATAGAAGCCATGAAGGGCCCCACGAGCTGGTTGGTTTAGGTTAAAGTTACAGATTAGTTTGGGGATTTATAAGTATTACTACTCCTAGTGTGCTTCCAGGCAGAGAGGAAGGCATCCCAGACAAAGTCCTCAGACACATCTGTACCATAGTTTAGCAGTGATTGTGTCATGTTTAAAGACATTTTAGATTTCACCGTAGACATAGACAAAACACATACTTTAGGAACTTTAATTAGAAACTAAAAATAGAAAAATGATTTGTTGATCAGTTTGTGACTGCACGTTTTTACATTTGCCTATACATTTAGCAAGATTCTGTAAAAATATACATTGAATAAAAAGTATTAAAGGAATACTTCACCCATGAAATGACCATTTGTATATCAATGACTCACCCCGTGTTACCTTGAATTATTGAAGAAACCTTTGCTCTCCTCTCACGCCTCCTCGGTGAACAGGGAAACAAAAAACGGAGAAAAGTCTTGATGAATTGAAGTAAATGAGGGGCCGTGTTTAACAACAGCAGAACTACATGAAAACATCAGTTTACTAACTCTGACACAACTTGTGCAGAATAATCCAAGATCCATTCGTATGCTCACTACTCGCCTGAAGTATATTGGCCGTATAGTGTTTTGAATAGTCAGGTTTTAGTGAAGATGCATGTGTTTTATGAAGTAGTGAGCATACGACCGGATAAGTGAGACTTGGATTATTCTGCACAAGTTGTGTGAGAGTTTGTAAATGACCCTCATTTACTTCAATTCATCAAGACTCTCCTCCGGTTTTTGATTCTCCGTTCACCGTGGAGGCGTGAGAGGAAAACGGAAACGTTTTCTTCAATAATTCCAGGTAACACGTGGTAAACCTGATTGTCTTGATCTGATCTGAGAACAATGCATATCATCAGTTGAATGACAGGTTAAAATAGATATGCAGTGGATTTTGGAGATGCTATAAACCTACCGGTGACGGAGATGTTGACACTGTTGCTCCTCTCTCCTCCTTCAGTCTCACACCAGAACTCTCCACCATCTGATCGATAAACTCTCTCAATGGTGCAGGACCCTGTTGGCGTCTTAGTATCACATTTTACATCAGATTCCTGGTTATTCCTGATCACTCTCAAATGAGTCGAGCCATCAGATCCCTTACAGTCAAAAGTAACAGAGTTGTGTTCGAAGTGTTGCTGTCTGTCTGGAGTGACACGAAGAAAAGCTGCATCTGAAACCGGGAAAGAAATTATAGTGTCCAAAAGAAACGTTCAGAACTATGACATAGGAAACAAATCAACAAAACCACTGTACAGTAGCTGTCTACACCTTGTGACAGATTAAAATGGGATTTTTTTTTGCAAAATGTATTCTGGTATTTGCTAGTGACATGGAGATTAATTCATTAAACTCAACCTCTCCAAAAATATTAAACATAACCGTAGGAACTTAAATCACAGCATAGAGACAAATACAGACTTAGATAGACAGAATGATGCAAAAGGTTTAGTATCTTTAGGAGTTTCTATTTGTTACTCACCACTTTTCAGAGTATAACTGTTCAGCAGAGTGAATTCAAGCATCACTGGGTGAGCAAAGGAGCAAAGTTGAATATCAGACAGACGGTTGGATATACAGGATGTAAAAGGTAGATAAAGAATAAATAAGGTCAGTACTCACACAGTCTGAAGCACAGAGCGGTGACCCCCATGTTGTTTTGCTGCTGACTGTCGGAGAATGAAATACAGCTCTCTATGTAGGCGAGGACTTCCTCTTTCTGTGCAGGTTATTTTCTGAACCAAACCTTTCTCTATCTCTGATTGGTCGACCACTGCTTCCCCTCCGGTCGGCTCCAGTAGCTCAACCTGGGTGGCTCAGTAGGTCAAGCGGGTCCAGTCAAGCCAACAACCAGAATCAATGACATAACTGAATGAATGGATGATTCACACTTTTTTAATAAACATACTTAGCTGTGTTTTTACCACTACTACAGAGAAAATACCAAACAGCACTACAGAACAGTGCATTAACCTGTAAGGCCAATCTGCACCCGCTCTGTGTCTTTTTGCTCTTTAAACTACGTCACCACACTGCCGGAGCACTTTCTCAGAGCGGTTACTGTTGCTGTGGATGGGTTCACATTAATGGAGCGCCTGGTGCGTTTCATACCAGTATTAAAGGGTGCCTTGTGCAGCGATACCGGACGTCGATGGCCGTGACAAAGCCTCTATATTTGACGCCCTGGGAGTGATAACCATGGATGTACTAAGGGAACTGGATACAGCGTTGGAGGCGTTGGCCCGTTCATTCCTGAGAGCAGGGCTGCGTTCGAATAGTCCTTTTTGCTCAGGAAGGTTCTTAACGGAGTGAAATGACCCTCTCAGTACTTCAGTAGCAGCCGTGATAAGAGCCATTCAAATTCACCAAAAGTTAAGGAAAGGAGCTTCAATGCTTCCTTTATTATCTCCTTTAGCAGAGGATACACTGGAGCATCCTTTACCAAAGGAAACGAGAGAATAACATCCCACGATTCCTTGCAGCTGTAGCATTTAAAGCAACACACCATTCGGCCGTTCATAATAACAAACTATATGCTGATCTTGCATATTATTTTCATATGCTCATACACTAATTGGGATTTGTGTTTAATATGAGTGGACAGTGACAACCATTTCGTTTCACTTTATTTTTAATTAATTATTTATTTTGAACACGTAACAAATACCTCAGTAAAAAACAAAACAAGAATAACTAATAAAATGAACAGTAAACAACCAATTAACAAATAATCAACATAAATAAATATTACATGTCCGAAGAGAAGTTGGAAGAAGTATATGATCCTACACCTTATAGGGATTCTACTTAGTAGGTTTTGGTTATTAGCAAATTAATTAATAAATAATAATAGAATTATTAATATTAATAAAGATTATCAATAAACATTAATAATAAACGGGGCACCACCCTAGAATCAGGGACCAATGACCAAAACGTTAATATAGTCTCATTAAATATGCTAAACTATCAATTTGGAACGTTGATTAATAATTAAATTAATAACTATAACCAAATAGATAGTAACGGTTGAAGGATATCGGAGTTCTTGACATAGCAGAGGTTGGCATTATTCACTCTTGTGCAACATTAAAGAGACCAGCATGTATATTCCACAAACATTTATTTACAAGACAGTGTGTGTGTGTGTGTGTGTGTGAGAGAGAGAGAGAGGGGGGGGGGGGGGGGAACAAGATGGGTTCTTGTCTCAAAATGTCTGTATGGCCTACAAACAAAATGACGAGCACTGTAAAACTACAAAGATGGCGGAATCAAAGATGGCCGCCAGCATGTCATCACATGACCTCTTTGTTCTTCTGAGAAGAAGGACAGAGAGGGGGGTGATGTGGGGTTAAGATTATCTGAAGCTGTATGTTTATGTTTAACTAATTCACATTTTCAGTATGTGATCTTAATGTGTGTTAGATATGCAGTGGGTTAGAAAAGATGGTTAGTTTGCATGCAAGACCTTGTCTATGTGAAGCATAAACTAAACACATCAGATATGGCGAAGCCAGATACCCAAATATCAAATACAGATAAATCACCACCGTCAAACTCAATGAATAACATTAAACCAAATCAATACAAGTACTTTCTAGAAATCAAAGTTGGACAGTCTTGCTCAGCCATATGCAATTGCTAATGCTACGGTAAGCCCAGTACGTTACCGATCCATGGAAGAACAGGGTTTGTAATTCCATGTGTTGAAGTTGTGGTTCCTAATCAAAGATGTCGTCTTTGCTGTGCAGATTGGTTAGCTTGGTGCTAACTGTGAGAAGGCAGGCGCTCGCGTCTTCCACCTTTTGGTTCCTTATGTTGCTATGACTGTTTCCTAACAGAACATAGAATCAGAGAGCAGAGCTGCTTCCGGTCTGGAGCGCAGCATCTCACCTCAAACAGGTCAGCTTGTTGAGGAGAATGAGTAGAAAGAGCTGTGGCTCACCTCCAGCAGCTGGTCAGCTTGGGTCAGGAGGTGAAGAGCAAAGAGCAGAAAGAGGAGGAACAAAGAAATTCCTCTGGTTTTGTTCTGGCTGAATTTCACACCTAGGTGTGAATTGTTACTGTAGCCAATGAGGAGCTGAGTCCAGAGTCAAGGATCATGTTACTGAGTTCATGAGGTGACTGTCTCTGCCACCAGAAACGGCAGGTCCCTACAACCTTCTCCATAACTCCAACAATTAACTCAATATGTATCATATATTCCTGTTTATTTCTATTCCATCCGTGGTAATGAAGTGATATTTCTCCACATTAGGTCAGATGATCTTTATTATCTGTTGATAGAGTGTTCCAGCAGCAGGAGGAGCTGTGGTATCTCTCTTTCACACACCGCAGGTGAAGGAGTCTGTCACTGAAAGACCTTTTTAATAACACACGGGGAGAATCTGCGTCTTTTGTAGTCCATCTTCAGAACATTGTAGTTTCACCACAGCAGACTGACGTCACTAACATCCGCCGCCGTCGCATCATAATGACGGAGTCTAGTGAAAGAGCAGTCAGATTCTCTGAACACCGCTGGTGTCTTTTCCTAACTCCTTCTGATTTCTCCTTCTCATCTTTCCTTGACCTCATGACGTTTTCCACTGAGGTCAAGGAAAAGTTGTTAGGAAAAGACGTTAGGACGTCATTATTTGATTATTCGAACGCAGCCCTGCCCTGCTCTTCTTCTTCTTCTTCTTCTTCTTCTTCTTCTTCTTCTTCTTCTTCTTCTTCTTTGGTGTTTATTGGCAGTTGACAAACCATCTTAGAGGTGCATTACCGCCACCATCTGGACTGGAGTGTGGAACAGAAGATTGTGCAGAAACAAAACAAAAATAAAACAAAAATAAAAAATAAAATAAAATAAAATAATAATAATGATGAAAACTCTAGATTATTTTAACTAAATCAGTTTTTCTCAAAAACTGAATAATTTCACTGTATATATTATCTGCTTTATTCCCCAATAGACCTGACACTGACAAGTCGTGGTGTTTTGCCTTCCTTAATGTCTGAAAAAGGTGATTCCTCTGGATAGTGTAATTACTGCAGTGTATCAGTACGTGTTCAACAGTTATGGATGGTTACAGTGTGTACATTTCCCAGTTGGGTGCTTGCCTATTCGATATAATGTTTGTTTAAGACCTGTATGTCCGATTCTCAGTCGAGTGATGATATTTTCTTCCCTTCTTTTCCAGCCCACCTTTCTCCCTGCTCCAACATGTTTCTGTATAATGTACAGATGCCT